>NC_041388.1:326756481-326771946 GCF_002162155.2 Triticum dicoccoides
GCTGGATCTTGCCGGGGGGAAGGGAGGTAGGGAGGAGAGCGAGGGGAGGGGTGGGTGGCGGTGAGGGGAGGGGTGAGTGGCAGAGAGGGGAGGGGAGGTGGGAGGGATCGGGGAGCGCTAGGGTTCGCTAGGGTGTTCGGGGGATGAGGGAGGAGTGCGGGCTGTGGCCTGTGGGTTGTTGGGCTAGGTGGGGTGAGAAGGTGAGGGGGTAGCACTGCCGTTGGATCCAGGTGGATCGGACGGTGCTCGATCCATGATCCGCATGACATGCTTGTGAACCAATCAAAACAGAGTACATGTGTGTGATGTCCATGACCATCTAAGTAGGTCGTAATCGGCTAAAAATAAAGTGCAGATCTCTTTGGCTAAGAGAACCGACTCTTTTGGCACCGTCTTTCGGCGGTTCCCTTCCGCCGGTGACTTCTTGGTCGTCGGTGGTGAGGAGGGTCGTTGGATCCCGCGTGTGTGCATCATTTTAGCTTTAGGTTTTAGGGTCCTAGTAGCTTAGGTTTTTGGATCATTCGACGTCTGGACTTCGAGGGCGGGGGCGGCGATACTGAATAAAAAAGCTCTGGATTTTTATCCGGCAAGGCCGCCAACAAGGACCTCGGCACGTATAAGAGCAGGGCATCGAGGAGGTGGTCGTGACCGAGAAGGTCGTCATCGTCACCTTCCCGGTGACCGAAGACCCGTAGTCATACCCGCCGTTTTGATAGCATTTTGAAAAAAATCAAAAAAAGAAAAAAAAAACTTGCGCATTGTGGCATTATATCTGGCCTAGTTTACAAGAAAAATATTAAACTTTGACTACGGTAAATAATAAACTTTGACTATGGTAAATGTCTTAATAATAAACTTTCAAGCCAAATGATCAATCTTATGGCCATATTCATGGCATAGTTTGTTCAAATGACATCATATTATGCACAAGGCTGCATCTTGGAATTCCAACGATGTTTCCTATGGAAGTTTTCATTTTGTTTAGACGAAAAAATCATTTTCCATTTTCCGAGTGCCCAAAATAAGTTTTTCGTGAAGGACCTACCATATATCTATTGCAGAATTGGACCAATCATTTTTCTAAAACATTAGGCCATATTTAACGTACAATTGACAAAATGGTTGGTTGTCAAAAGTTTTTATATACCTCTCGTGAAAAAGACAAATTTCCGTCGATTCAGTAGGAAGCGGGTCAAATTTGAACTGGAGCTGCCACATAGTTTGCTATTTATTTTTTGCAAAAATCATTTATAGGTACATAAGTATCTATTTAATCAGAGAAACATCAAAAGTTTTCCAAAATTCAACCACTAGCTCAGAACGGTCAAACCCGCCGTTTTGACCGCATTTTGAAACGGGCATAAAATATTCAAAAAAATCAGAAAATTGGAAAACCTTCGCATTGTGTCATTATATGTGACCAAGTTGGCAGGAAAAATAATAAACTTGTAATCCGGTAATTATTTAAAAAAGTGTTCTCGGAAATGAGCTATCATGTATGGAGATCAATGGCTTTCAAGACAAATGATCAATCTTATGGCCACACTCATGGCATAGTTTGTTCAAATGATCTCATATTGTGCACAAGGGTGCATATTGGAATTCCAGACAATGTTTCCTAAGGAAGTTTTCATTTTCTTTGGACGAAAAAATCATTTTCTATTTTCCGAGTGCCCAAAATGAGTTTTTTTTGAAAGACCTACCATATATTTGTTGCAATATTGGACCAAATCATTTTTATAAAATAATAGGCCATATTTAATGCACAATTGACCAAATGGTTGGGTGTCAAAAGATTTGATCCACCTCTCGTGAAAAAGACAAATTTCCGCCGCTTCAGTAGGAAGCGGGTAATATTTGAACCGAGGCTGGCTCATAGTTTGCTCTTTATTTTTTCCAAAAAATCATTTATAGGTACATATGTATCTATTTAATCAGAGAAACACAAAAAGTTTTCCAAAATTCAACCACTAGCTAGGAACGGTTATGCCCGCCGTTTTGACCCCATTTTGAAATGGGCATCAAAAATAAAAAAATTGGAAAATCTCCGCATTGTGTCAATATATGTGACCAAGTTACCAGGAATAATAATAAACTTGTAATACGGTAATTATTTTAAAAAAAGTGTTCTCACAAAAGAGCTATCATGTATGGAGATCAATGGCTTTCAAGCCAAATGATCAATTTTATGGCCACACTCATGGCATAGTTTGTTCAAATGATCTCATATTGTGCACACAGGTGCATCTTGGAATTCTAGACAATGTTTCCTAAGGAAGTTTTCATTTTTCTTTGGACGAAAACTTCATTTTCTATTTTCCGAGTGCCCAAAATGAGTTTTTTGTGAAGGACCTACCATATATTTGTTGCAATATTGGACCAAATCATTTTTATAAAATAATAGGCCATATTTAATGCACAATTGACCAAATGGTTGGGTGTCAAATGATTAAATCCACCTCTCGTGAAAAAGACAATTTTTCGCCGATTTAGTAGGAAGCCGGTAAAATTTGAACTATGACTGCCTCATAGTTTGCTCTTTAGTTTTTCCTGAAATCATTTCTAGGTACATAGGTATCTATTTAATCAGAGAAACACAAAAGGTTTTCTAAGATTCAACCACTAGCTAGGAACGGTCATGCCCGCCGTTTTGACCGCATTTTGAAACGGGCATAAAAATTCAAAAAAAAATCAAAAAATTGGAAAACCTTCGCATTATGTGATTGTATGTGACCAAGTTACTAGGAAAAATAATAAAATTGTAATACGGTAATTATTTAAAAAAAGTGTTCTAAAAAACGAGCTATCATGTATGGAGATCAATGGCTTTCAAGCCAAATGATCAATCTTATGGCCACATTCATGGCATAGTTTGTTCAAATGACCTCATATTATGCACAAGGATGCATCTTGGAATTACAAACAATGTTGCCTAAGGGAGTTTTCATTTTCTCTGCACGGAATATTCATTTTCCATTTTTCGAGTGCGTGCAATGAGGTTTTTTGTGAAGGAACTACCAAATAATTGTTGCAAAAACGGACAAAATCAATTTTATAAAATACTAGGCCATGTTTAATGCACAATTGACAAAATGGTTGGGTGTAAAAAAGTTTTATCCACCTCTGGTGAAAAAGACAAATTTCCGCCGATTCAGTAGGAAGCGGGTTAAATTTGAACTGCAGCTGCCTTATAGTTTGCTCTTTATTTTTTTCTAAAAATCATTTATAGGTACATAAGTATCTATTTAAGCATAAATACATGGTTTGGTGGTGATACGTTGAGGTTTGGACGGTGGCCCAGGGCCCCAACTCCAAAGCGTGTAGTCTCGCATGCCCGTCGCGTGGTCACCGCATGACCATGGCGTTGCCATGCGTTCTGGGAAGCCTAGGCATGTCTAGTAGGTTTGGCACTCCCCAGGTAGATGCTTGGAAGAAAATAACAACATAAGAACCTCACGAGGAGACCGAACAATGCTCAAACACGAATTAGCACCCAAGTGTTTGATTAGTGGTACGGAAAATGCACATGGCCAATGGGCCTGAGTTTTGGCTGAGGATGATCATCTACTAAGGAAACTATCTTGGAAAATTTGCAGCTCAAATGGAGTAGCCTAGGTGTCACTTGCTTTGCAACGTACCACACTGGACAGAAATATGAATGTTGAATCCACACTCACATGTATTGTTAGATGGGGCTCAAATATTGTGTAGAGCAATGATTTGGGAATATAGAAGATGTGGCAAAAATTCATCTCATTAGGATAGCTAGTACTTCCTTCACAACAGTTCGAGTTGAACAAAAACTTTGGAAATTTGCCGAGGAAGATTTACCAGGAAAATGGAGTTGAATATTGTCATGAGGCAATGATTTGGATAGTAAAGAATGCCCAATTTTTGGGAATTTTGGGAATGAAAGAAATATAGGTTGCTTCACAACCTAGGGCAAAAATTGACACATGGACATGACACATAGGCAAAACTGATGAGGTGGCGCCTAGTCATAGCAATAAGTACCAATGCATCCACGTTCACAACCTCATGACCATTTATATTGGTCGTAATCAGGTAGAAATAAGGTCATTGGCCACTCTTGTCTGCTTTGTGACCATTTGGTGTAAGCAATTTCAGGGTTTGGGCCCTTCCAAGCGAAATGGTCGTGGATTTATGACCAATTCAACTCGGGTCACTAAGAGAAGGTCACAAGTTGACAGATTTCGTGTAGTGATCTTGGTATATGATCTGAGTCTGGCCACTGGCCTATACACACTAACCAACTATGAGGGAACAGTTATGGGCACTCGACGTCGCCGTATCAGCCGAAGCCTTCGTGATGTCAGCGACTGAGCGGCGTGCGCCGGGTTGGACCACGTAAAGCAACTTCCTTTGTAATGGAGGTTGCTAGGTCTGCTCTCCGGTCACCCACGCAACATGCAGGTGTGCAATGGGTGATGGGCCCAGACCCCTGCGCCATAGGATTTAGACCGGCGTGCTGACCTCTTTGTTGTGCCTAGGTAGGGCAGCGACGTGTTGATCTTCTGAGGCCGGGCATGACCCAAAAAAGTGTGTCCGAACAAAGGGGATCGAGCGTGTTGGGAAATGTGGTGCACCCCTGCAGGGAAGTTAATCTACTCGAATAGCCATGATCTTCGGTAACAGGACAACTTGGAGTTGTACCTTGACCTTATGACAACTAGAACCGGATACTTAATAAAACACACCCTTCTAAGTGCCAGATAGAACCAGTGATCACTCTCTCACAGGGCGACGAGGGGAGGATCATCGGTTAGGATTAAGCTATGCGATGTTACTTGGTGAACTTACCATCTACTCTCTTCTTCTGCTGCAAGATGGAGGTTACCAGAAGCGTAGTCTTCGAAAGGACTAGCTATCCCCCTCTTATTCCGGCATTCTGCAGTTCAGTCCAGATATGATATCCCCTTTTCCATTTGATACTAATGCATACATATGTAGTGTAGCTCCTTGCTTGCGAGTACTTTGGATGAGTACTCACGGTTGCTTTGCTCCCCGTTTTCCCCTTTCTTTACTCGATTGCTGCGACTAGACGTTGGAGCCCAGGAGCCAGACGCCACTGTCGATGACGACTACTACTACTCGGGAGGTGCCTTCTACTACATGCAGCCCGCTGACGACGACCAGGAGTAGTTTAGGAGGATCCCAGGCAGGAGGCTTGCGCCTCTTTCGATCTGTATCCCAGTTTGTGCTAGCCTTCTTAAGGCAAACTTGTTTAACTTATGTCTGTACTCAGATATTGTTGCTTCCGCTGACTCGTCTATGATCGATCTCTTGTATTCGAGCCCTCGAGGCCCCTGGCTTGTAATATGATGCTTGTATAACTTATTTTATTTGTATAGTTGTGTTGTGATATCTTCCCGTGAGTCCCTGATCTGGATTGTACATGTTTGTGTGTATGATTAGTGTACGATTGAATCGGGGGCGTCACAAGTTGGTATCAGAGCTGACTGCCTGTAGGAATTCCCCTTCCAACTCCTTGGCCGAAGTCGAGTCTAGACATTACAAGACTTTTACTAACATGGTTGTGTGCCTTACGGGCCCATGTTGCCATTTGGGTGGTATTAGGATCTTTTACTCCTCGTCTATACTCTGGGACTCTGATATCTCTTCTATTCGTGATGAATGATTTTGCTAACTCCAACTCTCGGTTCTCGTAAATACTTTCTCCCGAAGAGCCCCTTCATTCCAGATGATGGCATGCTTCACCAGAAGATTCTGAAGATACTCTCCGTTATTCTCTCGAGACCCTGTGCCCACCACTTTTTCTATTACCGACCACCAATAAATCCTTATGGATAACTGCTTACACTTGTCGTTCTTACCTTTGTTCCTAGTTGCCCTGTTACTACTTGATACCCTGAAAATTTCTTCGATAATTCGAGAATCCCTTGTGCCCACCCCTTTGCAGCTCTTTGCTGCAGACATACCCTTACGGATAATTTCTCGCACTTATCGAGTATCCGCTCATCCCCGATTGATTCATGTATTTCACAAAAGTCTTCGAAATACTATTCGATCCCGAAAATCCTCAACAGCCTATTGCTCTTGAAATTCTTGCTTGCTTGCATTATGATTAACCTCATAAGTCCGGTAATCTTATTGGCATCCTTAGTCATTATCAGTTCGAGTGTGTTGAATCAATATGTTGCGAATACTCGCATTCCTTAATCAGATCCTTCGTTTTGTCCTTCTGGCTCAAACGTCATTTTAAACATGAGCTGGATCTCGACCAATCAAATTTTCATCGATTGTACCCCTAAGGCTATTCAACTTATCCATACTTAATCAGAACATTGCTTCTGATCCCTTTTCTTGGAATTCATAATTCCTTTGCATTTGAGCTTTGAGTTAGTCAGTTGTTTCTATAATCTGACCTCCTTTCGTTCTTTCTTCCTTTGGTTGAGTACCAATGCTCACATCAGATCCCTTGTGGACTACTAGACCCGTTGTCGGATTTTATCCGACCATGTCCTTCATATTCAAATAACCTTGTGAGCCTTTCCACAGATATATAAAGCCTTTGGTAAATTATATCCTCTGCTTTCTCAACCATGCTTTGTTTTCGAGCTGGTGGTATTTACTATTAAGGCTTGTGGTATATGTTTCCATGATACCCTGGTGGGTTGAACCTATGCCTTCCTTAATATGTGTGAACTCGAAAGTTTTCGCGAGTCATACTCTTCTGTTGTTTCGCCAGATAAAATTTCTACACTACAGCCTCATCAAAAGCGGGAAGTGAAGTGAAAGGTTATGCATTGAAGAAGTGGGAGTCGACCTTGAGCCCATGTGCTCATGCCCGTGGACCCGATGTGGAATTTATCATGGAAGCTTCTTGCAAAATAGTTAATCATTTGGGTAATTCTTTCGGTGTCCTTAAATTGGATCCCCTGCAGCTATGGTTCCGACCATATTATTCTTCCTTGATCCCATTTCCCGGACAAGTTGAAGCACTTGTCTCCTGCAGAACAATACCCTAGTCCAACCTCGACTTTGATTTGTCATCAATTGTTACCCCCTAGTATCTCGAGATTATCATGGAACTGCATTAGTTCTTATGAGTTCTTCATCAAGTACATTCTCACCGATTCCAATTTTTCACAGGCTTTGAGTTGTTAAACACTCAAAGACACTGATAACCGAACCAAGCCTGCACTACGGTTCAACAACTCTTAGTAATCTTCTTTATGTACGAGATTGTACCTGATCACGTCATTCCTAGTGTGGCACCCCGATCCGCATGGAGCAGGGGGCCTTCGCACGTCAGCCCAGGATAACACCTGACGCATGCCAGGTCCATAATACAGCATTCCAGGTACAATAATTCATCAAATACATGTATATGAAATTACATCATTGATGCATACAATTATCTGGCATAGCCCTAAGGCTATTAAATGACAGCGGAAGTCTGATAGAATGGCGGTGGAAGTCTTGGTTTGGCAGCATAACAACTCTGGCTGGGCTCCACAACTCACAGGACTGGCAAGGTTACGGCCTACCACGACGGATCAAGCAAACAATTCGAGTACGACCTACAAAACTGGCATGACATGCCAGGTCAGTACATTGAATGTACTTGCAAGACAACCAAATACATAGCATCCAAACAAGCAGAAGACAAAGCGAGAACCGAGCGCATGCAATAGCATACCTCATATCAATTACTAAACATGGCAATATAAAAAACCAACTAAGCATGAACACATCATAGCATCTATTAACATGGCAATAACATGGCATATCAAAACATGCTTCTAACATGGCAATAACATGGCATATCAAAACATGCTTCTAACATGGCAATAACATGGCATAATGGCATCATGAAACTATGCTGAAAATAAACTACCAATAATATCTAATGCAGACATAGCATATTAACTTTATGCAATCATCTTCTATTCTATCATGGTTCTTTAAATGCAAATAATGACATATTACTCATGCAATGTAACCAAATTTGTACACCGAGTCCCTCGGACTCTCTTATCAACGGGTTGCCTCGCAACCGAACAGTGATCTTTCCGGCGATCACAACCATGACCAACACTTGGTCTCCAACACTCACCGAGACCTCGTCTTGTGATCAAACCAAAATATCGTCGTGACTCCTCACGACTATCTCATAGTCCAAGTCACCATATTTTTGTTATCACATATTTATTTACCAACTTAATTATTTTGGTTTATCCTCCATTTCGACCAAGACCTGATAGTGGGACCTACTACGAACTGTTGCTACCGATAGACTTTATACACTCTGCAGAGGTAACACACTGTACCCACACCACGGAACCCATGGCCTCGTCATCCCATTCGGGTGGACCAACGGCATTACGACGAAACCGATCTACTGCCATGACGCTCTCCCGGCCACTCCGACCCAAATCCCCAACGGGCTGGTCCTGGGTGGCCCCATGTCTACCAAAGACACCCCAACCACCGTCGTGGTCAAAACACTCCCACTCGGGGACTCGGTACCATAATCTCATCAATGAGCACACAAGGTTATGTCTGCCTACCTGATCAGGTAAGCACGCCCATAACCTTCCCTAGTTGGAGGCACCGATGAGAGGTCACGACAATAGCTCGCATTAAGGCCTTCCCACAAAGGCAAATGTGGCTGCACTGAAAAAAGTTTGATTTGGCGGCACTATGACTCGATCCCATCGATGACGGAGGAGGTTTGTTATTATTAAGTCATTTTATTTCCTTCTCCATCATCATGAGTATATTTAACATGGATGCAACAATGAGCATGCAGCATACAAATGCATGGCAAAATATCGAACTCCTCAAGTGCACAACTATAACATAAAGAACATGAAAATAGCATATCAATGGTGCATTGCAATCCTCATATAATTTTATAATGATGACATGTAAATAAAGTAGAGTAGTGACATGGCATTATTAGTAATAACATTGTAATTAGCATGGCAAAAGATATCATGAAAACACAAGCATGCAAGACAGCATAACGGAATAACTGTAGACGAAAACGATATGAAACAACTGCAACTACACACACACACAAGGTGCAAGCAAAGTCAACATGCAAGTTCGGGGCTCATGATAAGAGGTTGGCTTGCCTGGGGGTCGACAAATACTCCGGGAAGAAGTGGGAAACGATCGCGAAAAGATTTGCCGAAAATAGTTCTCTCCCTAAGGGGGCTGCTTACCGGCAACGGAAAAATGGTCATTTTCACTATGTGAAAATATTATGAAAATGACATCAACAGAATGGGCTCGACGAAACGAAGACGTGGGCTTTGGAATCACCTGATTCGGAGTTACGGGTAAAAAGATACAGACGTTTAAAGCTCAGGGACTAGTCTATAAAAATATTTCTACAAATAGGTCCCTGGTAGTTTAAACAGAACGTGTCTTTTCTGAAAATACGTTTTCCAGAAAGGGAAACGTATTCCCGGCCAAAGCAGAGGAAGAATACGCTTTCTGAGATTGAAAACGCATTTTCCATAAATGCCCTTTCGCGCGGGGAAAGCGGCGTCGTGGCGGGAGCGCCGCCACTTATCCACAATGGCACTAGGCCAGGCCCGTCGGTCGCCAATAGGTGGGGCCGCGCGTGGAGGGGCCCGCCTGGCCTGGTTTCTTCCTCCTCCCGCTCGACGCGTGCCTGGCCGAGGAGAGACGGCCGCCCCGACGGCGCTTGCCGGCGCGTCCGGCCACGGTAGCGGATGGGCGACCTACCGATCTTCTCAGCATGAAGAGGAGCATCTAGTGGTGGTAGCTACTGCCTCCGAGGAGCACCAGGGAAGGGGCTGCAAGGCCCGCGGTGGAGAGGGGGTTCGGTCGTCGGCGAGATGGAGGCTACAGTGGAGGAGACGAGGGGCCGGGGCCACGGGGAGACTCGCTGGGCTCTATGGGTTGCAACGGTGGTGGAGGAACTACGAGAGGGGAGCGGCATCTCCGGAATCGAGTGAAGCCCGAGGCGGCGGCCATGGCGGCGATGGGGTCAGAGAGAGAGACTCCGGGGACGAGAGGAGGGGGTGGGGAGGCATAGAGGAGGATGGGGAAGCTGCTGATGATCTCTAGAGGGGTCGCGACTCCTTAAATAGCCGGGTCGAGGGCACCCGAGCCGGTGGCCGCTGAGCGAGTCCGGCCACGGCTCTGCCGACCGCAGCAGTCACGGGGGGGGCACGGGAAGCCGACGAGGAGGATCAAGACAAGCGCCAGGGAGTCACGGAGACGAGCAAAGCGTGCGGACAAACGAAGGAAGAATACTTCAGGAAGGAAGACGACGATGCACATGAGCGCACTATTCCGGTCGTTGGCACGGCTCGCCGGAGAAGAAAACGAAGGGCCAGAGGTCCAGAGGGAAGACGACGTCGAGGGGGAGCTGCTGGACATTAATTGCAAGGCCAGAGACGGTCGGGGCAGCGATGCCGATGACAACAGTGGCTAGACCACCGTTTTGGCTGGCTGTCCTCGTAGTCACCGCTGGCATGACGCGCTCTGAGGTTTTTACGGCTGTAAGTTTATGTATACCGCGTAGTCCTTCCAGCATGGAGTATTACCATAGTAAAGGGAGGGGTAGAGACAAAGTGAGCTGAGTAAAACAAGCTCCACAAATTTACTGTTGCAAACTTTACCACACTCTAGATGGTAAACCAGAGAGGGTAAAAGGTAAATAGGTTGTTTGGGAGGCTTAGGGTAGAAAGGACTATGGTTCTGGGAGTTTTGAGGTAAAATGAACAACTATTTACCATAGTTGATGTACAACCACAAAAACTGACCCAGAAACTGAATCATGATGAAGCACCCAATAGGAGTGATGGATTAGGCTAAAACTTGGCAAAGCCTGGTGATTTGGACATACCATGATTATTGAAAAAGTTCATACCAAATGAACTTACCAAAATGGTACTTCCTTCACAGCTATCATTTATGTCCAAAAACTTCAGAAAAATCCCCAGGGCCATTGGATAGATTAAATGAGCCCAAATCTTGTGGAGATAGGTTATATCAGTAGGAGAAGGCCTGAGAAAATTATCAGCCATAATGAAACAAGATAAAACACACTTGCTTCACAAACTGAAAATGTGGACAGAAACAAAGAATTGTTCCTGTGCTCACATAGTTCAGTGTAATGAGATGAATCTTGGAGAAGTGTGGCAATATGATCATTAGAAACTGATGGTATAGTTTCAGCTCATTTTGATCATATATGATGGTACTTCCTTCACAGACAAGCAAATCTGAGCAGAAACTTGAAAAATTGCCAAGGAAGATTGGATAGATGTATTGAGCTGTTTTCTGGTATCCAGAGGTGATTTTTCATTGTTAATCACCCTGCCAAATTATAGCTCAATTGGAGTTAGGAATAAAGCACTTCCTTTGCAAAATTTCAGAGAAGGCAGAAACTTGCATTGGATCATGTGCCAAATTTTTGAACTGAGCAACATGAGATTAGGATGGAACTCATTAATATATAGCAAGGACAAGCTCCAAAATTTATGTGGGAATTTTCCCTGCTATAAAAATAGTAGTTCCTTTGGAAAATGGCAGAAATGCAATATTGGCATTAAATAGGAAAAGACAATTTTTCTTATTTAATTATGGACAATATACTTGCCAGAGCTTGGATTAGGCATAAGTATCAACTCCACCAATTCTCATGAATTTAGGAGATGGCTAGCTATGCCTTTGGATTTTATTCCTCGGAAAGGCAAGAAAAGGAATAAATCATAATTCAAAATATTGCATTGGACTTGGCAATATTTTTGCATATCCAAGGTTCAGAAAGATAGGGTGATCTCTGGGAACAATTGGGAGGATCAACAGATCAAAGGAAATGATAGGTCCTTTGTAATCACAAAGGGCACATTCAAATTCCAAAAAATTGGAATTAGGGTTTGAGAGGGTTTGGGATGATGCAAATGAGGTCTTGCCCACTGAAAAAGACATGAGCAAGATTTTGAAAGGTTGAAAATGACAAAATTTCGCAAGTCATCCAGTAATCTCAGGAGAAAATTTTGAAAATGAGTGTCAGGAGAGAATAACAGCACAAAAATTGATAACCCAATTTTGGGGCTGTTACAACTCTTCCCCCTTAAAAAGAATCTCGTCCTTGAGATTGCTAGGGTTACAACACAAATGAAAGAATAACCTCTGGGTTAATTTTAAGCCTTTGGTTAAATTCAAGCGAGATAGGGGCACCGATAATTGGTACACCCGGGAAGGGATATATGGGCAAAACAGGGTTACCTCCACGGCTAGGGGCACTCGAGATCAGACTCCCGAAAAATGCTAGGTGCACCCAATGAATAGTGGTTTCACCTGCTGACACGTGGGTCCAGGGCCCACTGGCAACCTCTTTCTTCTACCTTTGGCTTGCTGCTTCTTCTTCGTCGCTGCTCCGCGTGTGGTGTAGCGTAGCGCACATATAGCTTCTAGGGCGATGAGGACCCTAGTGCCGTAGTGCGCGGCGTGCATGGCGCCGGTGCAGTGAGCACTCACGTCGCGGGCCAGCACCTTGTCGGCACTGCTCGCAGTGGTCTCAACCGCGCGCGCGCCCGACCTCCCGTAGCGCAGCCCCTGCCCTGCACCCCTCGCGCTCGCCGCGCGCTGTCGTGGCCCTACTGCTGCTTCGCCCGCGCCCCTCGCTATCCTGCCTCGCCGACACTATTGCGACTCCCCAGGACCGCCGCACACCTCCGCCCCGCTTCAAGGTGCCCGTGCTGCTCCTCTGCCACCCGCGCGCCGTGCACCGACACCCGCGCCTCGCTTCGTCCCTGCTCGACCCAGCGCTCGCCCACGCACTCCAGTGCACCCCCGCGCGTGCGACCCGCGCCATCCAGCCACGCGTCGGCCGCGTCCCGTTCCCCTGCTCTACTGCTGCTGCCTTGCTGGCTCCGCCGCCTGCTCGCTGACCAGGCCCCGCGCCGCGCCCCTCTCTGCCCGCTTGCCGACCCCGCCGCCCTCCGTCGGCGCCATCCGCGGCCAGCTCGTAGTGGCCGCACTCCGGCGAGCCACGCGCCCACTGCCGCTGGCGCCCTCGCCTGTTCGGGTTTTCACCTGATGCCCGCATGCCCGCTATGGTCCGTGGACCATTGACAGCCGGGCCCCGGCCCTGGGCCATTGACACGTGGGGCCCGCCCTTGTTAAAAAATGAAAACAAAAAAGATTAAAGAAATATAATCAATCAATTAATTAATTAAACATGTTTAATTAAATTAATTAGCTAATTAACTTAACTAATCTATTAACTAATCTAATTAACTTGGTTAATTACCTAAAAGTCAATGACACGTGGACCCAGTGCACTATTTAGATAGATAAGGTTAGTTTAACCTATCGGCCACTAATATGTGGGTCCCGTTGATCCCTTTGACCAGTCAACGGTCCCAGTGTACCCGTAGCATTTTGCCCATTTTATTTCGAATTTATATAATTCCAGAAATTCAATAAAACTTTGAAAAATCATATAAAATAAACCGTAGCTCAGATGGAAAAACTTTGTACATGAAAGTTGCTCAGAACGACGAGACAAACCCAGATACGCAGCCCGTTCATTCGCCGCGCAACCCTAGCATAGCGAACAACTTTCCCGTTCCGTTTCATCTATCTGAAAATGCGAAACACCAGTGATAATTTCCCAGATGTTTCCCCCCTTCACCGGTACCACCTCATACCGCGTTAGGGCACACCTAGCATCATGCTTTGTCATGTCATGCATCATCATGCATTTGTTTGCATTATATTTATTGTTTCTTCCCCCTCTTCTCTCGCTAGACTCCGAGACCGACACCACTGCTACCCAGTACGACTACGGTGGTGACGACCCCTCTTTCTTGCCAGAGCAACCAGCCAACCGCCCCCCCTTTGATCACTAGATATCGCCTACTCTTCTCTCTACTGCTTGCATTAGAGTAGTGTAGCATGTTACTGCTTTCCGTTAATCCTATTATGATGCATAGCCTGTCATTGTTGCTACAACTGTTGATACTTTACCTGCAATCCTAAATGCTTAGTATAGGATGCTAGATTACCATCAGTGGCCCTAGATTCTTATTAGTCTGCCATGCTATACTATCGGGCCGTGATCACGTCGGGTGTTGATCACGGGTATATACTATACATACATACTATATATGTTGTGACTAAAGTCGGGTCGGCTCATTGAGTACCCGCAAGTGATTCCGATGTTGGGGGCTGAAGGGGCAGGTGGTCCCACCCAGGTAGTGGTGGGCCTGTGTTCCCGACGGCCGCCGACTGATACTTTGAGGTGGAGCGACAGGGCAGGTTGAGACCACCTAGGAGAGAGGTGGGCCTGGCCCTAGTCCACGTTCGTGGTTATGTCAAAATAACACGCTTAACGAGATCTTGGTATTTGATCTGAGTCTGGCCACTGGCCTATACGCACTAACCAACTACGCAGGAACAGTTATGGGCACTCGATGTCATGGTATCAGCCGAAGCCTTCGTGACGTTAGCGACTGAGTGGCGCGCGCCGGGTTAGACCGCGTAACGCAATTTCCTTTGTAATGGAGGTTGCTAGGTCTGCTCTCCGGCCGCCCACGCAACGTGCAGGTGTGCAATGGGCCCAGACCCCTGCGCCATAGGATTTAGACCGGCGTGCTGACCTCTTTGTTGTGCCTAGGTAGGGTTGCGACATGTTGATCTTCCGAGGCCGTGCATGACCCAGAAAAGTGTGTCCGAACAAAGGGGATCGAGCGTGTTGGGAAATGTGGTGCACCCCTGCAGGGGAGTTAATCTATTCGAATAGCCGTGATCTTCGGTAATCAGATGACTTGGAGTTGTACCTTGACCTTATGACAACTGGAACCGGATACTTAATAAAACACACCCTTCCAAGTGCCAGATACAACCGGTGATCGCTCTCTCACAGGGCGACGAGGGGAGGATCATCAGTTAGGATTAAGCTATGCGATGTTACTTGGTGAACTTACCATCAGTACAAAAAAAGACACATCCGTGACATTTTGGGTCGAACGAATTTTTTTTCTGTCATACATATGACACTTCTATGACGATAATTGTGACAAAACCCGGTATCATCATAGATATGGTGGGCTCATACTTCTATGACAAAAAATCATGACAGAAAATGGGCTTTTCGTCCTGGGCGGGCCGAAGACGCAGCTGCATGACATTCTTTGGGCCGTCCATGACGGAAAAAACCATGGTAGAAGCGAGGGGGAGGAAAATTTCGAGGAGTTCCCGGTTACGGTGGGAGGTCGGGGGCCGAGCGATGCGCATTTCTATCGTACACATACGTGCGTGTGTGCGAGGCGTTGGCTCTAACTGAACCCGAGCGAGGCGTTGGGCTCTAACTGAACCCGAGCGATTGCACTGCAGGCTACGCGTTACTGAACCCGAGCAATCGATCGATGGCTGTTAACTGAACCCGATCGAGCGATTCCTTCGCTATTGCTGCTAACTGAAGCC
>NC_041388.1:326772222-326778605 GCF_002162155.2 Triticum dicoccoides
GGCATTGCCTCTGGATGAACAGGACCCCGTGGTGTGGTGGAGGGCTGGATGAACAGTAGACGGTGGAGGGGTGCCCGTGGAGGGGTGGTTGAATAGGACCTCGTGGTGTGGAGGGCTGGATGAACAGTAGACGGTGGAGGGGTGCCCGTGGAGGGGTGGTTGAACAGTACCCAGTGGAGTAGCGCGCGGTGGAGGCTGGATGAACAGGAGCCCATGGAGGCTGGAGGAGGTCGATGGTGGAGATTAACAGTATCCGTGGAGTCCCGTTTTGCGATACGCCACACCCCTCCTGATGAACAGGACCCCTGTTTCGACCGTAGGAGGTCCGTTTCGTCCGTTTTGCGGTACGCCACACCCCTCCCGATCAACAGGACCCCCATTTCGACCGTAGGAGGTCCGTTTCATCTGTTTTGTGGTATGCCACACCCCTCCCAATCAACAGGACACCCGTTTCAACCGTAGGAGGTCCGTTTCCTCCATTTTGCGGTATGCCAGACCCCTCCCGATGAACAGGATCCCGTTTCGAATGTGGACGGTCGAACACAAGGCCGTTTCCTCCATTCTGCGGTACGCCAGGCCTCGTTTCCATCGCCTGTTGCGTCCAAGCCCTCCCAATGAACATGGCCACGCATTCCGTTCCGACCCAGCCGGTTGGCTCCCACGCGTTCCGTTGCCTCCCGATGAACACGACACATTCCGTTGCCTCCCCATGAACACGACGCATTCCGTTGCCTCCCCATGAACACGACGCATTCCGTTGCCTTCCCATGAACACGACGATGACGCTGTTTCTCTGTTCCGACCCAGCCATGTACACGAGCCCTCGCCGTACGTATGCGCGAGTAGGCGTTCGAGACCCTACCCGTATGTACACATACGTGGCCGTATTTTCTTTCTTGCACCATGGCCGCTGTACGTACGTGCACATGCTACGTGCGCACCTCTACTACGACACATGCGCGCCTCTACATCCACTAGTATATATGTACATACACGTTCGCGACCAGAATGACAACGCTACATACGCTTCGACCAGGTGGGTCCCGACTGTCAGGCACTTCCTTGTGTGCAAAGATGTAGCTGGTGGGTCCCAGCAGTTAGGGGGGAAACATTTTTTTGCGAAATACGGTGGCCCATCTGGTGGGTCCCCGCTGTCAGGTGGAGGAATAATTATTTTGCATGTAATAAGGAGGCACTTCCTTGCTGCGGCCATGGACCCAACTGTCAGCCTCTCCACGTACAGTCCACGTCCGATGGAAGCCATTCCTTGACCATGTTGACCACGCCGCGCCGAGAGCACCAGGGCGGTGGACGACGGCGTTGTCTAGGAAGGGGATGACGTGGAGCCGGGGAAGACGCGGGAGTGGATGCCCACACGTAGAGGAGTACGAGGGTTCACTTGTTCGCTGCGGTGTGAGGCTGTCGTCGCCGCAGAATAACAGGGGGTGTGGGTGAGTAGAGGGATGGCCTGGCCAGCGGTGGGAGTAGTAGGGGGCGGTGAGGCCTCCGCCGCATCGTAGCCGGCCACGGGAGGTAGGAGCACAAGGCACGATCGGCGCTGGTTTGGGCGGCTGGAGCAAGAAGACCAGAGGTTGAAGAAGCACTACGGCCGTTGGATGGACATCGTACGGTCACTGGAGCTAGAATCATGCATATTGACTAAGTTGACAATGGCCTCCGTCCCCGTCAACTTAGTAGGCCCACAAGTCAGCCTGCCACTATACTGGGTCCCAGCTAACAGGGGGAGTATTCCTTTTTTGTGCGTAATAAGGAGGCACTTCCTTGCGTGTGAAGATATAGCTGGTGGGTCCGAGCTATCAGCGGTGGTAACATTTTTTCGCAAAATATAGAGGCCCTATCGGTGGATCCCTGATGTCAGGTGGAGGAATCATTATTTTGCGCGTAATAAGGAGGCATTTCCTTGCGTGCGGCCATGGACCTAGCTGTCGGCCTCTCCACGTACAGTCCACTTCAGATGCATGTCGGTCGTTGACCAGGCCGCGCCGAGAGCACCAGGGCGGTGGACGACAGAGAGGCCTGGGAAGGGAACGACACGGAGGCAGGGAAGACTCGGCAGTTGTTTCCCACGTGGAGGGGAGTACGATAGTACGAGGGTTTACTGGTTCGTCTGCTGTCACCGGAGAATAACAGCAGGTGTGGGTGAGTAGAGGGATAGCTAGGCCAGCGATGGGAGTACGATGGGGCGGTGAGGCCTACGCGGCAGCAGAGCTGGCCGCGGGGAGGAGGGAGCAGGCAGTCCCGCCGGCGCTTGTTTGAGCGGCTGGAGTAGGAAGAGCAGAGATTGAAGAAGCACGACGGCCGTTGGATGGCCATCTAACAGTCACTGCTTGTGCATCAACCTTTTTTTAGGAAAGCCTCAAATCTGTGGAATACAGCATACAGCCCATCTGCCATTATTTTCTAATAATTTACAGCCCATTTGCTAATTATTAAGGTTTTTTGGAGCCCACTTTTTGTTAGCATTACAGCCCATATTGTGGCCACGGTTAAATAATTATACGAAATTTGGATATTTCGGTGTGGTCCGAACTGTTTTTAATCCCAAAATTTCGACTCACATTCGAACTGATTTTAAAAATAAATCTATATCAATATAAAATCCAAGAAATTCTCCATGCATAAAAATTAATGTAATTTAAAATCTGGAAATGAAAAAAAAGATATTTGAAACTAATTGACGGTTTGATGTGTTTTAAAAATGTACAACCCATTTCTCATTACTGATGGGCCATTTTCTCGGCCAGCCGAATGAAAGCTCTCCTCGTCTTGAAAGATTTGCAGCCCAACAGGCCTGACAAAGCGACTTACTTGGCAAATCACAAAAAAACTAGGTTGTGGCCGTGGACCCAGCTGTCAGCCTCTCCATGTACAGTACTCTTCCGATGGAATGTCGTTGACTATGTTGACCACGCCGCGCCGAGAGCACCAAGGCGGTGGACGACGACGAGGCCTAGTAAGGGGACGACGCGGAGCCGGGGAAGACGCGACAGTGGATGCCCACACAGATAGGAGTACGAGGGTTCACTGGTTCGGCTGTAGTGTGAGGCTGCCGTCGCCGCAGGGCCTGGCTAGCGGTGGGAGTAGTAGGGGGCGATGAGGCCTCAACGATAGCACAGGCGGCCACTGGAGGCAGGAGCAGGCGGTCTCCCCGGCACTGATTTGGGCGGCTGGTGCAAGAAGAGCAAGGATTGAAGAAGCAGCGGGACCGTTTGATTCAAATCCAACGATTACTGCTGCTAGAATCGTTTGTTGACTAAGTTGACAAGCCCTGCGTACGTGTCAACTTAGTAGGCCCACAGGTCAGCCTCCCACCCGGTGCGCCCCAGATGTTAGTGGGAGGAATCATTTTTTTCGCATAATAAGGAGGCAGTTGATTGCGTGCGGCCAGGCCAGCAGAGGGAGTAGGGTGGGCCGGGGAAGCCTGCGCGGCATCACAGCGGGCCACAAGAGGAGGGAGCAGGCAGTCCCGCCGGCGCTAGTTTAGGCGGCTGGAGTAGGAAGATCAGAGATTGAAGAAGCACGTCGGCCGTTGGATGGACATCCAACAGTCACTGCTGTTAGAATCGTGTGTTCACTGACAAAGCCTTGCGTAAACAAGCCAACCTCGAAATCTATGGCGTGTACAACCCATTTGCTATTATTTTTATAATTTTTACTCATTTTCTAATTCATATGGAATTTATTGCATCCCGTTTTCCATTTTTAGAATTGTTGGCCATTTTCTGGTCAGTACCAGCGTCAAAAACTTAACTAAATATGTGGGAAATTTTGAAAATTTGGAAATTTTTGTTGGGGAACGAAATATTCTTAATCCAAAAATTAATAGCCATACTAAAAACAATTAAAAATAAATTAGTACTATGTCATGTTAAATCCAATGAAATACTTATAAGATATCAATGAAGAACAAAAACAAAAAAGAAACTTATATCCCATTTGGTATAATTTTTTTGGAATTTTCAACCCCTTTTGATATTACTTTTAACAGACATTGACCATACTCTTAAGCAAGGCGGAATGCATCCCTCCTCGTCTTGAAAGATTTGCAGTCCAGTAATTTGGAGAAAACAAATTGGCCTAGCTTGGGTATTCTTCAAAAAGAAATACTGGGCTACCTATTTTCCCAAAGAACTGGTGTATGAGCATTTAGCTTTATTTATTTATGTTTAGGGGACCAGGAGCATGTACCTGGGCCGGATTCATGTGAGAGCCTCCTTTCCAGTTAATTATGGGCTTCTCTATTGGGCCTTCATCAGTGGGCTGCATGTTATCAACAAGTGGAAAATGTGTTCCATACGAAAAATAGTATGCGCTATAGGCACTAAAGGATCGAACCGTGCAACGACTTCCAAAACATTGTGTTTGTCGTTCTAACAACACATTTATTCAGCCAACAGATGATATATACTACTGATTGTACATTGAAAACAGCAGCAGCAACAACCAGGGCTGGGGGTGCAACAGAAGCAGTAAGCAGGCCAGAAGAGTGAAGACGCAACTCTCTCTTCCAAACCAAACATCAGCAATCACTACAAAAGGGCCACCAAAAAAGAACAAGTGTATGCATCAAACTAAATAAATATCCTACTACACCAAGTGTACGCATCTAACTAACTGGCTTAGTTAGACGTTACTATTTATTAAGCTGTGGAGATTGGCTGACGGCTTGAACCAGATGCGTGCCTGACGGGGGAAACTCCAGCCAGCAGGTCGAAGTATGATACTTGCGACCCTCTCTCCTACTTTGGGCTTCATAGCGTGGTGGCACATATCAGGGTATGGTGCATGCAGAGACGCATGGTACGTTGTGTACACACAGTTTTTCCTGATGAACGAAACCGCGCTGCCATCATGATCCTTGCCATCGGTTATCTCCTGGTTAATCGGATAATTTAGTCCGACAAACAGAGAGCATGTACCAAGGCTACTTACCATCCTCCAGTCAAAAATTCCTGAAGGCCCAGAGAAGCTGGGATCCTTCTCAAAGACCTTGCAGTGACTGTGATTGTATTCCGCGAAACAACACTTTTGGTACGTGCAAACGATCATCAATCTTTCGCTATCGTCTGATCGAGCCAGGAACCACCTGCAACTGCCATGCCACTTTTCTTTGAAAGGTTCTGGGATTAGGAAGGGTAGGGACACCAGGCGGCCTACAACATCATATCAACTTGGAGTCAAATAAAAAAGGGCTCTTGATTTAGTCAATCTTAAGAACAGCATGTTATGAGCATGAATATTTTTTCAGCAAATGTTGACAGTAATATAAGCAATCCATCATGATATCATAGGAAAGTAACATACTGCTGTAACAGCCGTTTGTAGCGATGACTGGAGTAGGCCAGCAATACGTCCAGCCATAGAAGGAGTCGACGACGTAAATGAAGCCCTTTTGTTCAATGGCATCAGAGAACCATGGAGGATGTATGATCCTGCGATGGACGTGCAAATTTATCCACTTACCGCAGTGACCTATCAGATAGGCGAGACCGCGGTTGAAGAACTGTCACGGCCGGTTTTCCAATAAAAATATTTATTGATAAACCAGTCTTTTGAGTCCAGTATGAGAGAAATCCTCCTCACTGGTAGACAATTTCTTGATACAATAAGCCAGTAGCATAAAATATATTACAGGGTTGAACTGCGGTCGCTCAACCAAATTATTACAAGCACGCCAATAATCATACATAATGGCGGACAGGACACAGTGGTGTGGAGACATACTACTGACTCATGGATAGGTTGGTGGTGGAAAAGCACAGCGGGAAGGGAAATACAAGACTCTAAGGATATCATTTCATCGAACGTCGAGGTGAGGCTCGATAAATTTATTTGGTAGAGGAAGCGGATATAAAACAGTGACCAAATCCAGGGTCGCACGAGACTGACTGGGACTCCTCTAAGTGTCGGACTCGCTATCGAACTCTTCATCCATGAGATCGCCTTCGTCAGCATCTGGCCAAATCAACAAGCTAGTGAGTACTTTGAAAGTACTCGCAAGACAGTTCAGACGTAAGATATAACAAATGCGTGCATGGATGCAACATGATTAATTCCTTAATGCACAATAAATAAAATTGGCATAACGGGTAAGTAAAAAGGGAAATGGCGGTAGTCCGCCTTAAATTCCACAGAGCATAAATAAGGACCGATCGGGTGTCTGAAGCGACGCCTCGAAAGGTGAACAAATAAAAATAAGGAAAATGATGCCACAGTCGGGCATCTTAGCGACACCACATAAAGGGCTTTAAAAGAAATGCCACGGTCGGACGTCTGAGCGACATCGCAGAAAGGGCTTTAAAAGAAATGCCACAGTCGGACGTCTGAGCGACATCGCAGAAAGGGCTTTAAAAGAAATGCCA
>NC_041388.1:326778625-326788529 GCF_002162155.2 Triticum dicoccoides
CCTCGAAAGGTGAACAATTAAAAATAAGGAAATGATGCCACAGTCGGGCATCTTAGCGACACCACATAAAGGGCTTGAAAAGAAATGCCACGGTCGGACGTCTGAGCGACATCGCAGAAAGGGCTTTAAAAGAAATGCCACAGTCGGACGTCTGAGCGACATCGCAGAAAGGGCTTTAAAAGAAATGCCACGGTCGGACGTCTGAGCGACATCGCAGAAAGGGCTTTAAAAGAAATGTCACAGTCGGACGTCTGAGCGACATCGCAGAAAGGGCTTTAAATTCACCAGTAAACAATACTCATAATAAACATTCAATCCATGAGAATAAACGGGTTAGTCCATCCACAGGGATAATCATTCAATCGGACTTAGCACTCATGCGATTCACCGGAGTCTCTGTCATCAAAGCTGACAATTGATTAGGATAAGATGGAACGAAACTTGACATGGAAGAGATGATTTGGAGGAATATATGACTCTGCAGAGTTTGTACAAAAATTTTCCCACAGCCAACGGATTTCCGTAGTCACGAAGGACTAGTTCCGTTTATGGTATTTCGGAAGAAAACACAGCTAACCGGTACACACCCATCCTACCTCTCGATGCTAGGAATCACCCTAGTCATCGTCCAAGAAAAACTTTTGAGATGGCGAGATCACAATCTCGAATAGCATGGGATCGAATTTATATACGCGCGCTCTAAGGGGTGCCCCCCTCTCGGTCCCAACCGGAAACACCCATGCCCCCTGACCGGATGACTGGCTTTAATCCAGGGCCATGGAACCATCATCACGGCCTCTCCTCTTTGGTGTGTACCATGAAAGCGGTTTGCAACTTACTAAACCATATTCCTTGCAGAAAACATGTGGTAGTACAAGGAAGGAAATGATAGGTACTGGACCGATATGGTTTGACACTGAAGTCACATAGTCTGGCGTAAGACTGGCATGCTACAACACTGCCATCATACCCATCCTCATGCCAACACATGGCCATTCATATTCACATTCATCCACGTATGGATCATTGAACTCACTCACCTTATTATCACATAAAATAACGTTCATCGGTATGCTCACCAACATGCCATGAAACTAACTAAATGCAAAACATGCCAAGACACTCATCATATCAAAAGTTCAAACATGCTTGCCTGGTTCAGAGTAGTCGGAGCCTAGCTCGGTGAAGTTCGCGGCTCCGTCACCTCCTTCGGTATCTACGGTTTAAAGAAAATATATGCGCTAACGTAAATACCAAGGAGTGCACAGAAGGTAAACCAAATATTTTTCAAATAAATCTGATAAAAAACTAGACAAAATTTTAAAGAGAACAGAAAAAGAATCAATCAAATATACTTTTCTGATTAAAAGTTATAAGGGTTTTTGTCCAGGGACTTATCTGTAATGAAACAGAAGATTTCCAGGGGCTAGTTTATAAAAACAGAAAACGCTTCGGTAGCGACTACGCCAGCCCGAAGAGAAAACGCATTCTGCCCGAAGGCGCTTCCAGAAAACGATTCGAAAGAGAGAGCAGAGAGGCTGACGGTGGGGTCCCACCCGTCAGGTTCAAATGTTCAAACGGGGCGGCAGAGTTCGCCGGCGCCCGAGAGCCGTGGTGGTCGCCGGCGGTGATCCATGGCGAGGCAGAGAGATCGGAGAGTACCTCCGTGCTCAGGGCACCCTTCCGCGTCAGTTGATGGTGGTGGAGTCGGTCGGCGAGCACCACGTCGACGGCGAGCTTTGCTCCGGCGGACGGCGGCTCGGGTGGTCGAGGGGCTCGTCGGAGAGGTCTGCAAAGGTTAAATTGAAGAGGGGGTCATGCTCCTGGCAGCTAGAGAGGGTAACGAACGGGGTTTGAGCGCCGGAGATGGCCTCACCAGAACGAATCGGGCTGGAGGCCGAGGCGGGGCGAGGCGGCCGGAGCTGGGGGAGGAGACCTCCTCGAGGTCCCCCTAGTGGCCTGGCGGGGTGTTGGTGAGTAGTGGGGGTGCTGCGTGCACGAGAGTGAGCTCGGGACCCCTTTATATAGGCGGTCCGAGGCGGTTGCCGTGAACGAGGATCACCGGCGAGCGATTACGGTGGCGCAGTGCTCGGTCGGGGTGGTTAGGGGGTCGAGCGTCATCACGGAGGTTCAATGGGTCCGTTTTGGTGTTAAACTGGCCGGGGTTTGGGTGTTAAGGGCGAGCTCGACGGAACGGTGATGGCGCGGGCCCGTCGGCGGCGGAGAGCGCGTTCCGTGCTTGCCGGCCACGGTGGCTGTGCTACGGTCGTGCGCTGGCGTGCATGAGGCCACGCGGAGAGCCAGGGAGCGATGGGCGGCGCGGAACGGCGTTCTGCCGTGGTGTGCCTCCTGTCGGCCGCCACGGGAGGTCCCGACACCGCAGAAGACGCCGGCGAGGGCGAGCCAGCGCGCTACCAACGCCAGGAAGGCTCCACGCACGTGTGTGCAGCTTCGGACAAGAGGAATAGGCAGCGAAGAACGTGCCAAGGGCACTGTGGCCGCGTGACTGAAACTGACGGACGGAAGATGACACTGAAACTGAATTTTCTAAACTTTGAACAGTAACAGTGCCCACCAGGTGTTCGACCGAATGAAATTGACCTCTGGTGATTTTTCCTTGAGCTGATTTTTGGTGGAGTGGCTTCTCCTTGCTCAAGTAGGCTGCATGATTTTTGTTGGAATTTTTGGAGCTGTGTGGATATGAATTTCACCAAATTTGCCAAATCTGGTCCAAACTTGCAGAGACTGTATTTTGAAAAATTTGAGAAGAGGAGGAGTGGATCAAGATGGTTCTGGGTTGTGGGTTCAAAGGACAATCCAGGAGAATTGGTTTGAGTTCAAAACTCAAATGAAAAAGTGTACTTGCTTTGAAAATCCCTCAGGCTCCAAATAATTTTCAGAATTGAATTGAGGGGAAAAATAATTAGAATAAAAATCCAAAACCAGTTTGGATTAGTTGGGACAGAGAATTTAGGTTGATCACAAGGGGGAGGGGAGGTTTTGGAGGGGTTTTATCTCATGGGCAAAAATACAAAGCCAAGGGTGGCTTCAAAGATAAGAAAAACCCAAATTTTCATAGAGCTTCACTTAAAAAAAATCTCTCCTCAAAACCACAAAGTTTTTGATAAAAACCAAATAAAAATTTTGGAGTGTCACAACACCTACCCCCTTAGGAAAAATATCGTCCCCGAGATTTCAGCTGATCCGTAAATAAGTGTGGATGCTCTGTCCGAAGAAAATCCTCGCTTTCCCAAGTTGCTTCACTGTCGGTGTGATTGCTCCACTGGACTTTGAAAAACTTGATGGTTTTCTGTCGGGTCCTCCTTTCAGACTCCTCTAATATTCTTATGGGACGTTCTCGATAAGTGAGGTCTGGCTGTATGTCAATGTTCTCATGAGATACTTGTTTCTCTAGGTTGCTTACGCACTTCCTTAATTGAGAGACGTGGAACACGTCGTGAATGTCGGACAAGTCTTCGGGTAAGTCTAGCTGGTAGGCTACAGTGCCTCTTCGTGCCACTATGCAAAATGGTCCAATGAATCTTGGTGCTAATTTTCCTTTAATCTTAAACCGTTGCAATCCTCTCATCGGGGATACTTTCAAGTATACGAATTCACCGGGTTTGAAACTGACCCTACGATGTTTCTGATCATAATAACTTTTCTGTCGACTTTGAGCGGTCTTAAGTCGGTCCCTGATTAGCTTGACTTTTTCCTCGGCTTCTCTGAGCATATCTGGTCCGAAGATGCGGCTGTCTCCGGTCTCTGACCAATTTAACGGGGTACGACATCTCCTTCCGTATAGGGCTTCGAAAGGAGCCATTTCCAGGCTGGCCTGGTAACTGTTGTTGTATGCGAACTCGGCATATGGCAGGCTGTCCTCCCAACTGGTTCCATAGGTGAGGACACATGCTCTCAGCATGTCTTCTAAAACCTGGTTTACGCGTTCTGTTTGTCCATCAGTCTGTGGATGGTATGCGGTACTAAAGGCTAGTTGGGTTCCCAGAGCCTGTTGTAATTGCTCCCAAAATCTTGAGACGAACTGAGTGCCTCTGTCGGAAATTATAGTCTTCGGGACACCGTGCAGACAGACTATGCGGGAAAGATAAATCCTGGCAAGCCTCTGAGTGGTGTAGGTTGTCTTCACTGGAATAAAGTGTGCTACTTTGGTCAACCTGTCAGTGATGACCCATATGGCATCATTCCCGTGTCGTGACCGAGGTAATCCGACAATAAAATCCATCCCTATTTCATCCCATTTCCACTCAGGTATTTTGTTAGGTTGCAGTAGTCCGGCTGGTCTCTGATGTTCAGCTTTTATGCGTTGACATGAGTCGCAACATGCAATGAAAGCGGCTATGTCCCTCTTCATACCGTGCCACCAACATCTTTCCTGAATATCCTTATACATTTTGGTTCCTCCAGTGTGGATCGAATATGGAGTGGTGTGTGCTTCAGTTAAAACTTGCTGTTTAAGGTCTTCTATGTTTGGCACGCATAGCCTTTCTCCGTACCATAATATTCCTTCATTGTCTATGACGAATTCCGAGGCCTTGCCCATACTCAACTTCCTTTTAATTCCTTCAATGCTGGGGTGACCGGACTGAGCCTCTTTAATTTTCTCCACAAGGTGTGGTTGTATTTCCAAGTTTGATATGGTGCCTTCTGCTACCATTATCAAGTTGAGCTTGACAAATTCTTGATGGAATTCGGGCCTCAAGCTGTGCAGATAGTTCCCGCCGGAGCTGGGGTTCCGACTCAGGGCATCGGCCACTACGTTTGCTTTCCCTGGATGGTAGTGGATACCAACATCATAATCCTTTACCAATTCCAACCAGCGGCGTTGCCGTAAATATAGTTCTGGCTGCGTAAAAATGTATTTGAGGCTTTTGTGATCCATATATATCTCACATCGATTCCCAAGTAGAAAATGCCTCCATTCCTTGAGTGCATGAATAACTGCTGCCATTTCTAAATCATGAGTGGGATAATTTTCCTCGTGTTTGCGAAGTTGCCTTGAAGCGTAGGCGACAACCTTGCCTTCTTGCATCAACACGCATCCGAGACCCTTTCTGGATGCGTCACAAAATACTTCAAAATTCTTGTGTATATCGGGTACAATTAATACTGGTGCTGTTGTTAATTTCCGCTTTAGCTCTTGGAAACTTTTCTCGCAGGCTTCTGTCCATTCAAACTTCTTATCTTTCTTGAGTAACTGTGTCATAGGCTTGGATATGGTGGAAAATCCTTCAATAAATCTGCGGTAATATCCTGCCATTCCCAAGAAACTTCGTATGTCTGTTACGCTGGCTGGTGACTTCCAGTCAAGTACGGCCTTGACTTTCTCTGGGTCCACTGCTATACCGTCTTGAGTCAGCACGTGGCCTAGAAAACCTACTTGTCTTAGCCAAAATTCGCACTTGCTGAACTTGGCATACAATTGGTGTTTCCTTAGCTCTCCTAGTACAATCCTGAGATGTTCTGCGTGCTCTTCTGGTGTTTTGGAGTATACCAGAATATCGTCGATGAATACTACGATGAATTTGTCCATAAACTTCATAAATACTTTGTTCATGAGGTGAACAAAATATGCCGGGGCGTTAGTTAATCCAAATGGCATCACTGTGAACTCGTACAGTCCATATCTGGAGGTGAAGGATGTTTTGGGGGATATCTTCCGTTCGTACCTTCAATTGATGGTATCCTGACCTTAAGTCAATTTTTGAGAATACCTTGGCCTGAGCAAGTTGATCAAACAAATTGTTTATCCTTGGCACCGGGTATTTGTTTTTGACTGTGACCATGTTAAGTGCTCGATAGTCGATACACAATCTCAGCGTTCCATCCTTCTTCTTGGTAAATAAAATTGGTGATCCCCAAGGTGAGGAGCTGGCCCGAATGTATCCTTTATCCAGTAATTCCTTTATTTGCTTCTTCAATTCGATCAACTCGGATGGTGCCATTCTGTATGGTTTCTTGTATATGGGGGTGGTTCCTGGTGCTAGCTCAATGCGGAATTCTATTTCTCGATCTGGTGGCATGCCTGGCAGCTCTTCAGGGAATACATCTGGAAATTCACACACTACTGGAACCTTGTTTAGCTCAGAAACGTCCACCTTATTTAATCTCGGTTGCCGGGGTCTTTTTCCTTCCTTGGCTGATACTCTTATTGTCTTCCCTTGGTGGTGTGTGAGAATCACGGTCCTGTTGAAACAGTCGATAAAACCTTTATTGGTGGTTAGCCAATCCATCCCTAGGATGACATCCAGTCCTTTATTTTCCAATACAATAAGATTTGCGTAAAACTCCATTCCTTCAAACTCAATGACCACATTCTGACAGTAATTCTGAGAACCTTGCTGAATCCCGGGGGACTTGATTATTATGGATTTCTCCAAAGGAAGCATCGAAAAATTATTTTGCAAAGCAAAACTTTTCGGGATGAAAGAGTGAGAAGCTCCAGAATCAAACAAAACCATTGCAGGTATTGTGTTGACAGGAAACGTACCGAGTACGATATCCGGAGCATTTTGTGCCTCCTCTTTGGTTACGTGGTTCAGATGACCCTTCCTGTGGTTATTGTTGGGATTGAAATTGTTTCGTTTGGGCGCTGAATTATTGCCGCCGTTGTTCGGCTTTGGGGTTGAGTTCCTTGGCTTGGGGCACTGTTTGGCATAATGCCCTTCTTCTCCACAAGCGTAACAAGTAACGCCGGGGCGATAGGTGAATTCCTTGTCCCTTGCATGAAAATTCTTGATTGGGCGTGAGACATTGGATGAGAATTTGGGTGTCCCACCCTTTTTAAAATCTATCTTGCTTCGGTGATTGCGAGTGTGATTAGTCTGGTCCCTTTTTCGCTTGCGGATATCTTCCAGACTGTGTCTCTCATTTTCCAGAGTAATGGCCTTGTCCACCAGCGTTTTAAAATCAGGAAAAGTGTGCACGACCAGTTGGCATTTAAGTGTGGGCGCCAGACCGTCAAGGAATTTCTCCATCTTGTTGATTTCAGTCATACGCTCCTCATTGGCGTAGCGGGATAATAGGGTAAATTGACTGTTGTAATCTGACACTGTCATGTTCCTTTGTTTGAGGTCATCAAATTCTCTCTTCTTGATTTTCATAATACTCTTAGGAATATGTGCACCACGGAAACCTTCCTTGAAATCATCTCAGGTTATGTCATTTTCGTTGGGATGCATGTGCAGAAAATTCTCCCACCACGATGCGGCTGCTCCTGTGAGATAGTGTGGAGCATTTAGTACTTTCTCGAGATCTGAACACTTTGCAATAATTAATTTCCTCTCCATATCTCGAAGCCAGTCCTCGGCTTCAAGAGGCTTGTCAGTGTGAGAAAATGTTTGAGGACGTGTCTTCTGTAGCTCAGATAACTTGGAATGTTGCTGATACTGTCCATGCTGATTCCCCATGTTGATGACTTGGTTCATCATCTCGCGATGTTGTTGCTGACTCTGTTCATAAAGGCGGCACATTTGTGAAAGTGCCGATTCACTGCCTTGTTGGCTTGACTGTCCCTGAGTGAACTCATTGTTGGGTTGAGTATCATGAATTTCCTCTGGTGGAGTTGGCATGGAACGTGTCCAAGGACGAGACATTTTTCAGTCTGGGAAAAATATTTTTGTAAAACTCTTAAGAAAAGCGGAAAGAGTCGCAAAAATAAAACCATAAATGCATAAAGCTGGCAGATATTATTAAATACCCAAGCTTACTTAAGAAAAACAAATCGACTTGCGCACGGAGAAGGACTGCTCATTACATATCTTACACGCGGGCGGTAATTATACAGTACATCACTCAGGATATGCGTACATAATCCTGACATGTTATTAAGGCTAGTGCACTTCTCCAGATCCTACATGATGCGCATACAAGCTACTTCTCACAACCTATGCACATATCTTACAAAGTGGTACAATACACGACAGCTAAGCGTACTCAGGCAGAGATGTTGACGATCTCCCTTGCCCTGCCGAGGGCGAGGCGTAGCGAGGTTGGGGACTCGACTTCCTCCTCGCTAATGGGCTCCATACGTGTAGTGTTGCGCAGAGCGGACGGAGCGGTTGCCAGGGGCGGAGCAACACGTACAGGAGTGGGCGCGAAGGTTGGTGTAGTGCGCGCTGGAGTGGGTGCAATGACTTGGTTAAATTCTTCGGTAGAAGGCAGGCGACGAGTAGGCGTAAAAGATGCTGATGACGAGACAAAAGTCGGTGGTGGAGCAATGGGTAGGAGCTCCCTCCTGTTGGCAGCACAGCCATGGACTGAGTCCATGCGGGTAGCTACGAAGTCGTCCACCAGGTTGTCGAAGGCTGCCTCCAGGGCCCGGAGATACTCAATGAGCATCTCAAAAGCCTCGTCTCGTTCTCCTCTGGGGCAGGAGTATGCGTAGTGACAGGTGTAAGGCACATGGCACGGAAGATAATGGTAACGATGAGTCTTCATCACGGGAAGGACATCCCTGAGACGAGCTATCGCCTCGCGGGCTGCCATCTGCATAGCATGCCTCTCCGTAGGCATGGCTCTTCTCACGAACCGGAAGCGGCGTATCTCACCACGCCCTCCCCTGAACTGCACTGCGGCCTGGTGCATGGTCAGACTGTCGTTGACTCGGTGCTGGTAGAGTGTGAAGACTGGGCGCATGGATGGCCCCATCGCGACCTGAACGATGGAAGAAAGAAGCTTGACGAACCCATCGGGCACGTTGGCGAAGGTCTGAGACTCGCAGCTGACGTCGGCCATCTACAAAAGTAGGCAAAATTCTGCAGGGTTAGATCATAAATTTATGCTGACTGACAGAAAATGACTACAATTGCAAAAGCATAAAATAGCCCTGTCATGCTAATAACTAATTAGCGATCGCACCTAGTGGCTTCCTACAGTCAGCCTGGCTCTGGTACCAAGCTTGTCACGGCCGGTTTTCCAATAAAAATATTTATTGATAAACCAGTCTTTTGAGTCCAGTATGAGAGAAATCCTCCTCACTGGTAGACAATTTCTTGATACAATAAGCCAGTAGCATAAAATATATTACAGGGTTGAACTGCGGTCGCTCAACCAAATTATTACAAGCACGCCAATAATCATACATAATGGCGGACAGGATACAGTGGTGTGGAGACATACTACTGACTCATGGATAGGTTGGTGGTGGAAAAGCACAGCGGGAAGGGAAATACAAGACTCTAAGGATATCATTTCATTGAACGTCGAGGTGAGGCTCGATAAATTTATTTGGTAGCGGAAGCGGATATAAAACAGTGACCAAATCCAGGGTCGCATGAGACTGACTGGGACTCCTCTAAGTGTCGGACTCGCTATCGAACTCTTCATCCATGAGATCGCCTTCGTCAGCATCTGGCCAAATCAACAAGCCAGTGAGTACTTTGAAAGTACTCGCAAGACAGTTCAGACGTAAGATATAACAAATGCGTGCATGGATGCAACATGATTAATTCCTTAATGCACAATAAATAAAATTGGCATAACGGGTAAGTAAAAAGGGAAACGGCGGTAGTCCGCCTTAAATTCCACAGAGCATAAATAAGGACCGATCGGGTGTCTGAAGCGACGCCTCGAAAGGTGAACAAATAAAAATAAGGAAAATGATGCCACAGTCGGGCATCTTAGCGACACCACATAAAGGGCTTTAAAAGAAATGCCACGGTCGGACGTCTGAGCGACATCGCAGAAAGGGCTTTAAAAGAAATGCCACAGTCGGACGTCTGAGCGACATCACAGAAAGGGCTTTAAAAGAAATGCCACGGTCGGACGTCTGAGCGACATCGCAGAAAGGGCTTTAAAAGAAATGCCACAGTCGGACGTCTGAGTGACATCGCAGAAAGGGCTTTAAAAGAAATGCCACAGTCGGACGTCTGAGCGACATCGCAGA
>NC_041388.1:326789266-326853464 GCF_002162155.2 Triticum dicoccoides
TAAGACTGGCATGCTACAACACTGCCATCGTACCCATCCTCATGCCAACACATGGCCATTCATATTCACATTCATCCACGTATGGATCATTGAACTCACTCACCTTATTATCACATAAAATAACGTTCATCGGTATGCTCACCAACATGCCATGAAACTAACTAAATGCAAAACATGCCAAGACACTCATCATATCAAAAGTTCAAACATGCTTGCCTGGTTCAGAGTAGTCGGAGCCTAGCTCGGTGAAGTTCGCGGCTCCGTCACCTCCTTCGGTATCTACGGTTTAAAGAAAATATATGCGCTAACGTAAATACCAAGGAGTGCACAGAAGGTAAACCAAATATTTTTCAAATAAATCTGATAAAAAACTAGACAAAATTTTAAAGAGAACAGAAAAAGAATTAATCAAAAATACTTTTCTGATTAAAAGTTATAAGGGTTTTTGTCTAGGGACTTATCTGTAATGAAACAGAAGATTTCCAGGGGCTAGTTTATAAAAACAGAAAACGCTTCGGTAGCGACTACGCCAGCCCGAAGAGAAAACGCATTCTGCCCGAAGGCGCTTCCAGAAAACGATTCAAAAGAGAGAGCAGAGAGGCTGACGGTGGGGTCCCACCCGTCAGGTTCAAATGTTCAAACGGGGCGGCAGAGTTCGCCGGCGCCCGAGAGCCGTGGTGGTCGCCGGCGGTGATCCATGGCGAGGCAGAGAGATCGGAGAGTACCTCCGTGCTCAGGGCACCCTTCCGCGTCAGTAGATGGTGGTGGAGTCGGTCGACGAGCACCACGTCGTCGGCGAGCTTTGCTCCGGCGGACGGCGGCTCGGGTGGTCGAGGGGCTTGTCGGAGAGGGCTGCAAAGGTTAAATTGAAGAGGGGGTCATGCTCCTGGCAGCTAGAGAGGGTAACGAACGGGGTTTGAGCGCCGGAGATGGCCTCACCAGAACGAATCGGGCTGGAGGCCGAGGCGGGGCGAGGCGGCCGGAGCTGGGGGAGGAGACCTCCTCGAGGTCCCCCTAGTGGCCTGGCGGGGTGTTGGTGAGTAGTGGGGGTGCTGCGTGCACGAGAGTGAGCACGGGACCCCTTTATATAGGCGATCCGAGGCGGTTGCCGTGAACGAGGATCACCGGCGAGCGATTACGGTGGCGCAGTGCTCGGTCGGGGTGGTTAGGGGGTCGAGCGTCATCACGGAGGTTCAATGGGTCCGTTTTGGTGTTAAACTGGCCGGGGTTTGGGTGTTAAGGGCGAGCTCGATGGAACGGTGATGGCGCGGGCCCATCGGCGGCGGAGAGCGTGTTCCGTGCTTGCTGGCCACGGTGGCTGTGCTACGGTCGTGCGCTGGCGTGCATGAGGCCACGCGGAGAGCCAGGGAGCGATGGGCGGCGCGGAACGGCGTTCTGCCGTGGTGTGCCTCCTGTCGGCCGCCACGGGAGGTCCCGACGCCGCAGAAGACGCCGGCGAGGGCGAGCCAGCGTGCTACCGACGCCAGGAAGGCTCCACGCACGTGTGTGCAACTTCGGACAAGAGGAATAGGCGGCGAAGAACGTGCCAAGGGCACTGTGGCCGCGTGACTGAAACTGACGGACGGAAGATGACACTGAAACTGAATTTTCTGAACTTTGAACAGTAACAGTGCCCACCAGGTGTTCGACCGAATGAAATTGGCCTCTGGTGATTTTTCCTTGAGCTGATTTTTGGTGGAGTGGCTTCTCCTTGCTCAAGTAGGCTGCATGATTTTTGTTGGAATTTTTGGAGCTGTGTGGATATGAATTTCACCAAATTTGGCAAATCTGGTCCAAACTTGCAGAGACTGTATTTTGAAAAATTTGAGAAGAGGAGGAGTGGATCAAGATGGTTCTGGGTTGTGGGTTCAAAGGACAATCCAGGAGAATTGGTTTGAGTTCAAAACTCAAATGAAAAAGTGTACTTGCTTTGAAAATCCCTCAGGCTCCAAATAATTTTCAGAATTGAATTGAGGGGAAAAATAATTAGAATAAAAATCCAAAACCAGTTTGGATTAGTTGGGACAGAGAATTTAGGTTGATCACAAGGGGGAGGGGAGGTTTTGGAGGGGTTTTATCTGATGGGCAAAAATACAAAGCCAAGGGTGGCTTCAAAGATAAGAAAAACCCAAATTTTCATAGAGCTTCACTTAAAAAAAAATCTCTCCTCGAAACCACAAAGTTTTTGATAAAAACCAAATAAAAATTTTGGAGTGTCACAAGAACGCAATTAGCTTGAAGTCTTTATAATTCGCAGATCTTGTGGGCACTTGGCAGATTACAACCTTGAGCAAATCAAACTTGGTATGATGTTGGCTACTGTAAGATTCTGAGTATTCTGGGCCGCGGTGCCAAAGTAGTGCAGTGTTAATCGAAGGAAGGGGGGTCAATCGCCAGGTGTAGACCTCCATGAGCACCCAGCTACCGCGACCGTCAACGAGCACCATCCAAGACGTGTTCATGCCAACCCAGTACATACTGTTAATGTAGTTGAGGCTGGCGGGGATCGGATCGCAGTCAAGGGGGTTGATGCTCGCCACCCTACGATCGTTATGCTGCGTGACATGCCGTTTCTAAAGATCAGGCAGCATCAGCAAGCAAGGAGCTGGCTTAAAAAGCTCCGGCCTGAGGGCTTTGAGTAAACGGTACAGCCCCGACGAGCACGCGGCGAGCGGCATGGTACTGAGATTGTCCATGCGCGAAACAATGAGCTTGATTACCTCTGTGGGGAGCGAATTCTAGCCACTCTTTCGACGGACGCTGCTCGGTTATGCAATTGTTAGTGCTTGGGTTTCGGACGAGGGGGGAGGCTCCTTAGAGGGGATGGAAGATTGGACGAGATTATGCTGCGGGAAGTGGATAGGTGATGATGACTACAGCACGCCGCTTGACTTACGAGACACACACCAGCAGCGTAGGGTCATGTCGATGCCAGACAACTTGCTTGAGTGATCACAGTACTGGTACTCCCTACAGTGCTATGCCCTAACTTGGTTGAGTAGAGTAGTAGAGTAGGACTCTGCTCTACTACTAGCACCAGAGGAGTAGTATATTCTAATCTAAAATAGTTACAAACTTCAATCCCCGAGCGTGGAACGACTACGAACCGTGCTCAAAGACCATGTCTACGTGGTGTTTGGACATGGGCGACAACCTCAACGCCGACGGTGCTGCTCCCATTGCACCGTATGTGTTTCTGTCCTTCCTGTTCGAAATCGCTCAATGTAATCTGCTGTCTAAGCATGTGGATACTTCCATGCAGGATCTTGCTCTATTGGAGTATCGCGCATGAATAAAAGTGTATCCGTTTATGGTTTACTCTAGAATCTTCCATGTATGAATTTTTACTACAGTACTGGTGAAAGACTTACGATGAACCATTTCTTACATCTCCTCTGCCCGCTTGCAAGTCATCCTGATTAAATCCCTCCGTCTAGGTGTATAAGGGCATGGTTAATATTACTTAATAGTATAGCCAACTGTTGACTATAAGAAAGTTCCATGTCATCTGTAGCCAACATGTATAACAATCGATACTCAAAAACTAATTCTTAAAGATCATTTCTTGCAAAGTACAATAAGTGTTATTTCTTCACAAGTTTTGGATGCAGGTTGAATAGTTGAATGCTTTTGTTTGCAAAAGATACCTTTTTTTTATCTATTTCACCCGGATGTTTGGGAGCTCTAGAGATGAAATAATATCCAAAGAAACCTATCGATACCCGTTACACATGAGATGACCCCCACATCCTTTGTCAAAATAAACAACTCCCCGATCAATGCATTTCACTCTTTGGTGCAACGCACGGGCACCTTACTACTATAGATTAGTATGACCAAAAATTGAACTAACATTATATATAGTACGATAAATGCTGATGCATGTCACCTAAAATTATATCATTCAAAACTATGTTCAAATACGAATCCAACGATATAGTCTTTGTTGACATGCACTAACATTTTGTCAATTAAATCTTCAGTCAAATTCAATGCGGGACTAATAAACCACAACCGATGTAGTACAAGTGTAGAGGGCGGCGCTGCATGGGAGTCTCACCTCTCACCCCGCTCGTGGCACGGCAGTAAAGCCGTCATATCACAAAACCCAACCACTCCCAGTAATAAATGGCCTGGTAAAATAAACGGACAAGAAACCATCACATCCCTCTGTCTTTTTTGCATTTCATCTCTCTGCATTTACTTTCTCCGGTTCATCTCGCACACTCGATCCCTAGCTACTACTCCTAGGGCCAGTTCTTTTGGAGGCTTCCCCAACTTTTCCCACAAGACTAGTCATAGTGGAGAGTACTACTCATTTATTTGGGCTTCTAAACTACTACTCCGTCCTGGTTTCTTCCTCACCATTGTAATTTGTGCTAAATTTTGACCAAAGATTTAACTGGTTTATTCCTCACCATTGTAATCCCTCCGTCTAGGTGTGTAAGTCATCTTACGAAAACCAAATAATCCCAAAACACCTAGGCGCGGTGCATTAACTTCTACCTCGTTTCTTGTTTCTTGACATATCAACCAATAAGTGATAAAGAGTGTGCATGCTTTTAATGACTTGAGATATCAAACACGACATGCAGTGGTTAGTTCATTGCATGCAATACTATTAATTAGCAAATAAATATTAATGTTTCTCGTTTTCTCCTCCTCCTTGGTCACGGTGCACAACCTAAGATTACTTACTGACCTAGACGTATGGAGTAGTGCATGTGACATGCACTAACATTTCATTAGTTAAATTTATGATCAAAATTTGACACAGATTACAATGGGGACCAATAAACCAGGACGGAGGTAGTAGTTATGGGATTTCTAATCTAGAAGCCTAAAATAACTGGCCCCTGGTACTCCTACTAGTAGTAGTACTCAAGTTGGAATTCCAATTGCACGGCACAACTTGTTAGGCAAAAAATTCGATACAGGGTGTAGGAAGCGGTTTGGGAATTTGCATGCCTTTCCAACCAGTGAGATACTCCGTACAAAGTACGACAGAGAAATAACCACAGAGAAGTAAGCTAAAAGTAAACAATCAAACGAGCATTTTTGCGTTTGTTTTGCATTGAATCGTTTCACAAGCTTGACTAGTGCTGTTTTTCTACTTTTACAAAAACCGCATCGTAATGTTAAAACGTGCATTTGCACGTACATAAGTAATAGTAGTACTCCCTCTGTCTAGGTGTATAAGTCTTCCCTCATTCTTGGTCATGGTGCACAACCAAAGATGACTTATTGACCTGGACGGAGGGAGTAACACAGTCTGCAAGCATATATCTAGAGAGACGTGTAGTGCGATAGTATATAGTAAAGTTTGTGCTATATGCACGTACTTGCAAAATGCATACGAATACACAAGGTTTCCAAACTTTCCCTTTTACATACTTAATTAAGGACGCTAAAAATTCCTGAACATTCGGGATTTATCATTTGCGTCCCAAAACTAATGAGATCGCCTTACGAAACAAAAATTATACTCCTCCTAAAAGCCACGGCGCTCGCAGGAGCGCTTGCGGCGCGCCACGAGTGCCCTGGTGCGCGGCCGTTTCCCAGCGCGCCGACACAACGCCTCTTCCTCAGCCTCGCAACTCGTGAGGTGCTGATTGGCGGCTTGCCGGCGGGCGAGCGCGATCTCACCGGTGTGGTGATCTGGCGCCAACAGGTACTCCTCCTCGCTAGAAGCATGCACCCGGTCCACGTACCGCCAAGCGTAGATGAGGAGCTTGGGCCCGACTGCACTCAGGGCGTCGGCACGGGCGTCCTCTGCCACCCTCATGGCCCTCGCACGAGCCTTCTGCCAATGAGCCAATCGCCTAACTCTATCGGATGCGACATAGGCCTCCCAGGCAGCTTGTTCCGCGGTGCGCTTCTTTTCCTCGGCCTTCTTCTCCGCCTCTATTTTGGCGCACTCTGCTGGAGGCAAAGCCTCCCACAAGGCAACATCCATTTCTTTCCAAAGCTCCTCAAGGCTGGGGGGCTCGGCGGGCGGTGCGTCGTTCTCCTCGTAGCGGGGAGCCGACGCGTCCTCTGGCGCGCGTGTTGGCGAGATTGGGAACGCCAACGCACCCACCTCGAGGCGTCGCGGCGAGGAGCGGAACACCGACGCGTCCTCCTCGACTAGTGGCGGCGAGGAATGGAATGGCGACGCGTCGCTTCGCAGCGAGGAGCGAAACGCTGACACGTCCTCCTCGACTAGTGGCGGCGAGGAACGGAAAGGCGACGCGTCGCGTAGCGGCGAGGATGGGACACCGACGCGTCCTCCTCGACTAGTGGCGGCGAGGAACGGAACGGCGATGCGTGACCGTCCGCGCGGTGCAGCGAGGGGCTCCTAGGTCTTGGGAGGGGCGATGCCATGGTGGTCGACGTGAGAGGGAGGGGGAGGAGATAGCGATGAACGTGAAAGTGAGGGGGAGGAGATAGAGATGTCGTGGGAGGCGCAGTATTTATAGCGAGCAATGGCACACCTACGTAAGATATGGACTGAGCTGCACTGACTTAACTGCAGGTCTAGTTGCGTCACTGACATGTGGGCTAGACCCCTGTTGGGCCCATATGTCAATGACTCAATGCACCTGCAGTTAAGTAACAACTACGTGGGCATATTTGTTGGATTAAATTACGGGGGAGGGAAGGGGTGGAAATGTTGCTGGTCACAACGGATTGGACGAGCGTGGGGGAAGGAGAGTCATGCATGCAGATTTTTTCACACGGGGTGGAGTGGTGGGACCGCCGGAGGGAGAAGGAGAGTTTGGCAGGCATATTGTTTCCACACATGGAGAGGAAAAGATTTGGAGACGAATGGGCTTCCTGCAGGTATGGGGAACGGTGCATAATAAGTCATCTTGCATGCCGGGCTAGGTATAGTCTCAAGTCATTACACGCCCCACACATGTTCATATTTCAAGATGCACTAAATTATTGCATGCAATGATTAAGGCTGGCCATAATGGTGGTATCTTAGCTGGTATCATGCACACGGGAATAGCAAGCATGCTGATGTGGCAAAGAATTAAAGAAGAGAGGGGGGTTAGAGTAACTAGTGTTCATGCATGCATTGGTAAACAGATTTTTTGTGAAGAATGACAGCACTAGTTGAGTACTTTTGCAGACTTCAGAAACTATTCCACTGTCTCTACTATCTTGCTAAGAGTAGGTGAAATTTCTGAATCGAGCCCTTTAAACTAGAAGGGAGGTAGTGGTACTCTAATAGCTAACCTTGTTGTGATGACAAGATAGGACATGGCACACACCTGGACAGAGGAACTAGTCTGCATTGTGCATTTAAGTTTTTTCTGAAGTCAATGTACCTCTACTTTCACCAGACTTATAGAAAAACGTGTCAACATTCACAATGTCAAATCAATATTTTTACACTCATTATAAAACGTAGTTCTTATACTCATTATAATCAGTATTGTAGATATTGATATTTTTAGTATAAATTTGGTCGTGGGATTTCATTGATGCCTGTCAAAGCCTGGAGGAAGCGGAGCTTAGGGCTTGCATTGTCGGTCTCTACATAGGTATTTCTCTTCATAATCCTGTAATTTTAGAGACTGATTGCGCTTTTGTGGTAGCGTCTCTTGCATCGGGGGACTATGATAGGTCTGCTATGCGTGACCTGAAGATGAAAGCGTTGAGCATCTCGAAGTTGACCAACAATCTTCAATTGTTAAAGATTAGCCATTCTGCCAATAAGGTGGCACACTTAATGCTAAGTATAGCTTTGACAATAGATTAGATGGTATTCTTGTAAATAACGTACCGCCCTGTGTGGTGAACATTGTATCGAATGAGTGTACTGGTGTGGCTGGTTAATTAATATAAGGTGGTGTTAAAAAAAGTATAAATTTGGTCAAACACTTTGCAAACGGTTGACAGGAGTAAAAAGGACCAGAGGGAGTATCATGCATGCGGAGTAGGCAAAAAAAATTGCTTGTCTAAAAAATGCAAAAAAATGCTCATTTATAGTCGGTCGAAGTCTCAAAGGGTGCGACCGCGCGAGGGAGGCGAAGGTCGTGGGAGGAGCAACGTTTGACGGAATTAAGTGAAGTTACATCCATGCGCCGGCATGGCGTGCGAACAGGCAGAAGCTATACCGTCAAGCCTACGATATGGGTCTAGTAGACATGACATCTAGTGGGTCCCGCATAGTTCTCCAGAACTCTTTGGGGGCTTGCAGCCGTTTATCCATCGGGTAGGCCAGCAACGCCACGCCGTTCGCACGCCCTACTCGTCCCCGTCTTCTACCTTACAACAGTTCGCTCCCAGTCGTCCTGTCCTTTCACATTAGTTCACTCCCAGTTTTTTTGTGGGGTACAACAGTTCAACTTCTCCTAACCCTCCTCCAAAATCCATGGCCTCCCAAATCTCCATGGTCGCCGCTGAGTACCAGGTTAGAGCCATCACCGGCGATCAGTTCATCGTCATCTACACACGTGGATCCGAGACGGTGAAAGCATGGCTTGCTCGCTTCCTACGCATGTTCAACAATTCAATGGATGAGTGGGTCGCTGGGCTAGATGTTGAGTACACCACAGTCCTAGGACGAGAGAAGGATCAAAAGGACGAAGAGAGGAAGAAGCCCGACGTGATCCAGGTTTGCGTACATAACGTTTCCTTGATCTACCACATATGCCATGTCAACGTTGAGTGCCAGGATTTTAAGAACTTCCTCAAGGACAAAAGAGTGAAATTCGTTACTGTAGGCTTTAAGAATGACAGGGATGTCCTGCGTCGGATGGATCTCGTTGTAGGCCAGCCCTTCGATCTCCAGAAGGCAAGCCTGGTGTCCTCCTCTCAACCTTCAATGCTGACCCTGGCAGTACCCATGATTGATCCTTCATACGCTAAACTGAAGAAACCTCATCACAAGTTTCATCATGCATGGGAGTCGAAGACATTAGATGAAGATCACATCCTGTATGCAGCAATGGATGCCTACCTTTGTTTAAATATCTAAAAGGGTTGGATGAAGAAGCAGGGCCCAGTGCCCGGTTCAAGCAAAGAAGCGTCGGCGAAGAGGAAGAGGAAGAGGGACGAGGACGAAGTCGAGGACGTGGACTCGGACTTCGAGTAGGTGGCAGTGCCGTCGCTCATGCTGGTTCTACTACAGTGTCAAGCGGACTAGTTGCTTAGCTTATTTTCAAGGGTGTGTTGTGCTGAGGCCCCAGCAGAACTATGTTTATGTTCTTTCTCGTTATTTGAACTCTTTAGTACGTACAACAGTACTAGTACTATGTCTTACTACTGTTCTTCTTGCAGTTGGTACTACTGCTCGTATCTTCGTGTTCCTACTGTACTTAATACGTTCGTACTAGTAGTATAATTTGGGTAAGTCGATTTGTGAAAGAAGTTTGACGGAGCAAAGGAAGAAGACGGCGGAAGAGGTGGAAGAAGCCCTTCTAGCCATCCATGTTGCATCAAACGGCTCACATGAGTCGACTGACCCAAATTGCTCCTTTAGATTGTAGGATCCACGTGGCATTCAAGGTCTCGAAGGTAGATTATGCGTCCGCACCCGGTTTGCGGGCTCAACGCGTGCGCGACCGGCTTCCGCCACGACAGCCACCATGCGCGCCTCCTCCTCACGGGCGGAGACGACAATGACACGCTAGTTCCTCCTCGCCGGCGTGCTGGAGCACGCGCTCGTCCTCCTGTTCGTATGCTGCGTGCATAGACGCGGCTCCACCAGCTGCTCGCGTGCTTGGCAGCGCAGCGGCATCGCGAGGAGGGACTGCAGACGACATGAGCGGGCGAGCCTTCAGCTTCATGGCACAGGGATGGCGGCGACACGGCGGTGATGGGCAAGAAATTGTTGGCCGGAGCAGGCGAGCGCCGGCATGCGCAACGGCGGTGGCGTCATATTGATGAGTGCGTGTGTGGGAGCTTACTTTAGTTTTATATATAAGCTTGGTCAAACTTAAAAGAAAACCGTACTAGTACACGTAAACATTAGACTTAGGCAGCGCTTTTATTAGTTAGTACCACAGCCATGATACGGAATCCTGTGCAAGCGCGTGAACCGCGGCCGCGCGGTCGATCGAACGGTGCGTCACCGTGTCGCACTTGAAGGACATCCACCGAACCTTTTTGTGTGTGTGAAAACAATCCTCGAATATTACTCAACTTTTTTTTCCTGTGAAAGTTCTTGACGCTGCAATATTTCCATATATTTGAATTTAGCTCCAGTTCGTGTTTATTTGGATTTGGACGTTTTAGGTGCACCCTAGTTTTTTTTAATACTGATTTTGTGTGTGTGACTGAGAGAGAACGTGTGTATGTGTCCATATGTGTGTTGTGGCGGAAGGGCAATGTGGAGACAGTGTGCGTGTGATACAGACATAGAGAGGTGTGAATGTGCAAATGATCATGCATGAGTGAGACATAGACAGATGCCGATACGTTGTGTATACATGAGAGAACGGTCTTCTAGTTTATTTCTGTGTGTGTGTGAGAGAGAGAGAGAGAGAGGGAGACAGAGAGAGAAGCATCCGTAACACAACAACCATCTCTCTCGATTCGTCCGTCCCTCGCACGGTCGCATGCAACACATGCATCAACGTGCACATTTTGACACCCTCACCCGGCCCCTGCCCACCTCAAGGCCCGCACAATCTCTTCGTGAATACCCATTTCTCTCCTTAGGTTTGTTTTCTCTCAATATCTGACACAAACACACACACACATACAGACACACGCAGCACAACACACACACACTCCCCCGAGCACACAATTCATCCCCATCCAAGGTTATACGGCGACCACTCTCACTTGTGCTTCTTTGCACCCCAACATGCACAACACCTCAATCTTCAAAGAGGGCATCGAGAAGATCGAAGATGGCGACCACACCGCGCTAGAGAATGCGGGGTCATTTGGAAGCAGGGTGATGTGACGACGGCTGACTGACTCTCTCTCTCTTGCACAAAATTACCAATCCCTCTCTCCCCCGCACAAAATTGTCAATCCCTCAACCCACGAGATCCTTCCCCTCTCGTCCATGTTTTTCCAGCTATCTCATCAAACATGTTGTCTCTTCTCCTTCCACGTATACAGAATCCAGATGCACACGCATCTCATGTATATTACATGTATCCATCTTTCTCATAGACCTAACTTCTTCCTCTCTCTTTCTCTTTCCTATCTCTCTCTCGCTGTCTCGTTAGGTTTGTCTCCTACTCTCTCGTCCACATACATACAATCTTTCCCGCCCTATCTGCTCCATCTTCAAAAACTCTCTCTACACGTTTCATTCACACATTGGGATATGTCAAAATGTTGCTTCTATAATGGCTGATGTAGAGTTACGGTTGTTTTTGTTGCATCCTACAAAGTAATAACTATGAAATGCATTTAGATTCTCATTTGACTGGGATTATGTGAGTTTGAGCATGTTGTGAAGTACTATAGACCTTGTATACATCTTGGGATTCGACAATGATTGTAACTATTGAATTGCATAGACCATTACATTCGAAGTCAATAGCCTAATATATTTATTTCACAATTTCAACAAATGATTAGTTCACTACAAACTAAGAGAACAAATGTGTACTCCCTTCGTTTTTATTTAAGTCTGCGTATTAGCATTGGTCAAAGTCAAGTTTTGTAAACTCTCAGAAAGCTTATAACAAAAAATATTAACATATACAATAACAAATAAATACCATTAGATTCATTATTGAATGTACTTACACATCATACATATTTGTTATGGTAAATGTTTATATTTTTCTATAAACTTGGTCAAACTTTAGGAAGTTTGACTTCGGTCAAACCTAATATGCAGAGTTTACTACTACTACTCGCTAGTTGCTTAGCCGAATCACTCAACACGCCACACGGGGAGTCCAGTGTCACAAAATTTTGAGGTCGGCGGGAAAATCTCCCGCGACCCTGATTTGAGCAATGGGAAGTTACCATCATAGCCTTCGGAACAGGCCTACGGATGACGCTTGGTAGGGGGCTGTTTTCATAACTTCAGGTTCACCCTACCCAGCCAACCCCTCCCCGGCACCCAGAGTAGTACACCTGAATACTCCCCATTTTCTATCCCCACCGCAAAATAGACTTCTCCATGGCACCGCAGCCTTCGTGCTCCTCCCCTTTACATTGGCGCACTCGTCCACCATAGCGCATCTGCCTCATCGACGACCTCGTACGCCGTACTGGAGCCGGTCCACTGTCGTTGTCGTACACGGAGCCTCTTACCCGGCATCGTCTTCCACGGTCTCGGATCTGCTTCCTGGAAGCAACGCCAAGCGCAGAAGTACCACCGTCGTGGACAATGAACTGACTCCCATTGCCGACCATGACTCACAGAGGCCGGCGCGACCATCGTTCTCCTCCTCGATTGGTAATGTGTGTATTGAATCACTTAGCAGTACATGTGCAGTTCCAATTTTGTTCATACCTACCCTTCAAATTTCCTGGGTGCTATTGTTCCCGTAAAAGTAATTGGTTATAGCCTCCATTGTCGAATAGAATATTAGCTTGTAATTGTGCGTCGCTCCTGTATCGCGCTGTGCTTAGGTAGGTTTTTCATCTGCAACTAGTAGTGTGGCAAATGATGGAAAGGTTTTTAGAACTAGCAAGATGCCCATGCGTTGCATGCATCAAGATGCATTTGTATGAGTAGTTTATCTTGTGGGAGAAAAGGATGAACGAGGGAAGGCCTTATTTGCAAATCTGGAGAGGGGTATGGGTATCTTTTTGCAAAATTCCCATTTGTTTCCTTCCTATCTGTCAGATATAAATCGGACGACCTATATTGCAAGAAAAAAGAGTATAGAGAAAAAGTAAACAGTAAAGGAAGTAGAGATAAATATTAAATATTAAATATTAAATAAATATAATAGTAGAGAAGAGAGTAGAGATAGCATGTTGAAATTTTTAAAGCACCGCGCGTTGCGATTCTGTTGGAGATGCTCTAACATGGCAGACGAGTGCTTTAATGTTGCCCACAAGATGTGCGAGTATTACTAGTAGTATATTTTTCTTGCCATGTTGAGATTTTAAAACCACGAGTGCGAACATGGGGAGGAGCAATGAAGACCAAACACGGGATATTCGGGACATTTTCAAGGAGCGTGGCAAGTTAAAGAGGAGCTACACCGAACCTGTAAAACGAGCTTTGGTAAGTAACACCCTTTCAATTACTTTCGTGTAGCCTCGTGTTCTTCGATGTGTATATGTTGTAGTTTCTGTTTCTCTTAAGCGTGGTGTTCTTCGATGTGTAATAAGAAGAGTCTTAATCGTCCTAATGCTTTCGTTTTTAGCTTGATGTAGGAAGTGGGTGTTCTCACCTTGTAGTCTGTTTTTATTTTTTTTCCTTTTGAATTCACTTCTCCGAGTTCTGTTTATCTTGCTTCTACTAAATGGATCTAGGTTGCTCTGAGTATTGATCTAAAAAAGAAGTAACTTCATGTCAGGATGCAGTTCCTGCGAGGAGGGAAGTATGGTCAACCTCGAGATCATGTTTCCAAAATGAGGCTGGATTACACACAAGGTGCCAGTTCCCTAATGATGATGTATTAGACACAAGGTGCAAATTCCCAGATGATGCTGGATTACACACAAGCCAGGTGGAGTCGTGTGACGCCCCCGATTTGACCGTACACTAATCATACACGCAAACGTGTACGATCAAGATCAGGGACTCACGGGAAGATATCACAACACAACTCTACAAATAAAAATAAGTCATACAAGCATCATATTACAAGCCAGGGGCCTCGAGGGCTCGAATACAAGAGCTCGATCATAGAAGAGTCAGCGGAAGCAACAATATCTGAGTATAGATATAAGTTAAACAAGATTGCCTTAAGAAGGCTAGCACAAACTGGGATACAGATCGAAAGAGGCGCAGGCCTCCTGCCTGGGATCCTCCTAAACTACTCCTGGTCGTCGTCAGCAGGCTGCACGTAGTAGTAGGCACCTCCCGAGTAGTAGTAGTCGTCGTCGACGGAGGCGTCTGGCTCCTGGGCTCCAACGTCTGGTCGCAGCAATCGGGTATAGAAAGGGAGAAAGAAGGAGCAAAGCAACCATGAGTACTCATCCAAAGTACTCGCAAGCAAGGAGCTACACTACATATGTATGCATTGGTATCAAATGGAATAAGGGTATCATATGTGGACTGAACTGCAGAATGCCGAAATAAGAGGGGGATAGCTAGTCCTTATCGAAGACTACGCTTCTGGCCACCTCCATCTTGCAGCAGGAGAAGAGAGTAGATGGTAAGTTCACCAAGTAGCATCGCATACCATAATCCTAACCGATGATCCTCCCCTCGTCGCCCTGTGAGAGAGCGATCACCGATTGTATCTGGTACTTGGAAGGGTGTGTTTTATTAAGTATCCGGTTCTAGTTGTCATAAGGTCAAGGTACAACTCCAATTCGTCCTGTTACCGAAGATCACGGCTATTCGAATAGATTAACTTCCCTACAGGGGTGCACCACATTTCCCAACACGCTCGATCCCCTTTGGTCGGACACACTTTCTTGGGTCATGCCCGGCCTCGGAAGATCAACACGTCGCAGCCCTACCTAGGCACAACAGAGAGGTCAGCACGCCGGTCTAAATCCTATGGCGCAGGGGTCTGGGCCCATCACCCATTGCACACCTGCACGTTGCGAATGCGGCCGGTGAGCAGACCTAGCCTCCCTTATACAAGAGCAGGCGTTCCAGTCCAACCCGGTGCGCGCCGCTCAGTCGCTGACGTCAAGAAGGCTTTGGCTGATACCACGACGTCGAGTGCTCATAACTGTCCCCGCGTAGTTGGTTAGTGCGTATAGGCCAGTAGCCAGACTCAGATCAAATACCCAGATCTCGTTAAGCGTGTTATTTTGAAGTAATCGCGAACGCCGACCAGGGCCAGGCCCACCTCTCTCCTAGGTGGTCTCAACCTGCCCTGTCGCTTCGCCAGAAAGTAACAGTCGGGGGTCGTCGGGAACCTAGGCCCACCACTACCTGGGTGGAACCACCTGCCCCTTCAGCCCCCAACATCGGAATCACTAGCGGGTACTCAACGAGCCGAGCCGACTTTAGTCACAACAGGTATAGTATGTATGTATAGTATATACCCGTGATCAACACCCGACGTGATCACGGCCCGACAGTATAGCATGGCAGACTAATAAGAATGTAGGGCCACTGATGATAATCTAGCATCCTATACTAAGCATTTAGGATTGCAGGTAAGGTATCAGCCGTTGTAGCAACAATGACAGGCTATATATGCAACAGAATAGGATTAACGGAAAGCAGTAACATGCTACACTACTCTAATGCAAGCAGTATAGAGGAGAGTAGGCGATATCTGGTGATCAAGGGGGGGGGGGGCTTGCCTGGTTGCTCTGGCAAGAGAGAGGGGTCGTCAACAGCGTAGTCGGTCGGGGCACCAGCAGCAGCGTCAGTCTCGTAGTCTACCGGAGAGAAGAGGGGGAAGAAACAATGAATACAATGCAAACAGATGCACATCGATGCATGACATGACAAGTAACGGTGCTAGGTGTGCCCTAACGCGGTAGGAGATGATACCGGAGAAGGGGGAAACATCTGGGAAAGTATTCCCGGTGTTTCGCCTTTTCGGACAGATGGATCGGAGGGGAAAGTTGTGTGTTCGCTATGCTAGGGGTGTGTGGCGGACGAACGGGCTGCGTATCCGAATTCGTCTCGTCGTTTTGAGCAACTTTCATGTACAGATTATTTTCATCCGATTTACGGATTATTTTATATGATTTTTTAAAGATTAATTTAATTTATGGATTTTCTTTTATCTATTTACTTTATTATCATTAAAATAACAGAAAACATATTGTACCCACTAGGAACTAGCCCTAGTGGATGACAAGTGGGGGTCCAGGGTGCTTGAGTCAGCAGTACAGTCAGCGTTGACTGGGTCAAAGTTGACCAGTCAACAGGGTCAAAGGGGCCCGCATGGCATAGACACACCACTAATAAACTAAATAAGATCTATCCTAAACAGATTGGGCCCACTGGCCATTGACACAGTAGGTTAGCTAACACTAAAATTAAGCCCTGGCTAATTAAGTCTTAGGACTAACTAAGAGGCCAGCCCCACGTATAGTACACGGAAGTCCCATAGTACTAGCGCATAGCCAGCTATGGCCATGGCTTTGCACGCACGTACATATACACTGGCGGCCAGAACCATCGGCGACGCACATGGGAGCAGCCGGCTGTAGCCTGGGGCATGGCAGGAGCCGCAGGTAGCAGCGCAGAGCAGCAACTAGTAGTAGAAGCAAGAAGCAGTGGCGGCGGCGGTGCTAGAGGCAAGCAGCCGGCGAGTAGTAGCAGCAAGCAGAGCAACAGTTAGTGGCCGCAGCAAGCAGCGACAACAGCTAGGCGCGGCGTGGGTGTGCACGAGCATCAGCGGGTGGACGGGCATGCGCACGAACGACAACAGACACGCGTAGGTGCGGGCAGGCGCGCACGGCGCGGCGCAGTACGGGCGCGGCCGCAACGTCGAGTGCGACGGCGGTCGGAGAAGAGCTCGGTTAATTCCTCACCTTGTGACGGGTTCGAGCCAACAAAACATGCAGGCGACATCTACGGGTCACCAAAAGCTCATTGGCGTTATACAAATGAGCAGCGAAGCTCAGGAGCCTGGAGCTATTCGGCCATGGCGGCAGCCGGAGCACGGAGCTCGTGGAACGGCGGGCAGAGGATGGGAGCGACGCCTAGAGGAAAAGTAGATCGACGCGGAGATCACTTTGATGCCCGGGGAAGGCTCGAGGGTGCTGGGGACGGTCGGAGCGAGTAGATCGACGCGTGGACTAAGGGTGTTAGAGGAAGGACAGCGGTCGAGCGCTCGCAGAATAAAATTAGGCATTTGAGAAATTTCTTATGGGATTGGGCCAAGCATCTAAGTGGGGTGTATAAGATTGAGAAGGATAGGCTCCTCTCTCTTGTACGGCTTTGGACGTAAAAGCTGAATCCGCGTTGTTGTTGCCCACCGAGCTCCAAGTTAAAAATGAGGCGGAGAAGAGGCTGAAAGAACTTCTCCGCGAAGAAGAATTGAAGTGGGCTTTGCGTGCCAAGACCCGCAAAGTAGTCCAAGGGAACGCGAATACTCAATTTTTCCACCTCATTACTAATGGTAAACACAGAAAGAAACGGATCTTTCAGCTAGAGCAGGATGAGGGTACTATTTTAGGGCAGGATAATATCAAAACCTATATCACCGAATACTATAGACAGTTATTTGGACCGCCGGAGGCCAATTGTGTGTCTCTCGATGAGTCCAGGGTTGAGGACGTGCCTCAATTGACTGCTGCTGATAATAATATTCTGATTGCCCCGTTCTCAGAAAAGGAGGTGTTCGATGCTATTGCACAAATGAAGAACAATAAGGCTCCCGGTCCGGATGGGTTCCCGGCTGAGTTCTATAAAAAGTGCTGGCACATTATTAAGGGGGATTTACTACCTATGTTTCATGATCTATTCTCTGGACAGCTTTAATTATTTCACTTGAATTTTGGAACTATCACATTGCTTCCAAAGAAAACGGATGCTGCGTGGATCGAGCAGTTCAGGCCGATCTGCCTCCTCAATGTTAGTTTCAAAATCTTCACCAAGGTCGGAACTAATAGGCTCACACAGATTATGCAATCTGTGGTGCAGCAATCCCAAACTGCTTTCATGCCGGACAGGAACATTCTTGAAGGGGTGGTTGTCCTTCATGAAACGCTCCATGAAATCCATTCCAAAAAATTAGATGGAGTAATTTTTAAGGTGGATTTCGAAAAAGCGTACGATAAGGTTAAGTGGCCATTCCTCCAACAGGCATTACGTATGAAAGGTTTTGATGAAGCCTGGCGTCGACAGGTCGAATCATTTACGCAAAAAGGGAGTGTGGGAATTAAAGTGAATGACGACATAGGTCATTATTTCCAGACACATAAAGGCCTAAGACAAGGAGATTCGATGTCCCCTATCCTGTTTAACATTGTGGTGGATATGTTAGCAATTTTGATAAGCCGGGCTAAGGAAAATGGTCAAGTGGGTGGGTTGGTTCCTCATCTTGTGGAGGGAGGTGTTTCCATCCTTCAGTACGCCGATGATACAATCATCTTTATGGAGCATGATTTGGCCAAGGCGAGAAATATGAAGCTTGTGTTATGTCTGTTTGAACAACTGACAGGGTTAAAGATCAACTTCCATAAGAGCGAATTGTTCTGCTTTGGTAGAGCCAAAGACGACCAGGAGTCTTATAGGCAGTTGTTTGGGTGTGAGTTGGGGAGTTTACCCTTCTCTTACCTTGGTATCCCGATTCACCATCATAGGCTAACAAATAGAGAATGGAAGTGCATAGAAGATCGATTTGAGAAAAAAACTGAGTTGTTGGAAGGGTAAGCTCATGTCATACGGAGGCCGGTTGATATTGATTAATTCGGTGCTCACGAGTATGCCTATGTTTCTCTTATCGTTTTTTGAGGTCCCAGTTGGTGTTAGGAAACGAATGGACTTCTATCGGTCGCCCTTCTTTTGGCAGGGTGATGAACTTAAAAGAAAATATCGGCTTGCTAAATGGGACATCATCTGTAGACCGAAAGACCAAGCGGGTCTTGGTATTGAAAATCTTGAAGTCAAGAACAGATGTCTTCTTAGTAAGTGGTTGTGGAAACTGTCTTCCGGGACTGAGGCCATGTGGGCGCAGATCCTCCGCAACAAGTACCTCCAAACAAAAACATTGTCCCAGGTCGCAGTCAGGCCGACTGACTCGCCTTTCTGGAAAGGACTGATGAAAGTCAAACAATCTATGTTCAGTAGGACGAGATTTGTTATTGGAAACGGTACAAGTACTCGTTTCTGGGAGGATACTTGGCTTGGTGAATCACCTTTAGCCATTCAATATCCGTCTCTATATCGGATTGCTGAGGTGTTCGTGGCAACGGTATTCCAATCTATCCCCCTTAATATTCAGTTTCGACGGTCGCTAGCGGGCAATCGTTGGGAAGAATGGATTCATCTAGTTAGGAGACTGATGGAGGTTCAACTTTCTCACCGACCCGATATATTGCGTTGGAAGTTGACTAGTTCTGGAGTATTTACAGTTAAATCAATGTATATTGATGTTATTAATTCAACTGCTATTCCAACTTCCAAGTTTGTTTGGGCTGTCAAGGTGCCTTTAAAAATAAAAGTGTTTATGTGGTTTGTCCATAAACAAGTTATTTTAACAAAGGATAACTTGATTAAACGCAATTGGACAGGACCTACTAGGTGTAGTTTCTGTGATCAGGATGAGACGATTCAGCATTTATTCTTTGATTGCCCGTTGGCTAGAGTTCTTTGGCGGATGATCCATATTGCTTTTAATCTTACTCCACCGACTTCTGTCAATACTTTATTTGGGACATGGCTTAATGGGGTTGGGCCTGTTCTCGCAAGACATATTCGGGTTGGAGTTTGCGCTTTGTTATGGACTATCTGGAATTGCAGAAATGATTTGGTTTTTAACAGAACATCACGGATTCATTTCTTGCAGGTTATTTTCCGAGCTACGACACTGATCCGTTCGTGGTCGCTACTCACTCCGATGGAGGCCAGGGAGCATTTGGTTACTGGATCTATCCGTTGGGAGATGGTCGCTCGGGATATCTTCAACCGGTTTGGATGGCGGTCATGTAATAGGATAGGCAATTAGTTTCCCTATCTATTGTTAGCCAGCCGGTTGTGGCTTCTTTTTTGGGCTAGTTTGTATATCTAGCCGTCTGTAGCTCTGTGTGAGCTGCATTTCTTTTTATCCTTTTGTTTACCTGGAGTTTGTGGAACCTTGTTGGCACTTTTGCCTTTTTTTATTAATAAGATGGCCGTATGCATCGTTTTGATGCAGAGGCCGGGGAGACCCCCCTTTTCGGAAAAAAAATATCGACGCGTCCGTCGAGGTGGACGCCGGCGAAGGGAACGGACACGCACGGCGTCGCAGGTGCACCTCGGCCTCGATCCGGAGCGGAAATCGATGAAGACGAACTCGGCGGTCCTGCCGGACACTTTGGAATGGCGAGTGGTGGCCAGTCGCCACGGCAACAGGGAAGGCACGATGACGGCTACTCGGGCGCGAGCTTCATCCGAGAAGGAGAGAGTGAGAGGGGGTTACTGGGGGGGCTAGGGTTCGGTGCGAGGGAGGGAGAAAGGGCCAGGGCGATCTTATCGGACGAGGGAGCCGACGGATGCTCGACAGGCAGCCATCTGAGCCATGGACGAACGATGCTCGTCCAGCACGTCCTCTATGAACAGAGATAGGAGGAGGTGCAGGGTGGGCTGGGCCTTATACCGTAGAGTTAAAGCCCAAGCGCACACTAGGTTTTACCTCTTTTATATTTTCTTTTTTATGTTTAGTTTTTCTACACTGTTTTGCATTAAGTAGTGCCACCAATTGTCTTTTGTAAAAAGTGTAACTTGCCTCATTGCATTAAATGGCGCTGCCATAACAAGTTTTACTCCAAAATAAATTAGTTTAATATTTTATAAATTACAAAAGGCCTTTAATTTAATTGTTTTTGTTGTTGTTTTGTTTATATAGAGCATTTAGACATTTTATGAAAATTTAGTTTCACCATCATTATAGCTTATGAATTATTTGTCATATTTCGAACATTTTAGTTTTGGCTTTTGAAAATTTCTACTGTCGACTTAATTTTAAATTAGAATTTCGAAACGGTTTTGAATCAACACGAGTTGACCAACAGTAACCGAGTTGACATGGCATCATTAGCAGAGGATCACAGTAGCTTAATTACCCAGGCGTCATAAGTCGTCAGCTGTTCATGTCCTCGTGGCATTAGTAAAGGCTGAAAGAAAGCGTGCAGCAGCCCTTGAGAATGTAGCTGAGTTCCTGAAGAAGTGAAAAGAGCAATCAGATGCTCTCTTCACCCAAGCCAAAGAAGAGATGGAAGAAGCCAGAAATAAGCTAGCAGAGGTAGAGTAGGCTAGGCGTCTCCTGTTATCTAAAACTGTTGTCAATACAAAATTTCCTTCATAATAGCTAGGTTCAAATGTTTATCCAGTCAGCATGCCTGTTGTGATGTCCGTGCATCTACTGATGTGGCACAAAATATTTTTTTCAAGTCATGTAATAACAAGAATTACTTTCCAAACAATAACAGACGAAGCATTGGACATGGTATAGTTCACGCGCAAGCCCAACATTTCAAGTTCAACTTCCACATCAAACTCATGTTCACAGATATCTGCATATTCATACATAATGTCCACAACCATGATTCACTTCAAAGCCAAAAAAATGTGAGGAGAGTTATAAATAAGGAAAATCCTCTACTAGTTCCTGCTACCAGTGCGAGCACAACAAGTCAAGACCATGCGTAAATTAATTATATTTTAGTCATTTTTTGTATTCTAAAATGCCTGCCGGCTCGCGGAAGGACATGTTGCCGGCACACGCGCGGATTCAATGAAGGCAGGCGGGGCAGTCTTAAGCTGGTTGCACGCGGCGAGGAGGCGTGCTCAGCCGGCCTGCAGCGAGTGCGGCCCTCTTGGCCGGCGCGCCGGTTTAATGCCTGCGCTATGAGAGGTCGCGTACGGGTCAGAGCAATCACTCCCTCCAGTCCTTTTTTGTTTGGGTATAACAAAATCTCGTTTTCCATTCACATTTTACAAGTAAAATTCGTGGACAAACTTTGACCCAAAGTACGATGGGGACTAGTAAACCAGAATGGAGGTAGTAGTTTTTTTAATCAAAGAAGTGTTTCCCCTTCCGATTTTCATTACTGAAAACCAGCATCTAAATCTAAACCATAGTATTTGCCCTAGAACTACCAGGTTCAACATCTCGCAACATAAACCCATACAACCTCCATCGTAAAAAAACCATACAACCATACGCCAAGGAGGTATGTAGTACTATGATTCCATTTTCGCTCCATACCAATCGTTCTAAAAACTACTTACTACTTATAATGCGCCATTGAAAATCGGAACTCTTAACCCCGCTAAAAATGATATTTTAAACGTGCCTACTCGATCTGTGGCAACTGGCGAGCCACCGCGCTCCAAGTCGTTCACCTGTGGTCCCGACCATCAACTCCTACAGATCAAATTATCACGCGAGCTGACTATTCCTACAAAGGTGCTCCACCACGTACCCGGTACCCACGGATGCAGAAATCGTGCACCTAGGGTTTTAGGGTTTATTTGTTAACATCGCCTTTACATAACACTCATGTGTGCGAGACAGCGAGAGGCCGACTGCGTGCGTGCGCCTCTTCTCTTCGTATATGTACTCCACCGTTTGTCTGGTGTCCAAAAAATTATAATAACTACTAGCAATGTGCCAATACGTTGCCACACGATCAAAGTAGATTAATACATATTCACCGATTTGGTAGAAAAAAGTCTAGTTTTGAAATACGTATATCACTAAAAATATGTTATGTTTCACTCAAAATATATTCCTTTGGCGGTTTTGATGACATAAGGGAGGAATGTTTTTGGTTTCAAGATTCGAGAAGTGGTATATGTCTAATTTCTACTCTTGCTAGCAAGATGCCCGTCCGTTGCACGGAACATCAAGATCTTGTGGGAGAAAAGGATGAATGAGGGAAGGCCTTATCTGCAAATGTGGTGAAGAGTGCGGGTAAATTGCCATATTTTACTTCCTATCCGTCAGATATAAATCGGACGACCTACATTGCAGGTTGCCCACCATGATCACCAACTCTATTTTTTATCCCTACTCTTATAAAAAGCTTTGCCGGTGATGATCGTGTGCTTGCCATCCTGCAATATAGGCCGTCCGATCTATATCTGACGAATAGGAAGGAAACTATGGCCATTTTGCAAAAGGATACCCACACCCCTCTCCACATTTTCAAATAAGGCCTTCCCTCGTTCATCCTTTTCCCCCACAAGATAAACTACTCATACAAATGCATCTTGATGTTCCGTGCAACGCATGGGCATCTTGCTAGTTGTTGCAAAAAGCCCATGTGTGTGTGAGAGAGAGGGAGAGTGGAGGAGGACGGAGTGCATGTGTGACAAAGACACAAGGAGTGTGTGTGCGATAGGTATCAGCTTAAAATAAGGCGATAGTGTGTGTGTGCACGATCGAGAGGGCGTGTCTCAAGAAGGGAAGAAAAATCTACATAGACACAAGGAGCGGGAGAGAGACATGTATGCGATGGTGGAAGCACGAGTGTGCGGGTGTATAAACCTATCTAGAGGCTAGCTAGTCGATAAATGTTTGTGAGAGAAATACGAGTCGGGATGCGAAAGCGAGAGTTTTGTGTGTGAGAGAGAGACGGTAGTCGGGAAGGGGAGTGGAAGCAGGAGTTGTGTGTGTGTGTGTGTCTGTGTGAGAGAGAGAGGAGACGGTAGTCGTGGTTGTATGATCGGTAAACAAATGATTAATGTCAATCTGGGATGGAGACGAAAAGGAGACCGCAACAAATGTTGTGTCTACAGGAGAGAGAGTAATTTTAGTGGTATGAGTCATATGTAGAGACATATAGGGTGTGTGAGAGAATCCCATAGAGAGAAAGAGAAAGTGAAAGACGAGTGGAGACCGTGTGTGTGGCGGTGAAAAAGAAAGCTTAGGTACCGAGTGATACTAGAGAACAATAGAGACGTGCGAGATAATGAAAACCGTGTAATGTATAATGATAGGGAGAGTGTGGCACTTCTCAAGGGAGACGTCGAGAGACCATGTTTGCGAGGATAGGAGAAACATGAAGTGAGCGTGCGGGTGAGCTGGAGAAAAGAGAGTGATAGCTACCTGAAGGAGCATGCATGCGAGAGAGATGGGCGTGAAAGGAGTGAACAAAAAAGGGATTCAAATATTTGAATTCGAGATGATGATACATGTAATCCATACTCAAACCAAAATTGATCTATCAAACATGCATACTCATATGAATTCACGCACATCTATGTTATTTAATATGTAGATATTACTGATCCATACATTTTAGTAGAACATAATTTGGTTAAAATATTCGAATTCAACCTTAAGATTTCGAGATCGCTGTATTTGTAAATCATATTATATATATAGGAGCAGAATTATTTGTTGTGCTTTTGAAAGTATATATAAAAAATAATGTATATAGAATGTAATTCCAATTGAAACTGGATCTCGCCCGAAAAAATATAGAATACAAACGGAATTCGAATTGAGTTGGCACGGTAAACGTGCACTCTGCAAAATTTGAATGAAGCGGGGAAAGTTGCAGTAACCGCCCGAAACCAAAATCTGCGAGATGGAAATCACTACTGCCTATCCCTGCCATGTAAAGCCTATCTGCTGGATTTCTATAGGTTTCGATAGGGGTAGGTTTGTAATTTCACCCAAACGTGACGTAACTGCCTCTCACCCGGATTCATACATGGTGGGCGCCAAAACACAGTGTGTCCTTGGTCGAAATTGGTTCCCTCCCCGATTCATATTCATACACGGTGGGCGCCAAAAACAAACTCTCGTCGGGAAATATTCGGTGTATGCGAGATTACCGTCCTATCCCCAACCGACTAATGTTGTTGTGATGTAGTAGAAATTTGAAATGGGGGTCTAAGTTTGTAAATTTCCTCACATATGAGACAAGCGCGCCCTGAATACATGGTTCCCCCTTCCTCTCTACCTCCCTTTTCCCCATTCGTACTCCGTGGGCGCCAAAACACCCTCTCCACCCCACCCTCCTCCGCCCGCCGCCGTCCGCCACTCCATCCACCGCCGTCCTCCTCCACCTTGCCGGAGCTGATACACCGATGCCGCCGTCCATTGCAAGAGATCGACCTCTCTCATCCACGGCTTCGGACCGGGATCCTTGCATCCCGTCCTCTCGCTTCATCCTCGCCGTCGTCCACCTTGCCGGCGCCGCTCCTATGACTGTCTCGTCCACCGCGCCCTGCCGCCACCGTCTACCCTCGTAGATCTACTTCCACGCCGCCGACATCCATCGCTACCGCAGCACCGTCAAATTCTCAGCAGATGCGTACATGGCGCCGCACCAAAGGCGGTACTCTTTCGTATCTGCTCAACTTATTTATCGCAGCAAGAAAATAGATCGCCACTGCTTTACTCTGATTTCTTGTCTTGGTTGCGAAGTTGCCTTTGTCCGGTTTGCACCTTCAGATCCGCCATGGCACACTCAACACTATACTCCCAATGCTTATGGTTTTCCCCTTTTATATTCCACACTAGTTAAATCACAGTAGACTAAATTTCAAAATTGGGTCAGTCAATTTTTCAGAGCTCGCCGGAGTTCGCCGGTGTGGTCGAAGGGGCTCGGGTGGTTGTGGGGCCTCGCCGAACGAAGAAAACTCGACACGGGTGGGGGTTGGGGCGGGGGTGGGGGTGGGGGTGGCGGAGGAACACAGGAGGTGGGGGCCGGTGGTCTGGCTGGCGGCCCGTGCGGTGTTCTGTATGGGAAGAATTAGAGACGAGGAAGAAGAAGGGTTAGGAGACGTAGGATCTTCATCCAACCGCCTGAAATGGTCGAGAGATAGCTGGGAGTTGCATTCTTAATGCGCTCTGGTTCATCATGTGTGGGCACTGCGCAACCAACATTTTATTATCCAAAATCTGCTTGCTCTTCTTTACCATGTTCCTCTTCCGTTCTTCTTTAATATGTACTCTCTCCGTTCCTAAATACAAGTCTTTGTATAGATTCCACCATGGAGTACATATGGAGCAAAATGAGTGAATCTACACTCTAAAATGTATCTGGATACATCTGTATGTGATCCATAGTGGAAATCTCTACCAAGACTTATATTTTGGAACGGAGGGAGTATGAAGTACTCTAGTATGTTCCTTGTACTGAAGATGAGCAGGGACATTTGCAGTGTAGAGGTCTGTATGGTTGGTTGTGATGGACACTTTGAGCCTCTTTGATTCGTAGGATCTTGTAAACATAGGAATAGGATTTGTAGTGGCCTGCCCACTTGAATCCTATAAGAATAGCAAGGAAATGCGGGGAGCTGTGTCGCCTTTGAGAGTTACACTGATATTAACAGTACCGCACCTTCACTTGAAGAGAGCTGGTATCCGAAGCCTTTCTAGCTAGCCGTACCGGCAATACTAGCACATATATTCCAGCAAGTTCCACTTTGCTAATTTTACTCTGATGCTTAAGGTTTTCCCGTTATATCTACACTATGATCTGTATAGCTGCTTTGTGTCGCACTAGCAGCAGTCCACTCTTGAATCTAAACATTGCAATGACTTACAAAATTGACACCAAGGCATTGAGTGTCATTCTGGATGCAATGAAACTCATACGCTCCCCACCTGTTGATTCTTGTTCAGAATATGGTCCTAATGACTATTCTAACCTCGAGGAGTCAAAGGCAGATGGCCTGTCCTGTTCACCCATCAAGGTGCATGTTCTAATTTGGCAATGTTTTATTGATTGCGGGTATCTTGCATATGTTGTCTTGCAATTCTTCTACTTTGTTGCACCGCCATCTGCTTAGTTTACTCATCATATATGTCGAGATGCCATGCCCATCCATTATCAATACATATTCCATCTGTCATCATACCATGTTTTTCCACTCAAATGTTGTTCTTGTGCATCAGACATCTAAAGGTAAGAGTGTGATTGCCGAACCTGAAGGAGCACCAGCAAAGTCCTTGAAAAACATGGTGGTGCTGGAGAAATCAGACAGCGCCCCACTTATATTGGCTGTATAACCAGTGACACAAAACGTAGGACCGACTCCAGCAGACTATACCCATACTTCACTGTCCACACCACTAGCCCCACCACACAGGACCTACACTCCAGCAAAAGGTATACCGATTTCATTTGCCATAGCACCAGCTGTACCACAGAAAAATCCCACTCCAGCAAAAAGTACAACAAGTCCACCGACCGAAGACCTATCCCAACTGTAGAGACGGCCAATTCCTGCAGATTGGAACCCCATTCTATTTATTCCCAGTTTAAAAGACAATGCTTTCAATGTTGTTAGGGACTACGTGCATATATTCCCATCATGGGAAGATTATTGTGAAGACAAACACCATTTTCACATCTTCCTATCCAACTTACGTGTAAGTGCTATTATTCATGGTTATTATTTTCCCATTTTCTGCTGATTGAACATATTAATGATTTACATTACATTGTTGTAACTAGGCGAGGGTCAATCTGGATAGTCATGACGATCAAAGCTTGCTTGTGCTTTTCAAGGAAGCATTGCAGCAGTATCGGTGTTATATGAGGAAATCACACTTTGATGGCAAGTCTACAAACGAATTTCCGGTGAAGTCTCCTGTGCTAAATTTAGAAGACATTGAATGGAAAAACCTTGTTATGCACTAGTCTCGTTCCCAGGATGAGGTACTGTCTATGAAATCACATGACAATTTGAACTTCTACTTTTCCGCATGTGCCTTACGGACCTTTTTTGCAGGAAATCCGCTCGAAGAAGAATTCCGGTTTGACAAGAACGACATGATATCGCAAATATGCTGTCCGCTGCTTTGCTCTTGTTAGTACCTGTTGTCCTGTATCACTGTACTTGCATACATACCTGGTTCATTATGTGACAGCAGTATGCATGATAGCTTGCTTATCAATTGTTCACTCCAAATTATCTGATCTGTATGAATGGTTACATTACTGTAGAATATATCCAATGCCAATGTTTTTTTAGCTCTACATTGTTCTTGTAATTACATGTTGTCCTTTATCAGTGTACATATAATGACAGGTAGTTGTTCATGTACCATCACTCTACAACTTATTTTCCTTTGCCCTCCATTTCCTACACATCAGATCTATATTTACTCTTACCATAAGGTTGGTACTGAAGAAGTTTAGCTATGCATTGCTCTTGGCTGTACCTTTTGCCTGTATCGTTGCACTTACATTTATAGCTACTTGGTTATGTAGCATCACTCTTCATCTTATCTTAAATATTCTCCATTTTTTTCGTATATTATGACATCTATATTTACTCTTAACAAAATGTAGAATAAAGGCAATGCTTTTAAAGAAGATTCTATGGTAAACTTCTTGAATTGCACCCCATCAGCATGGACAAGGCCTTTATAGAGCATGTCTTCACCAATAATGTAAGTTTATCCATCTCAAGCCTTCAAAATTTGTTGTATATATTTGGTTAGGCATGACTACAACAGCTGTTTATTTTTGGTGTTTGCATCAAATTGCTTGTTTAGAGTTTATTATGTAGTTCATAAATAAAAGTTTGTCCTTTCTCAATTTAAGTTTTCAGTTGTACAACCAAGTTCCTTCTTCATACCATGTAAATTAAACTATACAGAGCAAGTGATCTTCTTTTGCACTGCATGTATGCTTCAGTTCTTCATCCGTAATCGAGTGGTGTGGTGAACCTACCCACTACAACACAATGTCATATTCTGCAATGTCTTAACTATGAAGAATGTCATATCATTCTACTATTATTTAAACCATCTCTTTTTTTGCCAATCTGAAATGGTATAAATTGACAGCACACTAACCATTGATACTTATGAGTTCTTGATCTGTAATCCAGTGGTGTCGTGAAGCTGCCAACTCCTTCACAATGTCATTTCCTGCCATGTCTTGACCTGAACAATACCATATTGCGTTAATGCAATTTTAAACTATGTCACTTTATTCGTCAGTAAGAAATGTGATGAATTGTCAGCACTGATACTTTTATGTGCAAACCCTGTCATCTGTCTGCTTGTTTATCTTTCAGAGTGAGGAAGATATAAGTGTTGAACAAGCGTAGTCTCATCATCTTGCTCAGCTGCTTGCGCTGCAGCTCCCTAGCAGGGCTAACCTTTCTTGAACTCTATTGAAGTGCTGTCGGTTTTGTATATTATTTTGTCGGTGTGTTTATTTTCACTGGTGGCGATCTTTGATGCCCAGTGTATGTAATCTGCTGTCTGCTTGTGCTTTATTATCATAGTGGCGAACTTTGATGCCCAGTGGATGTAATATGTCGTAATTTCTTTATCGTATAGTCTAGGTTTTTTCTTATTCACGATGCTGCAGTTATTTTACTGTATATATATCCTGTCTTCGCAGTAAACCGGCCAAATCATAAAATTACGGTACATAAGCGGGCCGTCATGCAATCACGATGTAGGTTGGGCCTGAAATGTGCAGAACAGCTCACGGGCCGGCAGCAGCCCGAAATGAACCCCGGCCCATGATTGTGCGAACCAAACCATGGGCTTCTAACAGGCCAAAATTGTCTCGGTCCTTGTTTGGCCTAGTCAGATATCGGCTGCGAGCAGGCCGGATGCAAACCGGGCCGTAGTTAGGCCCAACTATATGACGGGCTTTTAATAGGCCGAAATTAATATAGGGCCGAAGTGTTAAACGGGCCTTTAATAGGCCAAAACTAATATCAGGCCGAATTACTAAGTGGGCCTTTAGCAAGTGGGCCCAAAAGCACAATGTCCACTTGACGGGCAGAATCTGATATGGGCCATAATTGAGCCCAAAGCCTCTTAAAGGGCCGGAACTAATCTGGGCCGTAATTTGGCCCAGAACGTGGTAGGCTTTTAACGGGCCGGATCTCATATGGGCCACTATTAGGCCCGTAGCATGGCAGTCCATTAATGGACCAGATCAAATATGGGCCGACATTTGGCCCAAAACATGGCAGCTAGTCAATGGGTCGGCCTACTAGTGTCCTTAAAATCTTGTGGGCCTACAGCTGGGCCAGCCCATTAATGCCAGCGAAATCTCGTGGGCCTTTACCTGGGCCGGCCCATTATGATCCACAAGAATCTTGTGGGCCTATACCTGGGCCGGCCCATTATGCACACAAAAATCTTGTGGGCCTTTACCTGGGCCGGCCCATTATGGCCCGCAAAATCTTGTGGGCCTTTAGCTGGGCCAGCCCATTATGGTCCACAAAATCTCGTGGGCCTTTAGTTGGGCCGGCCCATTATGGTCCGTAAAATCTTGTGGGCCTTCAGTTGGGCCGGCCCATTTAAACTTAATGGGCCGGTCCACGTGTCAACATATCATAGACGCGTCTCGCCCATTGGATGAGTGACACCTGTGCCAACGCGGACCTGACACGTGTCTCCTCCAGCCAATGATGATTTTACACATGGAAAATCCCCATTGGTCGGGGCTGTTAACGGGTTATCGGATCCAAAACCCGACCCGATAGCTTAACGGCGTTCCGTTACGGTGGATGCCACGTGTCGGTCACCCTTGACGAAAGCACTTCTGTGACACGCGATTTATCGTCATGGAAGTGGACACTTCCGTGATGATAATTTTGGTAATGTCATGGAACACTTCTACGACAGCACTGGTATGACTATCTTGATTCTGTCATAAATTTGTCATGGATGTACATGCATGACAAAAAACACGACCTACTGTGACAAACGCATATCATCACGGAAGTGTATTTTTTTGTAGTGCATCTACTCTCTTCTTCTGTTGCAAGATGGAGGTTACCAGAAGCGTAGTCTTCGAAAGGACTAGCTATCCCCCTCTTATTCCGGCATTCTACAATTCAGTCCACATATGATATCCCCTTTTCCATTTTATACCAATGCATACATATGTAGTGTAGCTCCTTGCTTGCGAGTACTTTGGATGAGTACTCACGGTTTCTTTTCTCCCCCTTTTCCCCTTTCTTTACTCGATTGCTGTGACCAGACGTTGGAGCCCAGGAGCCAGACGCCACTGTCGATGACGACTACTACTACTCGGGAGGTGCCTTCTACTACATGTAGCCCGCTGACGACGACCAGGAGTAGTTTAGGAGGATCCCAGGTAGGAGGCCTGCGCCTCTTTCGATCTGTATCCCAGTTTGTGCTAGCCTTCTTAAGACAAACTTGTTTAACTTATGTCTGTACTCAGATATTGTTGCTTCCGCTGACTCGTCTATGATCGAGCTCTTGTATTCGAGCCCTCGAGGCCCCTGGCTTGTAATATGATGCTTGTATGACTTATTTTATTTGTAGAGTTGTGTTGTGATATCTTCCCGTGAGTCCCTGATCTTGATCGTACACGTTTGCGTGTATGATTAGTGTACGATTGAATCGGGGGTGTCACAATATGAACAAACATAAACCATTACGTTGTCTTCCTTGTCCAACGTCAACAATTTTGGCATATAATATTTTGATGGGGGCTCACAATCACAAAAGATTTCCATGATAGTGTATTTGCATGTGAAAGTTCTCTTCCTCATACTAATTATTCGTGAATTGCTTGTATGACAAAAATTGTGATTGTCAAGCCTCAAAAGATTTCACTTTCTAAACCCAATGTGAAGCTACCACTAGGCATGATATGATTTCAACTTCATGACATTCAATTTATTCAACAATTTACTCATAGGATATAAGTGAAGCACAAGAGTAAATGACATAGAAAAGAGCTTCATTGACGGGATGTGAATGCCGCTCACTTAGCCTCTCTGGCAACTATTTGAGGACTCTAATTTATTTAAAATCTTTCAGATCTAAGTACTTTATTAAAACAAAAATAAAAAATAAAATAAAATGTCATTCTAAGAATAGCATACATCATGTGAAGAAGCAAAAACTTAGGCTCAACCGATACTAACCGATAATTGTTGAAGAAGAAAGGTGGGATCCCTACCGGGGCATCCCCAAGCTTAGATGCTTGAGACTTCTTGAAATATTATCTTGGGATGCCTTGGGAATCCCCATGCTTGAGCTTTCGTGTCTCCTTAATTCCTCTCATATCACGGTTTTCCTAAATCTCAAAAGCTTCATCCACATAAAACTCAACAAGAACTCGTGAGATAAGTTAGTAAAAACCAATGCAAAAACCATATCATTCTCTACTATAGAAAATCACTAAAATTATTATTTAACATTGCATACTAAATGTCTCTGCATATTTAATACTCCTATCCTCAAATAGAATCATTAAACAAGAAAACATATGCAAATAATGCAAACATAATAGCAATCTGCCTAAACAATACAGTTTGTAAAGAATGCAAGAGTATCAATACTTCTTCAACTCCAAACTTTATGAAAATTTACCAGATTGTAGAAAATTATCATAGATCATTTTTCAAAAAGTTTCAACATTTTATCACATTCTTACTTTTCTAGGGATTTTTTGCAACAGTTTTTGCAACAGCGGTGAACTTTCTATTTTTAAACAGCAACAAGTATACTTGCAAAATAAGCATGGCAAAGGCTATCATTGCCACTTTATCGAAATAAAATATGCAAAACATTATTATAAATAACATCAAGCAAATCCTAACAAAATAAATTGACGCTCCAAGAATAACACATATCATGTGACGAATGAAAACATATCTCCAAGTGAGGTTACCGATAATGTTGGAGACGAAAGAGGGGATGCCTTCCGGGGCATCCCCAAGCTTAGTTGCTTGTATCATCCTTAGATATTAACTTGGGGGTGCCTTGGGCATCCCCAAGCTTAGGTTCTTGTCACTCCTTATTCTCCTCATATCGATATCTCACCCAAAACTTGAAAACTTCAATCACACAAAACTTAACGGAACTTTGTGAGATGGGTAAGTATGATAAAGAGCAAACCATTCCACTTTTGGTAGTGCAAAAGACAAGATTCATAATTGTTCTCACACAATTCCTACTATATAATACCATTTCTACAATTTATATTGAGAAATATAATCCTTAGAAACTACAATACAAGCAAACTATGCATTGAAAACAGAATCTGTCAAAAACAGAACAGTCTGTAGTAATATGTACTCAAACCATACTTCTGCTACTCCAAATATTCCGACACATTAGGACAACGTGAGAAATTTGTATATTGATCTTCCTCAAAAAGAATCAACTCAATATCACTCTTCTTTTAAAAACTAGAATTATTTTTGTGAGCGTAAAAGTTTCTGTTTTTCAGCAAGATCAAATCAACTATCACCATAAGCCATCTCAAAGGTCTTACTTGGCACTTTATTGAAACAAAAGCAATAAAACATGATTACTACAGTAGCATAATCATGTGAACACATAAAAACAGTAGGTAAAAGTGTTGGGTTGTCTCCCAACAAGTGCTTTTCTTCAATGCCTTTTAAGCTAGGCATGATGATTTCGATGATGCTCGCATAAAAGATATGAATTGAAACATGAAGAGAGCATCATGAAGCACATGACTAGCACATTTAGGTCTAGCCCACTTCCTATGCATAGGGATTTTGTGAGAAAACAACTTATGTGAACAAGAATCAACTAGCATAGGAAGGAAAAACAAGTGTAATTTCAAAACAATCAACACATAGAGAAGAAACTTGATATTATTGAGATATGTAAGGGCATAAGTTCCTTTCTCGTAATAATTTTTAGAGGCATCATGAATAGATTCAACAATATATCTATCACATACAACACTCTTTTCATGATGCACAAGCATAGTATATTTATCACTCTTTATGGGATAGATGTCATCATAAGAATCATCATAGATAGCAACTTCATTGTCATAATCAATTGAAACCTCTTCCAAAATAGTGGATGTATCACTAAATAAAGTCATGACCTCTACAACTCCACTTTCATCAATATTGTAATAAGATTCAACACCCTCCAAAATAATTGGATCACTACTACCTAGAGTTGACACTCTTCCAAACCCACTTTCATCAATGTAATCATCATAAATAGGAGGCATGCTATCATCATAATAAATTTTCTTATTGAAAGTAGAAGAAATCAAAGGATCATATTCATTAAGTAAAGCATCCCCAAGCTTAGGACAAGCATTATTTCCAGCAAATAAATCTTCAAAATATCATACTCATCAAACGTAGCATCCCCAAGCTTGTGGTTTTACATATCATCACAATCATTCTTATCAATAGCATGGATGGCACCAATAGTATAGCAAACATTATTATCATACTCTTCCAAGCAAATGCTAAAAATATTTTCAAGATCATAAGGGATAGTTGTCTTCCCAATCATAATCATTACAACAAGTAGTAGGCATCACAAAATCATACTCAATATCATCATCCTCCATCAACATATTTGATTCACTTTCATGAGGCATAATGGTGATAGGAGCAACATTATTTGGGAGAGATACCTTTTTACCTCTACTCTTTCTTCTTTTCTTCTTCTTCACCACATCATGTGTGGGTTTAATTGATTCTTTCAAGCTTCTTGTTGAAGAGATTGATTGGATAGGAAGCTCCTCCTCGTTACCTGATTCATCATAGTAAACATTAGGAGCGTAATGGGAAATTTTTTCCCTTTCATTAGTACTCTCTCCATATTCCATTTGTTCTCTTGTCTTTAGGTAGTTGGCAATATAAGGATTCTCAATGCAATTTACTGTACAAAACATATAAATTTCCTCTAGATCAAAATCAAGAAATCTCTCAAGATTAAATTTTGGGATACCCTTAGTTATACGTTTCATTTCTTCATACCCCAAAAGAAGACTAAGCTCTTTATGATGCTCAAGGGTAATCAAGTTATCACAATTTTTGGACATGATTTGATCATGAAAAAATTTGCATTGGATATTTAAATGACCATGTTCATTGAAAAGTTCACAAGGATGGCGAAAAAAATAAATCTTTCAGCACAATCATCTAGCCTCTCTTGCAACTTTCTTGTTTCTAAATATTTATGCTTCTTACAAAATCAATCTTTCCTTTTTGGTGTGAAAGGCACTGCCAATTCACTCCGCAAAAAGTGACATGCTTATAAGAAACCTTTTTGTCATGACTTCTGCAATCATCATTAGCATTTTGGATATTCAAAGAATTCATACTAACAACATTGCAATCATGCTCATCATCCAAACATTTTGTGCCAAACATTTTATTGACTTCTTCTTCTAACAATTGAGCACAACTTTCCGATCGATCATTTTCAAGAAAGATATTATAAAGATGACCAATAATGTGATGCAACCTAAATTCCATTTTTTGTAGTTTTCTTTTTATAAACCAAACTAGTGATAAAACAAGAAACTAAAAGATTCAATTGCAAGATCTAAAGATATACCTTCAAGCACTAACATCCTCGGCAACGACGCCAGAAAAGAGCTTGATGTCTACTACACAACTTTATTCTTGTAGACACGTGTTGGGCCTCCAAGCATAGAGTTTTGTAGGACAGTAGCAATTTTCTCTCAAGTGGATGACCTAAGGTTTATCAATCCGTGAGAGGTGTAGGATGAAGATGGTCTCTCTCAAATGACCCTGCAACCAAATACAAGAAATCTCTTGTGTCCCCAACACACCCAATACAATGGCAAATTGTATAGGTGCACTAGTTCGGTGAAGAGATGGTGATAAAAGGGTAATACGGATGGTAGAAATATATTTTGATAATCTGAATAAATAAAAAAACAAGGTAGCAAATAGTAAACGGGCACAAAAATGGCATTTCAATGCTGAAAAACGAGGCCTAGGTCCGTACTTTCACTAGTGCAATCTCTCAACAATGCTAACATAGTTGGATCATATGATTATCCCTCAAAGTGTAACTAAGACTCACTCCCGAGTTCCTATTAGCGGAGACCATAAGATAGGAATTGTTTGTAGGGTACTAAACCACCTCAAAGCTATTCATTCCGTTTGATCTATTCAAGAGTTCGTACTAAAATAACGCAAAGCTATTTTTCCGTTCGATCTATCCTAGATTTCGTACTAGAATAACACCAAAGCATATTCATATTCATAATACTCAATCCACACAAAGAACTACAAGAGTGCCCCAAGATTTCTAGCGGAGAAACAAGGACAAGAACATGCATCAACCCCTTTGCATAGATTACCCCAATGTCACCGGGGGAATCTGCAAGTTGAGTGCCAAAACATATATCACGTGAATCAATACGATACCCCATTGTCACCATGAGTATTCAATTTCAAGACATATATCAAGTGTTCTCAAATCCATAAAAGTATTCAATCCAATAACCATGAAATCTCAAAGGGAAAAACTCAATTTATCACAACAAGATAGAGAGGGGAAACACCATATGATCCGACTATATTAACAAAGCCCGCAATACATCAAGATCATGACATCTCAAGAATACGAGAGAGAGAGAGAGAGATTGAACACATAGCTACTGGTACAAACCCTCAGCCCCGAGGGTGGACTACTCCCTCCTCATCGTGATGGCTGCCGGGATGATGAAGATGGCCATCGGAGATGATTCCCCCCTCCGGCAGGGTACCAAAATGGGTCTAGATTGGTTTTTGATGGCTAAGGAGCCCTGCGGCGGCGGAACTTCTGATCTAGGTTAACCCCGAGGGGTTTTGGAATATTTGGGAATTTATAGTGCAAAGAAGGGGTGCGAGAGGCCGCCGAGGTGGGCACAACCCACCTGGGCGCACCAGAGGCCCCTGGCGCACCCTGGTGGGTTGTGCCCCCCTCGGGGCACCCCCCAGGTGCAGATCTGGCCCATTGGGTTCCTTTCGATCCATAAAAAATCCACAAAAAGTTTCGCGGTGTTTGGACTCCGTTTAATATTGATTTTCTGCGATGTAAAAAACAAGCAAAAAACAACAACTGGCATTGGGCACTGGGTCAATAGGTTAGTCCCAAAAAATGATATAAAGTTGCTATAAAATGATTGTAAAACACCCAAGAATGATAAAATAACAGCATGAATACTTCATAAATTATAGGTACATTGGATACATATCATCTTGGTGCCCCTTTTGTCACTGGGAAAGAACACCGCATGATCGAACCCATCACAAAGCACCTCTTCCCATGGCAAGAAAAATCGATCTAGTTGCCCTAACTAAACCAAAGATCCGAAGAAGAAATATGAGGCTATAAATAATCATGCATATAAGAGATCAAAAGAAGACTCAAATAACTTTCATGGATAAAATAGATTGGATCATAAACTCAAAGTTCATCGGATCCCAACAAACACACCGCAAAAAGAGTTACATCAAATTGATCTCCAAGAGACCATTGTATTGAGAATCAAAAGTGTGTGTGAGAGAGAGGAAGCCATCTAGCTACTGTCTACGGACCAGTAGGTCTACAATGAACTACTCACGCATCATCAGAGAGGCACCAATGAGGATGATGAACCCCTCTATGATGGTGTCTAGATTGGATCTGGTGGTTCTGGAACTTGCGGCGGCTGGAATTGTGTTTCGTCGACTCCCCTAGGGTTTTTGGATTTTCAGGGTATTTATAGAGCAAAGAGGCGGTGCGGGAGGCGGCCGAAGTGGGGACAACCCACCAGGCGGTTCGGGCCCTGGTGGGTTGTGCTCCCCTCGGAGCCCCCCTATGGACTTCTTTGGCCCAACAGGTATCTTCTGGTCTAGAAAAAATCTCAAAAAAGTTTCGTTGCGTTTGACTCCACTTGGCACTGATTTCCTACGAAGTAAAGAACAAGCAAAAAAACAGAAACTGGCACTAGGCACTATGTCAATAGGTTAGTCCCAAAAAATGATATAAAGTTGCTATAAAATGATTGTAAAACATCCAAGATTGATAATATAACAGCATGGAGCAAGTAAAAATTATAGATATGTTGGAGACCTATCATCACCAAGCTTAATTCCTACTCGTACTCAAGTAGGTAAATGATAAAAACAGAATTTTTGATGTGGAATGCTGCCAAACATGTTCATCACATAATCTTTTCTTTTGTAGCATGGACATTTGGACTTTTATATGATTCAAAGCAATAGTCTAGTTTTGACATGAATATTTCAATACTCAAGCATATCAACAAGCAAACATGTTTTTCAAAATATCAACACTAAAACAAGTTATCCCTAGCCCATCATGCTCAATCATTGATCCACTCATGAAACACACTCGCATATTAGCTACACCCAATGCTCAAGTACGATAATAGGCCCCTTAGTTAGTGCTTGATAATCCCCAATTGCAAGGAATCATCGTAGCAATTTCCAAAGGTGGAAGTGATAAGCATGGAGTGTCGAACCCACAAGGAGCTAAAGGTAAGATCAATATTCTCTCAAGTCCTATCTACCACAGATACGACTCTACGTACACTGAACGTCCGCTTCGATCTAGAAACGAGAAATAGAACTACATTGTGGGTATGAAGAGGATAGCTTTGCATGATATCGGAGAACTAAAATATAAAAATAGGTGCTATTAACATAAAGTTAGAATATATTACTATATATTATAAATAGCGAGTGTGGAATAATGATGGATCGGTGTGCGGAATTATCCTAGGCAATTGTTAACAAGATAGGTAATCATTATTGCAATTTTATATGAGGGAGAGGCATAAGCTAACATACTTTCTCTACTTGGATCATATGCACTTATGATTGGAACTCTAGCAAGCATCCGCAACTACTAAAGATCATTAAGGTAAAACCCAACCATAGCATTAAAGTATCAAGTCCCCTTTATCCCATACGCAACAACCTCCTTACTCAGGTTTAAGCTTCTGTCACTCTAGCAACCCACTATAAGAGAATCATGAACGTATTGCAACACCCTACAGCGGGAGTCCTTCACATGTGCGCAACACAGAAGTTACCATAGGACAACACCAAAATAAAACATACAACTCAAACCAATCTAGATCATCAATCAACCCAAAAGACAAAAGAGATCTACTCAAAACATCATAGGATGGCAACATGTCATTGGATCATAATATGTGGCATAAAGCACCATGTTCAAGTAGGGGATTATAGCGGGGTGCGGGAGAGTAGACCGCATAAAAGAGATGAGGAAGTTGATGAAGATGGTGATGTTGATGAAGACAATCACCGAGGCGATGGTTCCCCCGGTGGCACTCTGGCGACACCGAGAGAGAGGGGGGGAGAGTCTCCCCCTTGTGCTTCCTCCTATATGGCCTCCCCCCTAGATGAGGAGAGGTTCTCCCTGTGGTCCTTGGCCTCCATGCTGATGATGGGCCCCCTCCAGCTTCCTCCTCCAAGGCCTCCGGTGATGATGGCCCCCTCCGGTAGGGTTGCAAAGAGGTCCTAGATTGATTTTCATGGCTACAAAGGCTTGCGGTGGTGAAACTTCTGATCTTGCTTTCTTTTTGGGGGTTCTGGTATTTATAGGAATTTTTGGCATCGGTCTCGTGTCAAGGGGGTCCACGAGGCAGCGGCAAGACAGGAGCACCCTCCCGGGGGGTAGGGCGCGCCCCCTACCTTTTTGTCACCTCGAGACTCTTGTGGCCCAATTCTGATGCCTCGGGGGTCTCAATTGGTCCATAAAAAATCATGGTAAATTTTCAGCCCATTCTGAGAACTTCTATTTCTGCACAAAAACGACACCATGGTAGTTCTGCTGAAAACAACGTTGTCCGGTTTAGTTCTAATCAAATCATATCACAACCATATAAAATTGTTGTAAACATGACATGAATACTTCATAAATTATTGATACATTGGAGACGTATCAGCATCCCCAAGCTTAATTCCTGCTCGTCCTCGTGTAGATAAATGATAAAAGAAATAATTTATGAAGTGTGAATGCTAGCGTAGTGCATAAATTTGATCACTGATAGTCCCAAACACCTTTTCTAGCATCATTATATATCATAAATAGTAGCTCATCTCATAAGACTTCTCATGATCAAGTAAAAAGCTATTCACATGTTAAAGTATAGACCATAAAGTTTCTTGAAAACTAGCAAACTATGTTCCGAGTCACCAAACAATTGCAATTCATCTTATTTTCAGGAAGGGTCTATGTAAGAGATTTGATTTAGAAAATTCCACATATTCAACTATCATATAGTCTTCCATGCTTGCTAACACTCAAAGCATACTTTTAGAACAAATAGCATTCATCGAACACAGAGAAAGATAGGGGCTTAATGTTTCGCCTCCCAACTTATTTATCATATAGATAATTGTCAACAATAATAATTCATGATAAAATATATTTGAATGGACATATATGCTCAGATCTTTCCCCACCACATGATGCTTGCCAACTAAATAATAATTGAGGTTTAAATAAGAAGGAATACTATTGACTCTTGCATAAAAGTAAATACATGAAAGTAAAAGATAGGCCCTTCGCTGAGGGAAGGAGAGGTTATCATGCGCTTTTTAATTTTGGATGTGCAAACCCTTAATGCAAAGGAACATCACGTTGTATTGCTCTTTGTGATAGCAACCTTTATTATGCAGTCCATCATTTTTATTTCTTTACCATCACAAGTTCGTACAACGCTTATTTTCCCTTACAATAAAAGATCATACATACTTAGGAGCAAATTATATTGCTTTTTTGCACCAATGACAACTTACTTGAAGGATCTTATTCAATCCATAGGTAGATATGGTGGCATGAAACAAGGTTTAAGGGTTTTGGATGCGCAAGTAGTATCTCTACTTAGTACAAAATTTTGGCTAGCAAAAGATCCTAAGCAAGCACCACATGTTAGAGGATCCATAACAATATAATTTCTATGCAAATATACCCAAGCACAACTCATTACGTTGTCTTCCTTGTCCAACTTCAACTAATTTTCTCAAGTGTGAAAATAATTAATGGGGCTCACGATCATAGGAGATGTCCAAGATAGTATATTTATATGTGAAATCTCTCTTCCTTCGATATTCTTTCATGAATTGTTTAAGTGACCAATGTTGTGTTTGCTAACTTTCAATAAATTATAGCACCTATACTTCTTATATGTGAAGTCATTACTCCCCATGGGATAAGCATATGAAACATATATAATTTCAGGTTTATGATATTCAATTCATTCAACCTTTTATTCATAGGATATAGGTGAAGCACGATAGTAAATGACAAACTACTCCAAACAGATATAAGTGAAGAACAATGAGTAGTCAAGTAGTTAAATAGCCATGTGAGGACTCTCTCTCATTAAAGATTTCAGATCCACTGATTTTATTCAAATAACAAGTAAAATGAGAATACGCTCCAAGAAAAACACATATCATGTGACAAATAAAAATATAGCTCCGAGTAAGGTATACCGATGGTTTTAAAGACGAAAGAGGGGATGCCTTCCCGGGCACCCCAAGCTTAGGCGCTTGATTCTTCCTTGAATATTACCCTGGGGTGCCTTGGGCATCCCCAAGCTTAGGGTCTTTCCACTCCTTATTCTCCTCATATTGGCAACTCATTCTAAACTTGAAAACTTCAATCGCACTAAACTTAACTAAACTTCGTGAGATGGGTTAGTATGATAAAGACAAATCATTCACTTTGGTACTGTCAAGATAAGATTCATAATTGTTCTCCCACAATTCCTACTGTAGCATATCATTTCTACAATTTATATTTAAAAGCCATAGAAACTAGAAAACAAGCAAACTATGTATTGAAAACAGACTCTGTTAGAAACAGAACAATCTGTAATGATCTGAACAACAACCATACTTATGCTACTTCAAAAATTCTAAAAAATTAGGACAATGTAGGAAAATTGTATATAAATTTTGTGTAAAAAAATTCAAATTAAAATCACACTTCTGTGATTTTTGAGAATTATTTTACTGGATGCAAAAGTATCTATTTTTCACCAAGATCAAATCAACTATCACCGTAAGCCATCCCAAAGGTCTTACTTGGCCCAAACACTAACTAAAACACCAAAACAAAATTACTATAGAGGTAATAATGTGTATTTATTAATAAATAGAACCAAAAATGAAAAACATAAAAATAAAATCGGGTTGCCTCACAACAAGCGCTATTGTTTAACGCCCCTAGCTAGGCATGATATTTTAATGATACTCTTCCAAGCCCAATTTCAATGATAGTCTTATCATACTCCAAAAGATATAAGTGAAGTTCATGGAGAATTCTATAATTAATATAGATTTACCAACATCCAATCTCAAAATATAGAAGTGAAGCACACGAAGCATTCTATAAAGCCATACTCAAAAGATTTAAGTGAAGCACAAAGAGCATTCTATAAAGCCATACTCAAAAGATTTAAGTGAAGCACAAAGAGCATTCTATAAAGCCATACTCAAAAGATTTAAGTGAAGCACAAAGATCATTCTACAAATCAAGGAAGGGCTATCTCATACTAGCATGGTGCATAAAGGAAAATAAAGGAAAAATAAACTCAAAAGACACATATCATGTGAACAAAACAAAAACCGAGGAATACCAATAATTGTTGAAGAAGAAAGATGGGATGCCAACCGGGGCATCCCCAAGCTTATATGCTTGAGTATCCTTGAAATATTTACTTGGGGTGCCTTGGGCATCCCCAAGCTTGAACTCTTGCCTCTCCTTATTCTTCTCATATCGATAACTCCACAATATTCGAACACTTCATCCACACAAAACTTAACAAAAAACCTTGTGAGATCTGTTAGTATAATAAAGCAAATCACTACCTTTAGATACTTTTGTAAACTCATTCCAATTTCATATTAGCATTATATTTGTTGTATTCCAACTTCACCTTGGTTCATACCCCCCGATACAAACCATAGATTCATCCAAATAAGTGAACAACACATAGAAAACAGAATCTGTCAAAAACAGGACATTCTGTAGCAATCTGGAAACTCCGTATACTTATGTAAATCCAATTTTTTTTAAAAAAAATAGGACAAAATAAAAAAATCATAACAGTACTGTGTAAAAATTTCAAGATTTCATCACGTACCAGTAAAAAATGTAAATTCAGTTACTACAAAAAAGTTTCTATTTTTTCTACTGCACACACACCAAACAAGCAATTTAAACATTTTAAAGCCAAACCTTGGCACATTAGTTCTATAATACAATGGATATATACAAGGGGATAATTATTTTTGAGAAACTTCCATGAAAAATTCTAAATTCTTTCCATGAGCATGAACACAAGTGTTCAAGTTCGACCCTCACTTCTCCAACGCATAACCTTCCAATCACTTCTCTTTCAAAAAAAGTTTTTAGGCATAAGAGGCAAGTAATTTTTTTGTATTTTGCATTCTTTTAAAAAATTCACCCACAACTAAAGAAAACAAAAACAAAAGGGAACACAAATTCTACTTAGTGAAGAAAGCAAACAAGCATACATGAAAATATCAACCCCACGCCATTGCTCCCTGGCAACGGCGCCAGAAAAGAGCTTAATAATCCCCAAGTGCAAGGAATCATCGTAGCAATTTCCAAAGGTGGAACTGATAAGTATGGACTGTCTAACCCACAAGGAGCTAAACGTAAGCTCAATATTCTCTCAAGTCCTATCTGCCACTGATACGACTACATACACCGAACGTTTGCTTCCATCTAGAAACGAGAAATAAAACTACATTGTGGGTATGAAGAGGATAGTTTTGCATGATATCGGAGAACTAAAATATAAAAATAGGTGTTGTTACCATAAATTAGGATATATTACTATATATTATAAATAGCGAGTGTGGAATAATGATGGATCGGTGTGCTGAATTATCCTAGGCAATTGTTAACAAGATCGGTAATCATTATTGCAATTTTATGTGAGGGAGAGGCATAAGCTAACATATTTTCTATACTTGGATCATATGCACTTATGATTGGAACTCTAGCAAGCGTCCGCAAGTATTAAAGATCATTAAGGTAAAACCGAACCATAGCATTAAAGTATCAAGTCCCCTTTATCCCATACGCAACAACCCCCTTACTCGGGTTTAAGCCTTTGCCACTCTAGCAACCCACTATAAGAGAATCATGAACGTATTGCAACACCCTACAGCGGGACTCCTTCACGTGTGAGCGGAACAGAAGGTACCATAGGACAACACCAAAAGAAAACATACAACTCAAACCAATCTAGATCATCAATCAACCCCAAAGACAAAAGAGATCTACTCTAAACGTATCTATAATTTTTGATTGCTCCATGCAACACATCATTGGATCGTAATATTTGGCATAAAGCACCATGTTCAAGTAGGGGACTACAGATACGTCTCCAACGTATCTATAATTTTTGATTGCTCCATGCTATTATATTATCTATTTTGGATGTCAATGGGCTTTATTTTACACTTTTATATCATTTTTGGAACTAACCTACTAATCAGAGGCCCAACCCAAATTGTAGTTTTTTTTGCCTATTTTAGGGTTTCGAAGAAAGGGAGTATCAAACGGAGTCCAAACGGAACAAAACATTCGGGAACGTGATTTTCTCAACGAACGTGATCCAGGAGACTTGGAGTGGGCGTCAAGAAACAACGGAGGAAGCCACGAGGCAGGGGGTGCGCCTACCCCCGTGGGCGTGCCCTGCACCCTCGTGGGCCCTCCGTTGCTCCACCGACGTACTTCTTCCTCCTATATATATCCATGTACCCCCCAAACATCCAGGAGCACCACGAAAACCTAATTCCACCGTCGCAACCTTCTGTACCCGAGAGATCCCTTCTTGGGGCCTTTTCCGGAGCTCCACCGGAGGGGTCATCGATCACGGAGGGCCTCTACATCAACTCCATGGACTCTCCGATGATGTGTGAGTAGTTTACTTCAGACCTTAGAGGCCATAGTTATTAGCTAGATGGCTTCTTCTCTCTATTTGGATCTCAATACAAAGTTCTCCTCGATCTTCTTGGAGATCTATTCGATGTAATCTTCTTTCATGGTGTGTTTGTCGAGATCCATGAATTGTGGGTTTATGATCCAGATTATCTATGAACAATATTTGATTCTCCTCTGAATTCTTTTATGTATGATTAGTTTATCTTTGCAAGTCTTTTCGAATTGTTTGATTTGGCCTACTAGATTGATCTTTCTTGCAATGGGAGAAGTGCTTAGCTTTGGGTTCAATCTTGCGGTGCTCGATCCCAGTGACAGAAAGGGAACCTACACGTATTGTATTGTTGCCATTGAGGATAAAAAGATGGGGTTTATATCATATTGCATGAGTTTATCCCTCTACATCATGTCATCTTACTTAAAGCATTACTCTGTTGTTATGAACTTAATACTCTAGATGCATGCTGGATAGCGGTCGATGTGTGGAGTAATAGTAGTAGATGCAGAATCATTTCGGTCTACTTGTCGCGGATGTGATGCCTATATACATGATCATACCTAGATATTCTCATAACTATGCTCAATTCTATCAATTGCTCGACAATAATTCGTTTACCCACCGTAATACTTATGCTCTTGAGAGAAGCCACTAGTGAAACCTATGGCCCCGGGCCTATCTTCTATCATATTAATCTTCCAATACTTAGTTATTTCTATTGCCGTTTATTTTACTTTGCATCTTTATTTCTCTTTATCATAAAAATAGCAAAAATATTATCTTATCATATCTATCAGATCTCACTCTCGTAAGTGACCGTGAAGGGATTGACAACCCCTTTATCGCGTTGGTTGCATGGTTTTTATTTTTTTTGTGTAGGTGCGTGGAACTTGAGCGTGATCTCCTACTGGATTGATACCTTGGTTCTCAAAAACTGAGGTAAATACTTATGCTACTTTACTGCATGATCCTTTCCTCTTCAAGGGAAAACCAACGCAGTGCTCAAGAGGTAGCAAGAAGGATTTCTGGTGCCGTTGCCGGGGAGATTCGCGCCAAGTCAAGTCAAGCACAAGTCAAGACATACCAAGTACACATCACAAACTCTTATCCCTCGCATTACATTATTTGCCATTTGCCTCTCGTTTTCCTCTCCCCACTTCACCCTTGCCGTTTTATTCGCCCTCTTTCCCTCTCTTTTCCCCTCTCTTTTTCCGTTCGCCTCTTTTCCGCTTGCTTTGTCATTATGGCTAGTCCTTTATCTACTCCTTTGTCTCCCGAGAATGAAGTTCTTCATTTTAAACAAAGGGAGGGAGAAAATCTAAAAGATGCTTGGTACAGATTTTGCAATGCGCAAAATAGATCTACTAGGAAGCAATCTACTTCCGTTCTTCTTCGCAATTTTCATGTAGGCATCACTCCTTGGAATAGATATATTCTTGATACCATTACCGGAGGGAATTTCTTGGGTAGCCATACTTTTGATTCTTATAATGCTATGATAGATCTGTTTGGCCCACCACCTCTTTTGGTTAATGGAACTATTTTTACTTTGGAACATGTGATGCAACGGCTTGGAATTATTGAAAATAGAGTTGCCACCGTAGAGTTAATTGAAAATTTGGATAGAAAGATCCATAACCAAATTACCCAATACGGATCTAAGGTAGGAGTTGCTCTTAAAAGTTTTAAAGAAAATGGACCTATGGTTAATGAAAAGATAGATCAAGATTCCAATAGAATTGATAAAATTGAGGATATTATTACCAACCTTGGGTCTGCCTTTTATTCTGTGAAAAATACTCCTCCTAATGATAAGATTGCCAAATTAATGTATGTTCCTAAAAATAAGGGTGAAACTTCTAGTAAGGAAAATGCGGATCTCAAATCCATAAGTGTTCACCCCAATTTTCTCACTATCCTGAAGGAACCTTTTGCTACAAATGATTTTCTTGAGTTTGTACCTAGGAGTTTGATGATTAATAAAAAGAAAGAAACTCCTAAGAGTTATAGGTATCTTATTGAAGAATTACCTACCAAAGATGGCAATACCTAGATCTATCTTCGCTTTTATGCCTAGCTAGGGGCGTTAAACGATAGCGCTTGTTGGGAGGCAACCCAATTTTATTTTTATTCCTTGATTTTTGATCCTGTTTAGTAATAAATAATTTATCTAGCCGCTGTTTTGGTTGTGTTTTTTGTGTTTAATTAGTGTTTGTGCCAAGTAGAACCGTTGGCCTTGGGGAAAGTCTTTATGATCTTGCTGTAAAAAACAGAAACTTTAGCGCTCACGAGAATTGCTGCCATTTTTATTTGGAAAGTGATATTTAGTTAATTATTTTTTCAGATGATTAATAGATAAATTACTCACGTCCAGGAATTTATTTTAGAATTTTTGGTGTTACAGAAGTTTGCGTTAGCTACAGATTACTACAGACTGTTCTGTTTTTGACAGATTCTGTTTTTCGTGTGTTGTTTCCTTATTTTGATGAATCTATGGCTAGTAAAAGAGTTTATAAACCATAGAGAAGTTGGAATACATTAGGTTTAACACCAACATAAATCTAGAATTAGTTCATTACAGTACGTTGAAGTGGTGTTTTGTTTTCTTTCGCTAACGGAGCTCACGAGATTTTCTATTTTGAGTTTTGTGTTGTGAAGTTTTCATGTTTTGGGTAAAGATTTGATGGATTATGGAACAAGGAGTGGAAAGAGGCTAAGCTTGGGGATGCCCATCGCACCCCAAGGTAAAATTCAAGGACACCAAAAAGCCTAAGCTTGGGGATGCCCCGGAAGTCATCCCCTCTTTCGTCTTCGTCTATCGGTAACTTTACTTGGAGCTATATTTTTATTCACCACATGATATGTGTTTTGCTTGGAGCGTCTTGTATGATTCGAGTCTTTGCTTTTTAGTTTACCACAATCATCCTTGCAGTACACACCTTTTGAGAGAGACTCACATGATTGGTAATTGATTAGAATACTCTATGTGCTTCACTTATATCTTTTGAGCTATATAGTTTTTGCTCTAGTGCTTCACTTATATCTTTTAGAGCACGGAGGTGGATTCATTTTATAGAAATAATTAATCTCTCATGATTCACTTATATTATTTTGAGAGTCCTTTAGAACAACATGGCAATAATAAAACTTTCATACAAGTGCATTGAATACTATGAGAAGTTTGACACTTGATAATTGTTTTGAGATATGGAGATGGTGATATTAGAGTCATGCTAGTTGAGTAGTAGTGAATTTGAGAAATACTTGTGTTAAAGTTTGTGATTCCCGTAGCATGCACGTATGGTGAACCGTTATGTGATGAAGTCGGAGCATGACTTATTTATTGTTTGTCTTCCTTATGAGTGGCGGTCGGGGACAAGCGATGGCCTTTTCCTACCAATCTACCCCCTAGGAGCATGCGCGTAATACTTTGTTTCGATAACTAATAGATTTTTTCAAAAAGTATGTGAGTTCTTTATGACTAATGTTGAGTCCATGGATTATACACACTCTCACCCTTCCACCATTGCTAGCCTCTCTAGTATAGCGCAACTTCCACCGGTACCATAAACCCACCATATACCATCCTCAAAACAGCCACCATACCTACCTATTATGGCATTTCCATAGCCATTCCATGTTATATTGCCATGCAACTTTCCATCATTCTGTTATTATGACACGCTTCATCATTGTCATATTGCTTGCATGATCATGTAGTTGACATCGTATCTGTGGTAAAGCCAACATTCATAATTTTCATACATGTCACTCATGCATCATTGAACATCCATGTACACCGCTAGAGGCATTCACATAGAGTCATATTTTGTTCTAAGTATCGAGTTGTAATTTTTGAGTTGTAAGTAAATAAAGTGTGATGATCATCATTATTAGAGCATTGTTCCGGTGAGGAAAGGATGATGGAGACTATAATTCCCCCACAAGTCGGGATGAGACTTTGGACAAAAAAAAGGAAAAGAGGCCAAAAAGAAAAAAAAAGGCCCAAAGAAAAAAATGAGAGAAAAAGAGAGAAGGGAAAAATGCTACTATCCTTTTTCTACACTTGTGCTTCAAAGTAGCACCATGATCTTCATGATAGAGAGTCTCCTATGATATCACTTTCATATACTAGTGGGAATTTTTCATTATAGAACTTGGCTTGTATATTCCAATGATGGGCTTCCTCAAATTGCCCTAGGTCTTCATGAGCAAGCAAGTTGGATGCACACCCACTTAGTTTCTTTTGTTGAGCTTTCATATACTTATAGCTCGAGTGCATCTGTTGCATGGCAATCCCTACTCACTCACATCGATATCTATTGATGGGCATCTCCATAGCCCATTGATACGCCTAGTTGATGTGAGACTATCTTCTCCTTTTTTGTCTTCTCCACAACCACCATTCTATTCCACCATATAGTGTTATATCCATGGATCACACTCATATATTGCATGAAGATTGAAAAAGTTTGAGAACATCAAAAGTATGAAACAATTGCTTGGCTTGTCATCGGGGTTGTGCATGATTTAAATATTTTGTGTGGTGAAGATAGAGCATAGCCACAGACTAAGGCATAGCCTACTGGTGGGAAGGGGCTGATGCCTTCCCACCCACCCAGGTTCAAGGCATGGTACTTGCAATTTGGGTTTGTTGCACCATTTATACTGTAGGGGGTTCCCTTACAGTCTTTCTGTCAAAAAAAAGATAGAGCATAGCCAGACTATATGATTTTGTAGGGATAACTTTCTTTGGCCATGTCATTTTGAGAAGACATGATTGCTTAGTTAGTATGCTTGAAGTATTATTATTTTTATGTTAGTATTAAACTTTTGTCTTGAATCTTATGGATCTGAACATTCATGACACAATAAAGAAAAATTACATTGAGAAATATGCTAAAAAGCATTCCACATAAAAAAATTCTTCTTTTATCATTTACCTACTCGAGGACGAGCAGGAATTAAGCTTGGGGATGCTTGATACTGTGACGCCCTCGATTCAATCGTACACTAATCATACACGCAAATGTGTACGATCAAGATCAAGGACTCACGGGAAGATATCACAACACAACTCTAGACACAAATTAAAATAATACAAGCTTTATATTACAAGCCAGGGGCCTCGAGGGCTCGAATACATAAGCTCGAAAACACAAGAGTCAGTGGAAGCAACAATATCTGAGTACAGACATGAGTTAAACAAGATTGCCTTAAGAAGGCTAGCACAAAAGCAACAATGATCGAAAAGGCAAGGCCTCCTGCCTGGGAGCCTCCTAACTACTCCTAGTCGTCGGCGGTCTTCACGTAGTAGTAGGCATCCTCCGGGTAGTAGTAGTCATCAGTGGCGTCGTCTGGCTCCTGGGATCCGTCATCTGGTCGCAACAATCGGGTATGGGGAAAAGGAAGTAGCAAAGCAACCTGAGTACTCATCCAAAGTACTCGCAAGACTTACATTAGATCTAAACTAAGTATGCATCTGTATCAAAGGAAAGGGGTTGTATCTATGGACTAAACTGCAGAATGCCAGAAGGGAAGGGGAAAGCCTAGCCTATCGAAGACTAGCATCTTCTGGAAACCACCATCTTGCAGCAACAGGAGGGAGTAGAGTAGCATAAAGTAAAGTAGTAGAAGTGTTATCAACCTTGGCCAGAGATCCTTTCTCGACTCCCTGCGAGAAAGCAATCCCAGAGCCATACTATCCAGTTATCATCACAATCCAATTCTCATCACCATCCGTTTCTCATCACAAGTATCCAATTCTAGTTCTATCGATCGGGATACAACTCCAAGTGTCCGTTACCGTAGGACAGGCTATCGATAGATGTTTTCTTCCCTGCAGGGGTGCACCAACTTACCCACCATGCTCGATTAACTCCGGCCAGACACACTTTCCTGGGTCATGCTCGGCCTCGGCCAAACAATACGCCGCAACCCGACCTAGGCTTAATAGAGAGGTCAGCACGCCGGACTAAACCTATGCCCCCAGGGGTCATGGGCCATCTCCCCGAGAACTCCCTGCACGTTGCGTGGGCGGCCGATGAGCAGACCTAGCTACCTCCTTCAACAAGGCAGGTGCTTACGCAGTCCAACCCGGCGTGCGCCGCTCAGTCTCTGACATCTAATAAGCTTCGGCTGATGCATACGACGCAGAACGCCCATACTATGCCCACGTGATGATTAGTGCTATCAGGCCAGAGGCCCCTCGGATCAAATATCCAAATCATAGTGGATTAGGAACGCACGGTAATGAGCAGAGACTCACGATCGATGTGACCCCGTTGCCCCATCTCGAGTACTTGCGGCAAGGGCTAAGAATGCCCGGTCACGCCTCGTAAGTATCTCGCGGGCACCTTCCAGGTCAACCTGTCTCCACATCACTCGTTGTTAAGCTCGCGCGGGTACCCCTCAAGGTTGACCCGTCTTTAGTAACATGGTTTAGTATAAAGTCATAGTAACCATAGTAACCGTGTGTCCAAACATCAAGGGGAAAGCCCGAGGAATCACCCCCCGGTGAATTCCACTCGATGTTATCATCAAGGTGAACATAAGAGGATCCACCCTCGAGGTTCATGATTGAGGGGTTGCAAGATAGAGCCGTATCGGAATACTTTCCTAAAAATAAAATTAAATTAACTTATGAATCTATTATGAGAGCCACTTATGGATTGCATACCAAAGATGACAATACCTAGATCTATCATTGCCTTTATGCCTAGCTAGGGGCGTTAAACGAAAGCGCTTGTTGGGAGGCAACCCGATTTTATTTTTATTTGTTGCTTTTTTATTCTGTTTATTAATAAATAATTCATCTAGACTCTGTTTAGATGTGGTTTTATGCTTTTAATTAGTGTTTGTGCCAAGTAGAACCTTTGGGAAGACTTGGGGAAAGTCTTTGCGATCTTGCTGTAAAAAACAGAAACTTTAGCGCTCACGAGATTTGCTGCCATTTTTTACTGGAGAGTGATATTTAGTTTATTCTTTTTGAAGATGATTAATAGATAAATTACTCACGTCCAGCAATTTATTTTAGAATTCTTGGGGTTACAGAAGTATTCGAAACCTACAGATTACTACACATTGTTCTGTTTTCCGTGTGTTGTTTGCTTATTTTGAAGTATGGAGTTTCTGAACCATATAAAAGTTGGAATATAGTAGGTTTAATACCAATATAAATAAAGAATGAGTTCATTACAGTACCTTGAAGTGGTGTTTTGTTTTCTTTCGCTAACGGAGCTCACGAGATTTTCTTTTAAGTTTTGTGTTGTGAAGTTTTCAAGTTTTGGGTAAAGATTTGATGGATTATGGAACAAGGAGTGGCAAGAGCCTAATCTTGGGGATTCTCAAGGCACCCCAAGGTAAAATCCAAGGACAACCAAAAGCCTAAGCTTGGGGATGCCCCAGAAGGCATCCCCTCTTTCGTCTTCGTCCATCGGTAGCTTTACTTGGAGCTACATTTTTATTCACCACATGATATGTGTTTTACTTGGAGCGTCTTGTATGATTTAAGGCTTTGTTTTTTTGTTTACCACAATCATCCTTCTTGTACACACCTGCTACCTCTTGAGCACTGCGTTGGATTTCCTCGAAGAGGAAACAATGATGCAGCAAAGTAGCGTAAGTATTTCCCTTAGTTTTTGAGAACCAAGGTATCAATCCAGTAGGAGGTTGCGCGCGCGTCCCCTAGTACCTGCACAAAGCAAATAACTCCTCACAACCAATGCGATAAGGGGTTGTTAATCCCTTCACGGTCACTTACGAGAGTGAGATCTGATAGATATGATAAGATAATATTTTTGGTATTTTTATGATAAATATGCAAAGTAAAATAAAAGCAAAGGAAATAACTAAGTATTGGAAGATTAATATGATGAAGATAGACCCGGGGGCCATAGGTTTCACTAGTGGCTTCTCTCAAGATCATAAGTATTTTACGGTGGGTGAACGAATTACTGTTGAGCAATTGACAAAATTGAGCATAGTTATGAGAATATCTAGGTATGATCATGTACATAGGCATCACGTCCAAGACAAGTAGACCGAATCCTGCCTGCATCTACTACTATTACTCCACTCATCGACCGCTATTCAGCATGCATCTAGAGTATTAAGTTCATGAAAACAGAGTAACGCCTTAAGCAAGTTGACATGATGTAGAGGGATAAATTCATGCAATATGATAAAAGACCATCTTGTTATCCTCAATGGCAACAATACAATACGTGCCTTGCTGCCCCTACTGTCACTGGGAAAGGACACCGCAAGATTGAACCCAAAGCTAAGCACTTCTCCCAATGCAAGAAAGATCAATCTAGTAGGCCAAACCAAACTGAGAATTCGAAGAGACTTGCAAATATAACCAATCATACATAAAAGAATTCAGAAAAGATTCAAATATTGTTCATAGATAAACTTGATCATAAACCCACAATTCATCGGTCTCAACAAACACACCGCAAAAAGAAGATTACATCGAATAGATCTCCACAAGAGAGGGGGAGAACATTGTATTGAGATCCAAAAAGAGAGAAGAAGCCATCTAGCTAAAAACTATGGACCTAAAGGTTTGAGGTAAACTACCCACACTTCATCGGAGAGGCTATGGTGTTGATGTCGAAGCCCTTCGTGATGGATACTCCCTCCGACGGAGCTTCGGAATAGGCCCCAAGATGGGATCTCGTGGATACAGAAAGTTACGGCGGTGGAATTAGGGTTTTGGCTCCGTATCTGATCGTTTGGGGGTACGTAGGTATATATAGGAGGAAGGAGTACGTCGGTGAAGCAACAGGGGCCCATGAGGGTGGAGGGCGCGCCCCCTACCTCATGGCTCCCTCTTTTGTTTCTTGACGTAGGGTCCAAGTCTCCTGGATCATGTTTGGTGAGAAAATCACGTTCCCGAAGGTTTCTTTCCGTTTGGACTCTGTTTGATATTCCTTTTCTTCGAAACCCTAAAATAGGCAAAAACAGCAATTCTGGGTTGGGCCTCCGGTTAATAGGTTAGTCCCAAAAATAATATAAAAGTGGAAAATAAAGCCCAATAATGTCCAAAATAATAGATAATATAGATGGAGCAATCAAAAATTATAGATAGGTTGGAGACGTATCAAGCATCCCCAAGCTTAATTCCTGCTCGTCCTCGAGTAGGTAACTGATAAAAACAGAATTTTTGATGCGGAGTGCTACTAGGCATAATTTCAATGTAATTCTTCTTAATTGTGGCCTGAATATTCAGATCTAAAAGATTCGAGATAAAAGTTCATATTGACATAAAAATAATAATACTTCAAGCATACTAACAAACCAATTATGTCTTCTCAAAATAATATGGCCAAAGCAAGTTCATCCCTACAAAATCATTTAGTTTAGTCATGCTCCATTTTCGTCACACAAGAATACTCTCATCATGCACAACCCCGATGACAAGCCAAGCAATTGTTTCATACTTTAGCAATCTCAAACCTATAATCTTTCACACAATATATGAGCGCGAGCCATTGACATACTATGGGTGGAATATAATATAATGATGGGGGTTATGTGGAGAAGACAAAAAGGAGAAAGTCTCACATCAACGAGGCTAATCAATGGGCTATGGAGATGCCCATCGATTGATGTTAATTCAAGGAGTATGGATTGCCATGCAACGGATGCACTAGAGCTATAAATGTATGAAAACTCAACAAAAGAAACTAAGTGGGTGTGCATCCAACTTGCTTGCTCACGAAGACCTAGGGCACTTGAGGAGGCCCATTGTTGGAATATATAAGCCAAGTTCTATAATGAAAAATTCACACTATTATATGAAAGTGACAAAACAAAGGACTCTCTATCATGAAGATTATGGTGCTACTTTGAAGCACAAGTGTGGCAAAGGATAGTAGCATTGTACCTTCTCTCTTTTTCTTTCATTTTTTTATTTTTTTAATTGGGCCTTCTTTTTTATGGCCTTTATATATATATATTCCGCACTTGGGACAATGCTCTAGAAAATGATGATCGTCACACTTCTATTTATTTACAACTCAATGATTACAACTCAATACTAGAACAAAAGATGACTCTATATGAATGCCTCCGGCGGTGTACCGGGATATGCAATGAATCAAGAGTGACATGTGTGAGAATTATGAATGGTGGCTTTGCCACAAATACTATGTCAACTACATGATCATGCTAAGCAATATGACAATGATGAATGTGTCATGATAAAAGGAATGGTGGAAAGTTGCATGGCAATATATCTCGGAATGGCTATGGAAATGCCATAATAGGTACGTATGGTGGCTGTTTTGAGGAATATATAAGGAGGTTTATGTGTGAAAGAGCGTATCATATCACGGGTTTTGGGTGCACTGGCGAAGTTTGCACCAACTCTCAATGTGAGAAAGGGCAATGCACGGTACCGAAGAGGCTAGCAATGATGGAAGGGTGAGAGTGCGTATAATACATGGACTCAACATTAGTCATAAAGAACTCACATACTTATTGCAAAAATCTACAAGTCATCAAAAACCAAAGCACTACCCGCATGCTCCTAGGGGGATAGATTGGTAGGAAAAGACCATCGCTCGTCCCCGGCCGCCACTCATAAGGAAGACAATCAAAGAACACCTCATGTTTCAAATTTGTTACATAACGTTTACCATACGTGCATGCTACGGGACTTGCAAACTTCAACACAAGCACTTCTCAAATTCACAACTACTCAACTAGCACGACTATGATATTATTACCTCCATATCTCAAAACAACCATCAAGCATCAAACTTCTCTTAGTATTTAAAACACTCATAGGATTTTTTTTACTAATCTTGAATACCTAGCATATTAGGATTATTTAAGAAAATTACCATGCTATTTAAGACTCTCAAAGTAATCTAAGTGAATCATGAGATATCATTAGTTTCTATAAAACAAATCCACCACCGTGCTCTAAAAGATATAAGCGAAGTACTAGAGCAAAACTATATAACTCAAAAGGTATAAGCGAAGCACATAGAGTATTCTAACAAATTCCAAATCATGTATGGCTCTCTCAAAAGGTGTGTACAGCAAGGATGATTGTGGCAAACTAAACATCAAAGACTCAAATCATGCAAGACACTCCAAGCAAAACACATATCATGTGGTGAATAAAAATATAGCTCCAAGTAAAGTTACCGATAGAAGTAGACGAAAGAGGGGACGCCTTCCGGGGCATCCCCAAGATTTGGATTTTAGGTGTCCTTAGATTATCTTGGGGTTCCATGGGCATCCCCAAGATTAGGCTCTTGCAACTCCTTGTTCCATAATCCATCAAATCTTTACCCAAAACATGAAAACTTCACAACACAAAACTCAAAGTAGAAAATCTCGTGAGCTCCGTTAGCGGAAGAAAACAAAAGACCACTTTAAGGTACTGTAATGAACTCATTCTTTATTTATATTGGTGTTAAACCTACTGTATTCCAACTTTTCTATGGTTTATAAACTATTTTACTAACCATAGATTCATCAAAATAAGCAAACAACACACGAAAAACAGAATCTGTCAAAAACAGAACAGTCTGTAGTAATCTGTAGCTAGCGCAAGATTTGGAACCCCAAAAATGCTAAAATAAATTTCTTGACGTTAGGAATTTATCTATTAATCATCTGCAAAAATAATTAACTGAATACCACTTTCGAAATAAAAATGGCAGCAGTTCTCGTGAGCGCTAAACTTTCTGTTTTTTACAGCAAGATATCAAGACTTTCCCCAAGTCTTCCCAACGGTTCTACTTGGCACAAACACTAATTAAACACAAAAACACAACCAAACTAGAGGCTAAATAAATTATTTATTACTAAACATGAGCAAAAAGTAAGGAATAAAAATAAAATTGGGTTGCCTCCCAACAAGCGCCATCGTTTAACGCCCCTAGCTAGGCATAAAAAGCAAGGATAGATCTAGGTATTGCCATCTTTGGTTGGTAAGTCTTCAATGAGGCATCTACCATCCTTAGGAATTTATTTATTTTTAGTTATTATCAAACTTTTAGGCACAAGATCGAAAAATTCATTTGTAACAAATGGTTCCTTAATGATAGCAACAAGATTGGGATGAATACTTATAGATTTTAGATCCGTAGTTTCTTAACTAGAGGATTCACCCTTATTTTTAGGAACATACATAACTTTGGGAATTTTAGTAGGAGGACTTGGAATATTATTTATGGAATAAAGAGCGGTTCCCAAGTTGGTAATGATACCCTCAAGTTTATCGATTCTAGTGGAATCATGATTTATTCTTTCATTAACTATAGGTTCTTTCTCTTTAATATTTTTCAAAGTTACTCCTACTTTAGATCCATATTGGGTAATTTGGTTGTGGATCTTTTTATCCAAATTTTCAATCAGCTCTACAGTAGCAACCTTATTTTCAATAATTTCAAGTCTTTGCATTACATGCTCCAAAGTTAACATAGTTCCATTAACCAAAAGAGGCGGTGAGCCAAACAAATCTATCATAGCATTGTAAGAATCAAAAGTATGGATACCCAAGAAGTTCCCTCCGGTAATGGTATCAAGGATATATCTGTGCCAAGGAGTGGCACCTACATAAAAATTGTGAAGAAGAACGGAAGTAGATTGCTTCCTCGTAGATTTATTTTGAGCATTGCAAATTCTATACCAAGCGTCTTTTAAATTTTCTCCCTCCCTTTGCTTAAAATTTAGAACTTCATTCTCGGGAGACAACGGAGAAGATAAGGGACTAGCCATAGCGACAAGAAAGCAATCCAACACACAATCAAACAAAAAGCAAGCGAGCAAAAAGAGGCAAATAGAAAAAGAGAGGGAGGATAGAGAGAGAGGGCGAATAAAACGGCAAGGGTGAAGTGGGGGAGAGGAAAACGAGAGGCAAATGGCAAATAATGTAATGCGGGAGATAAGGATTGTGATGGGTACTTGGTATGTTGAATTTTGCGTAGGCGCCAGAAATGGCTTGTTGTTGGAAGTGAAATCTTGACTTGCGCGAACCTCCCCGGCAACGGCGCCAGAAATTCTTCTTGCTACCTCTTGAGCACTGCGTTTGATTTCCCCGAAGAGGAAAGGATGATGCAGCAAAGTAGCGTAAGTATTTCCCTCAGTTTTTGAGAACCAAGGTATCAGTCCAGTAGGAGGTTGCGCGCGCGTCCCCTAGTACCTGCACAAAGCAAATAACTCCTTGCAACCAACGCGATAAGGGGTTGTCAATCCCTTCACGGTCACTTACGAGAATGAGATCTGATAGATATCATAAGATAATATTTTTGGTATTTTTATGATAAATATGCAAAGTAAAATAAAAGCAAAGGAAATAACTAAGTATCTGAAGATTAATATGATGAAGATAGACCCCGGGGCCATAGGTTTCATTAGTGGCTTCTCTCAAGAGCATAAGTATTCTATGGTGGGTGAACGAATTACTGTTGAGCAATTGACAGAATTGAGCATAGTTATGAGAATATCTATGTATGATCATGTATACAAGCATCACGTCCAAGACAAGTAGACCGACTCCTGCCTGCATCTACTACTATTACTCCACTCATCGACCGCTATTCAGCATGCATCTAGAGTATTAAGTTCATGAAAACAGAGTAACGCCTTAAGCAAGATGACATGATGTAGAGGGATAAATTCATGCAATATGATAAAAAACCATCTTGTTATCCTCGATGGCAACAATACAATACGTGACTTGCTGCCCCTACTGTCACTGGGAAAGGACACCGCTAGATTGAACCCAAAGCTAAGCACTTCTCCCAATGCAAGAAAGATCAATCTAGTAGGCCAAACCAAGCTGATAATTCAAAGAGACTTGCAAAGACAACCAATCATACATAAAATAATTCAGAGAAGATTCAAATATTGTTCATAGATAAACTTGACCATAAACCCACAATTCATCGGTCTCAACAAACACACCGCAAAAAGAAGATTACATCGAATAGATCTCCACAAGAGAGGGGGAGAACATTGTATTGAGATCCAAAAAGAGAGAAGAAGCCATCTAGCTAATAACTATGGACCTGAAGGTCTGAGGTAAACTACTCACACCTCATCGGAGAGGCTATGGTGTTGATGTAGAAGCCCTCCGTGATGGATACCCCCTCCGGCGGAGCTCCGGAATAGGCCCCAAGATGGGATCTCGTGGATATAGAAAGTTACAGCGGTGGAATTAGGGTTTTGGCTCCGTATCTGATCGTTTGGGGGTACGTAGGTATATATAGGAGGAAGGAGTACGTCGGTGAAGCAACAGGGGCCCATGAGGGTGGAGGGCGCGCCTGGGGGAGGGGGGGTAGGCGCGCCCCCTACCTCATGGCTCCCTCTTTTGTTTCTTGACGTAGGGTCCAAGTCTCCTGGATCATGTTCGGTGAGAAAATCACGTTCCCGAAGGTTTCTTTCCGTTTGGACTCCGTTTGATATTCCTTTTCTTCGAAACCCTAAAATAGGCAAAAACAGCAATTCTGGGTTGGGCCTCCGGAGTCCCAAAAATAATATAAAAGTGGAAAATAAAGCCCAATAATGTCCAAAATAGTAGATAATATAGCATGGAGCAATCAAAAATTATAGATACGTTGGAGACGTATCAAGCATCCCCAAGCTTAATTCCTGCTCGTCCTCGAGTAGGTAACTGATAAAAACAGAATTTTTGATGCGGAGTGCTACTAGGCATAATTTCAATGTAATTCTTCTTAATTGTGGCCTGAATATTCAGATCCGAAAGATTCAAGATAAAAGTTCATATTGACATAAAAATAATAATACTTCAAGCATACTAACAGACCAATTAGGTCTTCTCAAAATAATATGGCCAAAGCAAGTTCATCCCTACAAAATCATATAGTTTAGTCATGCTCCATCTTCGTCACACAAGAATACTCTCATCATGCACAACCCCGATGACAAGCCAAGCAATTGTTTCATACTTTAGCAATCTCAAACCTATAATCTTTCACGCAATATATGAGCGCGAGCCATTGACATACTATGGGTGGAATATAATATAATGATGGGGGTTATGTGGAGAAGACAAAAAGGAGAAAGTCTCACATCAACGAGGCTAATCAATGGGCTATGGAGATGCCCATCGATTGATGTTAATTCAAGGAGTAGGGATTGCCATGCAACGGATGCATTAGAGCTATAAATGTATGAAAACTCAACAAAAGAAACTAAGTGGGTGTGCATCCAACTTGCTTGCTCACGAAGACCTAGGGCACTTGAGGAGGCCCATTGTTGGAATATACAAGCCAAGTTCTATAATGAAAAATTCACACTAGTATATGAAAGTGACAAAACAAAGGACTCTCTATCATGAAGATTATGGTGCTACTTTCAAGCACAAGTGTGGCAAAGGATAGTAGCATTGTACCTTCTCTCTTTTTCTCTCATTTTTTATTTTTTTATTTGGGCCTTCTTTTTTATGGCCTTTATATATATATATATATATATATATATATATATATATATATATATATTCCTCACTTGGGACAATGCTCTAGAAAATGATGATCGTCACACTTCTATTTATTTACAACTCAATGATTACAACTCAATACTAGAACAAAAGATGACTCTATATGAATGCCTCCGGCGGTGTACCGGGATATGCAATGAATCAAGAGTGACATGTGTGAGAATTATGAATGGTGGCTTTGCCACAAATACTATGTCAACTACATGATCATGCTAAGCAATATGACAATGATGAATGTGTCATGATAAAAGGAATGGTGGAAAGTTGCATGGCAATATATCTCGGAATGGCTATGGAAATGCCATAATAGGTAGGTATGGTGGCTGTTTTGAGGAAGATATAAGGAGGTTTATGTGTGAAAGAGCGTATCATATCACGGGGTTTGGATGCACCGGCGAAGTTTGCACCAATCACAATGTGAGAAAGGGCAATGCACGGTACCGAACAGGCTAGCAATGATGGAAGGGTGAGAGTGCGTATAATCCATGGACTCAACATTAGTCATAAAGAACTCACATACTTATTGCAAAAATCTACAAGTCATCAAAAACCAAAGCACTACCCGCATGCTCCTAGGGGGATAGATTGGTAGGAAAAGACCATCGCTCGTCCCCGGCCGCCACTCATAAGGAAGACAATCAAAGAACACCTTTGTTACATAACGTTTACCATACGTGCATGCTACGGGACTTGCAAACTTCAACACAAGCACTTCTCAAATTCACAACTACTCAACTAGCACGACTTTGATATTATTACCTCCATATCTCAAAACAATCATCAAGCATCAAACTTCTCTTAGTATTTAAAACACTCATAGGATTTTCTTACTAATCTTGAATACCTAGCATATTAGGATTATTTAAGAAAATTACCATGCTATCTAAGACTATCAAAATAATCTAAGTGAATCATGAGATATCAATAGTTTCTATAAAACAAATCCACCACCGTGCTCTAAAAGATATAAGTGAAGTACTAGAGCAAAACTATATAACTCAAAAGGTATAAGCGAAGCACATAGAGTATTCTAACAAATTCCAAATCATGTATGGCTCTCTCAAAAGGTGTGTACAGCAAGGATGATTGTGGCAAACTAAACATCAAAGTCTCAAATCATGCAAGACACTCCAAGCAAAACACATATCATGTGGTGAATAAAAATATAGCTCCAAGTAAAGTTACCGATAGAAGTAGACGAAAGAGGGGATGCCTTCCGGGGCATCCCCAAGCATTGGATTTTAGGTGTCCTTAGATTATCTTGGGGTTCCATGGGCATCCCCGAGCTTAGGCTCTTGCAACTCCTTGTTCCATAATCCATCAAATCTTTACCCAAAACATGAAAACTTCACAACACAAAACTCAAAGTAGAAAATCTCGTGAGCTCCGTTAGCGGAAGAAAACAAAAGACCACTTCAAGGTACTGTAATGAACTCATTCTTTATTTATATTGGTGTTAAACCTACTGTATTCCGACTTCTCTATGGTTTATAAACTATTTTACTAGCCATAGATTCATCAAAATAAGCAAACAACACACGAAAAACAGAATCTGTCAAAAACAGAACAGTCTGTAGTAATCTGTAGCTAGCGCAAGATTTGGAACCCCAAAAATGCTAAAATAAATTTCTTGACGTGAGGAATTTATCTATTAATCATCTGCAAAAATAATTAACTGAATACCACTTTCGAAATAAAAATGGCAGCAGTTCTCGTGAGCGCTAAACTTTCTGTTTTTTACAGCAAGATATCAAGACTTTCCCCAAGTCTTCCCAATGGTTCTACTTGGCACAAACACTAATTAAACACAAAAACACAACCAAAATAGAGGCTACATAAATTATTTATTACTAAACATGAGCAAAAATCAAGGAATAAAAATAAAATTGGGTTGCCTCCCAACAAGCGCCATCATTTAACGCCCCTAGCTAGGCATAAAAAGCAAGGATAGATCTAGGTATTGCCATCTTTGGTTGGTAATTCTTCAATGAGGCATCTACCATCCTTAGGAATTTCTTTATTTTTAGTTATTATCAAACTTTTAGGCACAAGATCGAAAAATTTATTTGTAACAAATGGTTCCTTAATGATAGCAACAAGATTGGGATGAATACTTATAGATTTTAGATTCGTAGTTTCTTTACTAGAGGATTCACCCTTATTTTTAGGAATATACATAAGTTTGGAAATTTTAGTAGGATGACTTGGAGTATTCTTTACGGAATAAAAAGCGGTTCCCAAGTTGGTAATGATACCCTCAAGTTTATCGATTCTAGTGGAATCATGATTTATTCTTTCATTAACTATAGGTTCTTTCTCTTTAATATTTTTCAAAGTTACTCCTACTTTAGATCCATATTGGGTAATTTGGTTGTGGATCTTTTTATCCAAATTTTCAATCAACTCTACAGTAGCAACCTTATTTTCAATAATTTCAAGTCTTTGCATTACATGCTCCAAAGTTAACATGGTTCCATTAACCAAAAGAGGTGGTGAGCCAAACAAATCTATCATAGCATTGTAAGAATCAAAAGTATGGATACCCAAGAAGTTCCCACCGGTAATGGTATCAAGGATATATCTGTGCCAAGGAGTGACGCCTACATAAAAATTGTGAAGAAGAACGGAAGTAGATTGCTTCCTGGTAGATTTATTTTGAGCATTGCAAATTCTATACCAAGCGTCTTTTAAATTTTCTCCCTCCCTTTGCTTAAAATTTAGAACTTCATTCTCGGGAGACAACGGAGAAGATAAGGGACTAGCCATAGTGACAAGAAAGCAATCCAACACACAATCAAACAAAAAGCAAGCGGGCAAAAGGAGGCAAATAGAGAAAGAGAGGGAGGATAGAGAGAGAGAGGGCGAATAAAATGGCAAGGGTGAAGTGGGGGAGAGGAAAACGAGAGGCAAATGGCAAATAATGTCATGCGGGAGATAAGGATTGTGATGGGTACTTGGTTTGTTGAAGTTTGCGTAGGCGCCAGAAATGGCTTGTTGTTGGAAGTCAAATCTTGACTTGCGCGAACCTCCCCGGCAACGGCGCCAGAAATTCTTCTTGCTACCTCTTGAGCACTGTGTTGGATTTGCCCGAAGAGGAAAGGATGATGCAGCAAAGTAGTGTAAGTATTTCCCTCAGTTTTTGAGAACCAAGGTATCAATCCAGTACGAGGTTGCGCGCGCGTCCCCTAGTACCTGCACAAAGCAAATAACTCCTCGCAACCAACGCGATAAGGGGTTGTCAATCCCTTCACGGTCACTTACGAGAGTGAGATCTGATAGATATGATAAGATAATATTTTTGGTATTTTTATGATAAGTATGCAAAGTAAAATAAAAGCAAAGGAAATAACTAAGTATCTGAAGATTAATATGATGAAGATAGACCCCGGGGCCATAGGTTTCATTAGTGGCTTCTCTCAAGAGCATAAGTATTCTACGGTGGGTGAACGAATTACTGTTGAGCAATTGACAGAATTGAGCATAGTTATGAGAATATCTATGTATGATCATGTATATAGGCATCATGTCCAAGACAAGTAGACCGACTCCTGCCTGCATCTACTACTATTACTCCACTCATTGACCGCTATTCAGCATGCATCTAGAGTATTAAGTTCATGAAAACAGAGTAATGCCTTAAGCAAGATGACATGATGTAGAGGGATAAATTCATGCAATATGATTAAAAAAACATCTTGTTATCCTCGATGGCAACAATACAATACGTGCCTTGCTGCCCCTACTGTCACTGGGAAAGGACACCGCAAGATTGAACCCAAAGCTAAGCACTTCTCCCAATGCAAGAAAGATCAATCTAGTAGGCCAAACCAAACTGATAATTCAAAGAGACTTGCAAAGACAACCAATCATACATAGAAGAATTCAGAGAAGATTCGAATATTGTTCATAGATAAACTTGACCATAAACCCACAATTCATCGGTCTCAACAAACACACCGCAAAAAGAAGATTACATCGAATAGATCTCCACAAGAGAGGGGGAGAACATTGTATTGAGATCCAAAAAGAGAGAAGAAGCCATCTAGCTAATAACTATGGACCTGAAGGTCTAAGGTAAACTACTCACACTTCATCGGAGAGGCTATGGTGTTGATGTAGAAGCCCTCCGTGATGGATACCCCCTCCAGCGGAGCTCCGGAACAGGCCCCAAGATGGGATCTCGTGGATACAGAAAGTTACGGCGGTGGAATTAGGGTTTTGGCTCTGTATCTGATCGTTTGGGGGTACGTAGGTATATATAGGAGGAAGGAGTACATCGGTGAAGCAATAGGGCCCATGAGGGTGGAGGGC
>NC_041388.1:326853876-326858393 GCF_002162155.2 Triticum dicoccoides
CCCCTACCTCATGGCTGCCTCTTTTGTTTCTTGACGTAGGGTCCAAGTCTCCTGGATCATGTTCGGTGAGAAAATCACGTTCCCGAAGGTTTCATTCCATTTGGACTCCGTTTGATATTCCTTTTCTTCGAAACCCTAAAATAGGCAAAAACAGCAATTCTGGGTTGGGCCTCCGGTTAATAGGCTAGTCCCAAAAATAATATAAAAGTGGAAAATAAAGCCCAATAATGTCCAAAATAGTAGATAATATAGCATGGAGCAATCAAAAATTATAGATACGTTGGAGACGTATCAAGCATCCCCAAGCTTAATTCCTGCTCGTCCTCGAGTAGGTAACTGATAAAAACAGAATTTTTGATGCGGAGTGCTAATAGGCATAATTTCAATGTAATTCTTCTTAATTGTGGCCTGAATATTCAGATCCGAAAGATTCAAGATAAAAGTTCATATTAACATAAAAATAATAATACTTCAAGCATACTAACAAACCAATTATGTCTTCTCAAAATAATATGGCCAAAGAAAGTTCATCCCTACAAAATCATATAGTTTAGTCATGCTCCATTTTCGTCACACAAGAATACTCTCATCATGCACAACCCCGATGACAAGCCAAGCAATTGTTTCATACTTTAGCAATCTCAAACCTATAATCTTTCACGCAATATATGAGCGCGAGCCATTGACATACTATGGGTGGAATATAATATAATGATGGGGGTTATGTGGAGAAGACAAAAAGGAGAAAGTCTCACATCAACGAGGCTAATCAATGGGCTATGGAGATGCCCATCGATTGATGTTAATTCAAGGAGTAGGGATTGCCATGCAACGGATGCACTAGAGCTATAAATGTATGAAAACTCAACAAAAGAAACTAAGTGGGTGTGCATCCAACTTGCTTGCTCACGAAGACCTAGGGCACTTGAGGAGGCCCATTGTTGGAATATACAAGCCAAGTTCTATAATGAAAAATTCACACTAGTATATGAAAGTGACAAAACAAAGGACTCTCTATCATGAAGATTATGGTGCTACTTTGAAGCACAAGTGTGGCAAAGGATAGTAGTATTGTCCCTTCTCTCTTTTTCTCTCATTTTTTTATTTTTTTATTTGGGCCTTCTTTTTTATGGCCCTTATATATATATATATATATATATTCCTCACTTGGGACAATGCTCTAGAAAATGATGATCGTCACACTTCTATTTATTTACAACTCAATGATTACAACTCGATACTAGAACAAAAGATGACTCTATATGAATGCCTCCGGTGGTGTACCGGGATATGCAATGAATCAAGAGTGACATGTGTGAGAATTATGAATGGTGCCTTTGCCACAAATACTATGTCAACTACATGATCATGCTAAGCAATATGACAATGATGAATGTGTCATGATAAAAGGAATGGTGGAAAGTTGCATGGCAATATATCTCGGAATGGCTATGGAAATGCCATAATAGGTAGGTATGGTGGCTGTTTTGAGGAAGATATAAGGAGGTTTATGTGTGAAAGAGCGTATCATATCACGGGGTTTGGATGCACCGGCAAAGTTTGCACCAACTCTCAATGTGAGAAAGGGCAATGCACGGTACCGAAGAGGCTAGCAATGATGGAAGGGTGAGAGTGCATATAATCCATGGACTCAACATTAGTCATAAAGAACTCACATACTTATTGCAAAAATCTACAAGTCATCAAAAACCAAAGCACTACCCGCATGCTCCTAGGGGGATAGATTGGTAGGAAAAGACCATCGCTCGTCCCCGGCCGCCACTCATAAGGAAGACAATCAAAGAGCACCTCATGTTTCAAATTTGTTACATAACATTTACCATACGTGCATGCTACGGGACTTGCAAACTTCAACACAAGCACTTCTCAAATTCACAACTACTCAACTAGCACGACTTTGATATTATTACCTCCATATCTCAAAACAATCATCAAGCATCAAACTTATCTTAGTATTTAAAACACTCTTAGGATTTTTTTACTAATCTTGAATACCTAGCATATTAGGATTATTTAAGCAAATTACCATGCTATTTAAGACTCTCAAAATAATCTAAGTGAAGCATGAGATATCATCAGTTTCTATAAAACAAATCCACCACCGCGCTCTAAAAGATATAAGTGAAGTACAAGAGCAAAACTATATAACTCAAAAGGTATAAGCGAAGCACATAGTGTATTCTAACAAATTCCAAATCATGTATGGCTCTCTCAAAAGGTGTGTACAGCAAGGATGATTGTGGCAAACTAAAAATCAAAGACTCAAATCATGCAAGATACTCCAAGCAAAACACATATCATGTGGTGAATAAAAATATAGCTCCAAGTAAAGTTACCGATAGAAGTAGACGAAAGAGGGGATGCCTTCCGGGGCATCCCCAAGCTTTGGATTTTAGGTGTCCTTAGATTATCTTGGGGTTCAATGGGCATCCCCAAGCTTAGGCTCTTGCAACTCCTTGTTCCATAATCCATCAAATCTTTACCCAAAACTTGAAAACTTCACAACACAAAACTCAAAGTAGAAAATCTCGTGAGCTCCGTTAGCGAAAGAAAACAGAAGACCACTTCAAGGTACTGTAATGAACTCATTCTGTCAGGGGTTTGGTGCGACATATGCCAACGGATGGCTTATCATGGTGGGGGCGAGTAGAACGTCGCCGGTGCCTGGAAACGGGACGAGGCGAAGACATGCACGCCGGCGAATCTTACCCAGCTTCGGGGCTCTCAGGGGAGATAATACCCCTACTGCTGCTCTGTGGGGTCTTCGCATGATCACTATGGTCAAGTGTTTACACAGTTGCTCCTTGAGCTGCGTCTGGTGGTAGAAGAGGGCAAGGCTAGCTCTCTCCTTCTATCTGGTGTGGTGTAGAACTACTGGGATCCAACCCTTTGCATGGGTGCCCTGGGGGGTTTATATAGGCCTACCCCCCAGGGGTACAATGGTAATTCGACTAGGCACGGGCCCAGCCGTCAGTGCCTCCGACCTCCGACTTCTCCGCCGACTGCTGGGGCCCGCCAACTGGTGGGCCCCGCCGACTGGTCTGGTACAGAGCCGACAGGCCGCGTCCGCCGTGGGTGGGTCTTGCCGGCTGCTGATTACTGTAGTCGTGCTCCTGATGACGCAAGCTTGGTCATGGGGTCATGGCAACAGCCCCGCCGCCTGGCGGGCGATCACTGTGGCCACTCCCCATCTCTTCTTGATTAATGGCGCGTGGGCCCCATGGGAGGGCTCGGCCGACTCCCCCGGGCCGACTCCCGACGGGTCCGACTGGCGGTTCTCCCGCCGTCTCCCGAGGTCTCGCTGACTGGTGGGCCCCGCTGCCTCCAGGCTGTACAGACAAGCCGTCGTGGGTGCAGGACCCAGTATAGCGGTGCTGATGTCAGGGCCGGCCGGGCAACAGTGCCACGCCACAGGGAGATCTTCCCAAGTACGGCGTGTTGTAGCCACGCCTGCCCTTGGTAAGGGGCGGGGAGTGGGCTTCATTGTAGCCACGCCCCTGCCCCGCCCCCTTTGATGAGGTCACGGTTGGTTAGAGTCGCCGGCCGACTCCCCAAAGCCGGCTTCTTTGGAAGTCGCCCCTGGGACTCGGCCGTGAGCGGGCAGTCGGCCGCCTTGCCGTAGACTCCCCAAGAGGCGGCTCTTCGCCCTGTGGTCTTGAGGGGCGCAGCCTGCCCCGATGTCTTGAAAGGTTATGGGGCTCGGGTTGGCCTACCCGTGGCCCATTACTCCGACAGTAGTGCCCGAAGCTGGTGAGGTGCCGCGGACGATCTGCCGAGAAGCCTCAGCAGTTTCTCTTTCCGGGTGCTCAACACATGGTCTTGATTGACTTCTGCCGGGCTGACTAGAAGGAGTCGGACTCGCCCAACTCGGACTCACTCAATTCCGACTTGCTCAGTAGTTCGAACATCGTGGCGGGATTTCAAGTGGCGTGCTAGCTAAGCTTCCAGGCCGCCGCCCGTTCTTGGCCTGTCACGCGAGGGCACGTGGCCAGGCCGTCCTGCCAGCCCACGCGCGCGACGGGACAGGCCTGTAGGCGGGGCCCGCCACTACCGCGCCTCGGCACCCGTGCGGATCCACTGCGGCCCGGGTGGACGGTTGGGATTTCCGTGAAGTTACTACGCGCAGTAACTTTACGTGGATCGTGGGGGTCGTGGGTTTGCGGGCGCAGTAAATCCCCACGTCCGCCCCCTCGGCTTCGCAGCCCACGGGGCTATAAGTAGGGGGAAGAGGGGGGCACGCGCGCCCCTCCTTCCCACTACCCCTTGCTTTCTTCCTCCTCGCAGCTCCTCGCTCTCCTGCTTCCTCTTCTCTTCTTCGCTCCGCCGCACGCCCAGGCTCCGGCGAACGCTGCGGTGATAGCTCGCGATGAGTTCTTCCTCCGCTGCCGCGCCTCCCCCAGTGTGCTCTGGCACCTGAGACGGCTCCGAAGTCCACGAAGACCATATAGAGTTCCTCCGCCGGACCCGTCGGCTTCCCGGCGAAGATCGCGTGCACG
>NC_041388.1:326858731-326873607 GCF_002162155.2 Triticum dicoccoides
CGGGTCATCTTCCACTCGCACTGCCTGCGCGGGCTGGGGCTGCCGGCGAGCAGCTTTTTCCGGTCGTTCATGGAGTTCTATGGCCTCCAGCCGCACCACCTCACCCCCAACACAGTGGTGCTGCTGTCCGCCTTCGTGGCTCTGTGCGAAGGCTTCCTTGGAGTCCTCCCCACCCTCAAGCTCTGGGGGGAGTTCTTCTTCTCCAAGCTCGGCACCCAGGCCGCGGGCGTGCCGGCTCAGTGCGGAGCCTTCATCGCCATGCGAAGGACAGGAGTCGACAACCACTTCCCCTCCATCTCGATGTTGAAGTCGGTGAAGATGTGGCAGAGGTCCTACTTCTACGTCAGGAACGTCGCCACGAGGGGCGACTGGGTAAATCTGCCAGCTCTCGAAGCCGACCCGCCGGCTGGCAGACTGCCCAACTGGTCGTACCGGGCCAGGTCGCTGATGCCTGCCGGAGCCGGCGCCAGCACGCGACTCCGAATGCTGACGCAGTCGGAGGGTCTAACTGGTCCGGACCTGCTGGCTGCCTTCGTCTCGCACCGAGTTCTCCCAGTACAAGGCCGCCCTCACATGATATGCCAGATGAGAGGGGGCCGCGACCCGAGTCGGATGTGCACCAAGGACATGCCTCACAAAGAGGTGGCCCTTATGGTGAACTACCTCTCGGACAGCAGGCTCCCGGAGGACTGGCGATTCGGCAAGGAGCCATACTCCCGCGCCAACCCCTCGCCCGTGGTGAGTCGCCTTTCTTTTCTTTCTTTGGATTGTCTTCTTCTTGCCGAGTTTTGTTCTGATCAGTCGGCTTTGGTTAGAATCCCCTTCTTCACCCACTAGTCGGCACCTCGGGGCCGGCCCGTGAGTTCGTCGCCGACCGGGCGGAGAGCGATGTCGACGACCCCGATCTGGGGGCGGCGGCTCTGGAAGACGACGCCGAGGGAGGAGGAGGAACGACGGGCGACTTCAGGCCCTCGGCTACCTTCGCCAACTGGCCTAAATACGACGCTGAGGGAGGAGTCGCCCCTCGCCATCGGCCAGGAGCCAGCCAGCCGGGCGTGGGCTCTTCTGCCGCGTCGGGCGCTCCAGGTGGCGGGAAGAAGCGCCGGGCTGTGCCGACTTTGTTCGGCAGCCAGCCGAAGAAGCCCAAGGGCTCGGCTGCGGTGACCCGGCGGGACGAGGCAGCCGCGAAGGCCATCCACTTCCGTAAGGAAGTGAAGAAGCCACCGTTGGTCTCTGCGTAAGTATTCTGTCTTCAAAGTTTATTCTTTCTTCGTGTTTTGTCTGAGTCTCTGCTCGCCCCTCTTTCGTCAAGGCTCCCCTCTCTCTTGAGAGGGTCGCTGCCGCCTCCGTCATGGGGTCAGCGGAGACGCCCGCCACCACTCGGCGGATAGACCCCGCTGCCGACCTCCGGGAGGCGACGGAGCGGAATGCGCAGGAGAAGCGCAGCGAAGAAGAAGCCCTCCGCCTGGAGAAGGCGGAGGCCTCCGCTAAGAAAAAACTAGCGGAGGCTGAAGCCACCGCCGTGGCGAAGCAGCAGGCTGAGGAAGCCGCACGCCGCCAGTCGGCCTTGCTTGTTACCCCGCTGAACTCTGCGCCGCTGCCCCCGGAGTTCACGGGGCAGACTGGAGAAGCCGACGGGGAGAACCTCGTCGAGGAGAGGGAAGGCGGCGAGCCCTCTACTCCGGGTGTGAACGTTCCTCCGCCGCCTCCGCCGCCGTCTGAAGGCGTGCAAGGCGAGCAGCCAGCGGACCCTCCGGTGCCGCCGACCGAAGACGAGGCCGTGACGAGGCTACTCCTCCAGGTCGGCTCGCCAGCGCGCCGTCGTCTGGAGAAGGCGACTTCGGTACCCCGCCCCCTGGAAGCCGGCACCACCAGCTCAGCGGCTCCAGACGCCGAAGCGATGAGCGTCGCACCTGTTGGGTGGGTGCGAGGAGGCGGCACAGGGCCGCTGAACCGGGCGCTCCTGGACGTCCAGGCGAAGCTCCACGCTGAGGGCGACGCCCTCCAGAGTTGCACCAAGGCGTTCCTAGCGTCGCGGGCAGCCGTCCGGGTATGTTTTTTCTTTGGGCCTTTGTTTTTCTTGTTCCTCTCTGTGGGGGTGGGCCAGCGCATCCACTGGGTGTAGTCCCCGAGTTTCGGGCCGGCTGCTGAACAGGCGGCCTGCAACTCCAATTGATGAACTTCTGGGTACTAATTTGTCTGAAATGCTTGTTGCAGGATTACCACAACCTCGTGTCACTGCCTTCAACCGTAATGTTGAAGAGCTGGGCAAGCAGACCGCCGACTTGGCAGAGAGCCGGAGTAAGTCCTTCCCTCTTTTTTCTTCTCTGCGGGGGCACGCTAGCGCACCCGCGGGCTGTAGTCCTCGAGATTCGGGCCAACTGCTGAGCAGTCGGGCCGGATCTCCCCGGCGACCTACTTTATTGACGACTGTTGTCTTTCTTCCTTTCCTTCAGGAGCCAACGCTGCTCTTCAACAGCAGCTGAGCGAAGCCAACTCCGCCCTGCTCGCCAAAGGGGAGGAGTGCAGCAGGCTTGCCACAGAGCGCGATCTGCTGGCCACTCAGTTGGCAGAGTAGAAGGAGCTGCTTGCGAAGTCGCAGAGGAAGGCGAAGGAGACGGAAACCGCCCTCTTGGCTGAGTTCGCGAGCGAGCGCTCCTCCTGGTCTGACAAGGAGGCGCTGCTGTCCTCCGGCTTCCACGAGATTGAAGACATCGTTGATGGTGAGCCTCTTTATTTTCTTTCTTCGAGCTGACGACTTAGATCGTGCCGACTCCTGGTTTTTGACTTGCTTTTTCATTTCTTCGTGTCTTTTGCAGACTTCTTCCCTGGGTAGTCGCAGGCCGCTATCCAAGCCATCGAGGCCGATCGTGAAAGTCGGAGGGCGGAGGGCGCGGAGATCACCGCTGATGCCCCCCGAACTCTTGATGAGCATATCTTGAGCATCGAGGCTCGCCTCCGTCCGGCTCATCGGATCCTGTGCCGGCTTCAGCGCGTCGGTGCCCAAGCGATTTCTGCCCTTTGGCCGGATATGCAGGCTCCGCGCACCCCCAGCCTGACGGCCAACTGGTTGGAGGTTGCGGCTGGTCGCCTTGAGGCCTGGAAGGGCTCTTTGGCCCGGGCTGGAGCGCGCCGGGCCTTGGAGTTCGTCAAGGCGTGGTACCCGGGGCTGGATCTAGACCGGTTGGCCACACTTTGGTCGGAGGCCCAGCCGGAGCTGGCGGCTGTGGAAGATGCCCTCGTCAAGCGTGCTGCGGCGATCGCCGAGTACACCGACACGAGCATCTTCGTCCCCGAGCGGTCTGAAGACGGCGAGGAGGTACCACCGGAGTAGTTTGGGATGAACCCAGAGTACGGCGAACACTCGGCGGAGGTGATTGGCTCCAGCATCGAGGAGGAGGACGAGGCGGAGGCACCAGAAGACGGAGCAGACGGCCAGCCTCAGGCCGACCGCGCCTCCAGCAACGAGTCGCGTGCGACCGACCCGACTGCTGCCGGAGGCGATCAAGCCGAGACTAGCCGGCCGATCGCCCCGATGCCTGACGCTGGCGCCTCCTCCGACCCCCCGGATCCGTCTGCCGCCTCCTAAGCTGCCGCTGTGTCTTTTGTTTTATCTGCTTCAGTAGTCTTTTGAAGAACTTGTTAATTCGCACAATTCCACCCGCGGGGTGTATTTTGAACCTCTACTCGACAATTCGGCCAAGGGCCTATGTTATATATATATATATATATATATATATATATATATATATATATATATATATATATCTTTTCTTGCTCATTGTTCTTTTGGCTGTTTTCCTTTGTCGCTTTCTCTTAGTTGCCTGCCTTGCCAATCAGACAGCCGCTCTGCGGACTGTTGCTGGATCAAGTGCTAGGCTACTTTGGGAAAGCAAGTACTTAGCCGATTTCAAGATTGTTTGAGCAAGTTGGATAGAAAACGACAATCCGACTGTCTGAGAGTCGGTTTGCGAGAATGGCTGGAAGCCGTCTTGAGCTATGTTTTACGCTTTGAGTCCTTAGCCATTTTTTATGCGAGCACCCATTCTACCTTACTTCTGCCCACCGTACAGTCGCTCTGCAAGCTGCGGCTTCTGACAGAAGACGACTTAGGTGTTACACACTACTTGTCCAGCTGCAGGAAGCATTTCATAGTGCAAGGCGGCAAGTCCCTGGGCCGACTTGTCGAGCCCGGTGCCAAGCGGCATGACAAAGAGTAACATACTTGTAGGCATAATTTTTATCATACAGACAAAAGAGGGCAGTCCCCGAGCTCGTCTCGGGGGGCCCGAAGTCTTGGTACTTTAATACCAAAGGTAGTGTGGTACATACTGCATCAACTGTAAAATCTTCGGAGAAGATTTGCATTCCATGGCCGCTCTGTCTCCTTGCCGGAGTCGTCCCTCTTGCGTGCTTGGGGCTTCTGAGCGTCGATCAGGTAGTAGGAATCGTTGCCTAGTACTTTGCTGATGATGAAAGGGCCTTCCCAAGGCGGCGACAGCTTGTGCTGGCCGGCTGTTCGCTGGATCAGCCAGAGCACAAGGTCGCCTTCTTGGAAAGATCTTGGCCTGACCTTCCTGTTGTGGTATCGGTGCAGGCTCTGCTGGTAGATGCTGGACCGGCTGAGTGCCAACAGCCGGCCCTCTTCCAGCAAATCGACACCGTCTTGTCGTGCTTCTTATGCTTCCTCCTTGGTGTACATGGTGACTCGTGGGGAGTCGAACTCTATGTCCGTTGGGATGACGGCTTCGGCACCGTAGACGAGGAAGAAGGGCGTGAAGCCAGTTGACTTGTTTGGAGTCGTGCGCAGACTCCAGAGGACGGCTGGCAGCTCGTCGAGCCAGCAGCCGGCCGAGCGCTCCAGAGGCTCGATCAACCGAGGCTTGATGCCGGACAGGATGAGGTCGTTTGCTCGCTCCACTTGGCCGTTTGACTGCGGGTGGGCGACTGACGCTAGGTCCAGTCGGATGCCCTGTGTTGCGCAGAAACGGGCCAAGGCGCCTTTGGCAAAATTTGTGTCGTTGTCGGTGATGATGCTGTGTGGTATGCCGTACCAAATTGTGATATCGGTGATGAAGGTCACGACAGTCAGACCGTTCAGTTTCTTAATTGGCTTCACTTCCACCCACTTGGTGAACTTGTCCACTGCGACAAGTAGGTGAGTTAGACCACCTCGTGCTGTCTTGAATGGTCCCACCATGTCTAGACCCCAAACTGCGAAAGGCCAAGCAATGGGGATGGTCTTGAGCGCGGAAGCCGGCTGGTGCGGCTTGGAGCTGAACTTCTGGCACCCTTTGCATTTTTGGACCAACTCCTTGGCCTCTTCCAAGGCAGTCGGCCAAAAGAAACCGTGCCGACAAGCTTTGGCGATGAGTGCTCTTGAAGCCGCATGGTGGCCGCATTTGCCTTGATGGATGTCTTTGAGGATCGCCTGGCCTTGCTCTGGCTCTACACAGCGCTGGTAGACACCAGTGACGCTGCGCCTGACCAGCTCTCTATTGATTATGGTATAGGCTGCCGCCCGGCGTTGTACTTGCCGAGCTGAGGTATCATCAGTTGGTAGCTCTTTGTTCACCAGGAATTTGAGGATGGGCTGGGCCCATGAGGGTGCTGCTATTTCTTCGACTACCAGAACTTCGACTTGGACGAGGGCGGCTGGGCTGGGAGGCGGCGGGCTGGAGTCAACAGCCGCTTGCTGGGTTGATGAAGTCCCCAGGTCGACTGGCGCGGTCTTTGGGCCGAGTTCTAGAATCTTCGAGTCCGTCACCACAGTCCTCGGGTCGGGCTCGACTGTGGCAGCTTTGGAGTGCCCGCCAAAGTCCCTGTTCCGACTGCCGGAGCTCTGGAGTCGGATCCGCCGTCTTCGGGAGGAGCCGGCACAAAAATGGAGTCTGATTCTGGTGAAGGCTTGACAGACGGCTTGAGAAGGCGTTGAAGGGCGACGCCAGATGGTATTGCTTGGCGGGTAGAGACGATTCGTGCCAAGGCGTTTGCTTGGTCGTTGTCGTTTCTTGGCACATGGAGGAACTCGCACCCTTCGAAATACCCGTTGAGTTGCTGCACAAGGAAACGGTAGCTCGCCATGTTTGCTTCTTTCGCGTCCCAGTCGCCAGATGACTGCTGGACCACTAAGTCCGAGTCGCCATAACACAAGATCCAGCGGATGCCAAGTTCTTTGGCAAGCCGGAGCCCGTGAATGAGCGCCTCGTACTCGGCCATGTTGTTGGAGGCGGCAAAATGGATTTGCAGTGCATATTTGAGCTTATCGCCTTTGGGAGACACTACTAGGGAAAAGCCTACCAACAGCGAGGGTTTTGGGCCTCTCAGTAGCGCGGGCACCGGCGCTACTAATAAGGCGCTACAGCTAACGTATAGCAGTAGCGCCGGTTGTCCCACGCTACTGCTATACATGAATAGCTGTAGCGCTCTTTGGGAAAGGGCGCTACTGATATTATCTGCAGCGCTGTTTGCTGGGACGCGCTACTGACAATGCGGCGCTACTGCTAAATTTCCCCCCTCGCTACTACTAGTTTATTTATTAGTTTTTTTCCTGCATATTTGTTTTGTATTTGTTTTGTATTTGAATAGGCTTTATACAATAATCTTTAGCATATCATACACATACAAATGTAATCATAGCATATACATACAATTAGTCTCATCAAATCATGTCATCATCATAATCATCATCCAACACAAAGTGGTCTCTCGTCATCATCTCGAAAATAGCGATACAAGTCTCGAATGATATGCAAATACATCGTCATCCATCTAAACAATGATATACGCGAGAAGAGCTATCACTTTGAGAACATGAGTTCGTATCCCTCTTTCGCATTAGCATGAACCTCTTGAAGGAAATATGCCCTAGAGGCAATAATAAAGTTATTATTTATTTCCTTATTTCATGATAAATGTTTATTATTCATGCTAGAATTGTATTAACCGGAAACATAATACATGTGTGAATACATAGACAAACAGAGTGTCACTAGTATGCCTCTACTTGACTAGCTCGTTAATCAAAGATGGTTATGTTTCCTAACCATGGACAAAGAGTTGTTATTTGATTAATGGGATCACATCATTAGGTGAATGATCTGATTGACATGACCCATTCCATTATCTTAGCACCCGATCATTTAGTATGTTGCTATTGCTTTCTTCATGACTTATACATGTTCCTATGACTATGAGATTATGCAACTCCCGTTTGCCGGAGGAACACTTTGTGTGCTACCAAACGTCACAATGTAACTGGGTGATTATAAAGGTGCTCTACAGGTGTCTCCAAAGGTACATGTTGGGTTGGCGTATTTCGAGATTAGGATTTGTCACTCCGATTGTCGGAGAGGTATCTCTGGGCCCTCTCGGTAATGCACATCACTTAAGCCTTGCAAGCATTGCAACTAATGAGTTAGTTGCGGGATGATGTATTACGGAACGAGTAAAGAGACTTGCCGGTAACGAGATTGAACTAGGTATTGGATACCGACGATCGAATCTCGGGCAAGTAACATGCCGATGACAAAGGGAACAACGTATGTTGTTATGCGGTTTGACCGATAAAGATCTTCGTAGAATATGTAGGAGCCAATATGGGTATCCAGGTCCCGCTATTGGTTATTGACCGGAGACGTGTCTCGGTCATGTCTACATTGTTCTCAAACCGTAGGGTCCGCACGCTTAACGTTACGATGACAGTTATTATGAGTTTATGCATTTTGATGTACCGAAGGTTGTTCGGAGTCCCGGATGTGATCACGGACATGACGAGGAGTCTCGAAATGGTCGAGACATAAAGATTGATATATTGGAAGCCTATATTTGGATATCGGAAGTGTTCCGGGTGAAATCGGGATTTTACCGGAGTACCGGGAGGTTACCGGAACCCCCCGGGAGCCATATGGGCCTTCATGGGCCTTAGTGGAAAGGAGAAAGGGGCAGCCCAAGGTGGCCGCGTGCCTCCCCCTCCCCTAGTCCTATTAGGACTAGGAGAGGTGGCCGGCCCCCCTCTCTCTCTTTCCCCCCTTGAGGATTCCTATTCCAACTAGGATTGGGGGGGAGGGATCCTACTCCCAGAGGGAGTAGGACTCCTCCTGGCGCGCCACAAGGCTGGCCGCACCTCTCCCCCCTTGCTCCTTTATATACAGGGGCAGGGGGCACCTCTAGACACACAATTGATCCCCGTGATCGTTCCATAGCCGTGTGCGGTGCCCCCTGCCACCATATTCCACCTCGATCATATTGTAGCGGTGCTTAGGCGAAGCCCTGCAATGGTAGAACATCTAGATCGTCACCATGCCGTCGTGCTGACAGAACTCTTCCCCGACGCTTTGCTGGATCGGAGCCCGGGGATCGTCATCGAGCTATACGTGTGCTAAGAACTCGGAGGTGCCGGAGTAACGGTGCTTGGATCGGTCGGATCGGGAAAACGTACGACTACTTCCTCGATGTTGTGTGATTGCTTCCGCAGTCGGTCTGCGTTGGTACGTAGACAACACTCTCCCCTCTCATTGCTATGCATCACCATGATCTTGCGTGTGCGTAGGATTTTTTTTTGAAATTACTACGTTCCCCAACAGTGGCATCAGAGCCTAGGTTTTATGTGTTGATGTCATATGCACGAGTAGAACACAAGTGAGTTGTGGGCGATATAAGTCATACTGCTTACCAGCATGTCATACTTTGGTTCGGCGGTATTGTTGGATGAAGCATCCCGGACCGACATTACGCGTACGCTTACGCGAGACCGGTTCTCCCGAAGTGCTTTGCACAAAGGTGGCTAGCGGGTGACAGTTTCTCCAACTTTAGTTGAACCGAGTGTGGCTACGCTCGGTCCTTGCGAAGGTTAAAACAGCACCAACTTGACAAACTATCGTTGTGGTTTTGATGCGTAGGTAAGATTGGTTCTTGCTTAAGCCCGTAGCAGCCACATAAAACTTGCAACAACAAAGTAGAGGACGTCTAACTTGTTTTTGCAGGGCATGTTGTGATGTGATATGGTCAAAACGTGATGAGATATAAGTTGTTGTATGAGATGATCATGTTTTGTTAAAGTTATCGGCAACTGGCAAAAGCCTTATGGTCGTCTCTATATTGCATAAGATGCAAGCGCCAAATAATTGCTTTACTTTATCGCTATGCGATAGCAATAGTTGCAAGAGCAATAGTTGGCGAGACGACCGTGTGACGACACATTGATATAGATCAAGATGATGGAGATCATGGTGTCATGCCGGTGATGATAGAGATCATGACAGTACTTTGGAGATGGAGATCAAAGGCGCAAGATGATGATGGCCATATCATGTCACATATTTTGATTGCATATGATGTTTATCTTTTATACATCTTATTTTGCTTAGTTTGACGGTAGCATTTTAAGATGATCTCTCACTAATTATCAAGAAGTGTTCTCCCTGAGTATGCACCGTTGCCAAAGTTCGTCGTGCCCAGACACCATGTGATGATCGTGTGTGATAAGCTCTACGTCCATCTACAACGGGTGCAAGCCAGTTTTGCACACACGGAATACTCAGGTTAAACTTGACGAGCCTAGCATATGCAGATATGGCCTCGGAACACGGAGACCGAAAGGTCGAGCGTGAATCATATAGTAGGTATGATCAACATAGTGATGTTCACCATTGAAAACTACTCCATCTCACGTGATGATCGGTTATGGTTTAGTTGATATGGATCACGTAATCACTTAGAAGATTAGAGGGATGTCTATCTAAGTGGGAGTTCTTAAGTAATATGATTAATTGAACTTAAATTTATCATGAACTTAGTCCTAGTAGTATTTTGCAAATTATGTTGTAGATCAATAGCTTGCGTTGTTGCTTTCATATGTTTATTTTGATATGTTCCTAGAGAAAAATTGTGTTGAAAGATGTTAGTAGCAATGATGCGGATTGGATCCGTGATCTGAGGTTTATCCTCATTGCTGCACAGAAGAATTATGTCCTTGATGCACCGCTAGGTGACAGACCTATTGCAGGAGCAGATGCAGACGTTATGAACGTTTGGCTAGCTCAATATAATGACTACTTGATAGTTTAGTGCACCATGCTTAACGGCTTAGAATCGGGACTTCAAAGACATTTTGAACGTCATGGACCATATGAGATGTTCCAGGAATTGAAGTTAATATTTCAAGAAAATACCCGAGTTGAGAGATATGAAGTCTCCAACAAGTTCTATAGCTAAAAGATGGAGGAGAATCGCTCAACTAGTGAGCATGTGCTCAGATTGTCTGGGTACTACAATCGCTTGAATCAAGTGGGAGTTAATCTTCCAGATAAAATAGTGATTGACAGAATTCTCTAGTCACCATCACCAAGTTAGTAGAACTTTGTGATGAACTATAATATGCAAGGGATGACTACAGTGATTCCCAAGCTCTTCGTGATGTTGAAATCGACGAAGGTAGAAATCAAGAAAGAGCATCAAGTGTTGATGGTAGACAAGACCACTAGTTTCAATTAAAGGGCAAAGGGAAGAAGGGGAACTTCAAGAAGAACGGCAAGCAAGTTGCTGCTCAAGTGAAGAAGCCCAAGTCTGGTCCTAAGCCTGAAACTAAGTGTTTCTACTGCAAAGGGACTGGTCACTGGAAGCGGAACTACCCCAAGTGATTGGCAGATAAGAAGGATGGCAAAGTGAACATAAGTATATTTGATATACATGTTATTGATGTGTACTTTACTAGTGTTTATAGCAACCCCTCAGTATTTGATACTAGTTCAGTTGCTAAGATTAGTAACTCGAAACGGGAGTTGCAGAATAAACAGAGACTAGTTAAGGGTGAAGTGACGATGTGTGTTGGAAGTGGTTCCAAGATTGATATGATCATCATCGCACACTCCCCTATACTTTCGGGATTAGTGTTGAACCTAAATAAGTGTTATTTGGTTTTTGCGTTGAGCATGAATATGATTTGATCATGTTTATTACAATACGGTTATTCATTAAAGTCAGAGAATAATTGTTGTTCTGTTTACATGAATAAAACCTTCGATGGTCATACACCCAATGAAACAAGTTCATTGGATCTCGATCGTAGTGATACACATATTCATAATATTGAAACCAAAAGATGCGAAGTTAATAATGATAGTGCAACTTATTTGTAGCATTGCCGTTTAGGTCATATTGGTGTAAAGCGCATGAAGAAACTCCATGCTGATGGGATTTTGGAATCACTTGATTATGAATCACTTGATGCTTGCGAACCATGCCTCATAGGCAAGATGACTAAGACTCCGTTCTCCGGAGCGAGCAACTGACTTATTGGAAATAATACATACTGATGTATGCGGTCCGATGAGTGTTAAGGCTCACAGCAAGTATCGTTATTTTCTGAACTTCACAGATGATTTGAGCAGATATGGGCATACCTACTTGATGAAACATAAGTCTGAAACATTTGAAAAGTTCAAAGAATTTCAGAGTGAAGTGGAAAATCATCGTGACAAGAAAATAAAGTTTCTACGATCTGATCGCGGAGACAAATATTTGAGTTACGAGTTTGGTCTTCAATTAAAACAATGTGGAATAGTTTCACAAACTCATGCCACATGGAACACCACAGCATAATGGTGTGTCCGAACGTCATAACCGTACTCTATTGGATATAGTGCAATCTATGATGTCTCTTACCGATCTACCACTATCGTTTTGGGGTTATGCATTAGAGACAGCTGCATTCACGTTAAATAGGGCACCATCTAAATCTGTTGAGACGACACCATGTGAACTATGGTTTGGCAAGAAACCTAAGCTGTTGTTTCTTAAAGTTTGGGGTTGCGATGCTTATATGAAAAAGTTTCATCCTGATAAGCTCAAACTCAAATCGGAGAAGTGCGTCTTCATAGGATATCCAAAGGAAACTATTGGATACACCTTCTATCACAGATCCAAAGGCAAGACTTTTGTTACTAAATTCGGAAACTTTCTGGAGAAGGAGTTTCTCTCGAAAGAAGTGAGTGGGAGGAAAGTAGAACTTGACGAGGTAACTGTACCTGCTCCCTTATTGGAAAGTAGTACATCACACAAAACTGTTTCTGTGACACCTACACCAGTTAGTGAGGAAGCTAATGATGATGATCATGAAACTTCAGAACAAGATACTACTGAACCTCGTAGATCAACCAGAGTAAGATCCGCGCCAGAGTGGTACGGTAATCCTGTTCTAGAAGTCATGCTACTAGATCATGATGAACCTACGAACTATGAAGAAGCGATGGTGAGCCTAGATTCCGCAAAGTGGCTTGAAGCCATGAAATCTGAGATATGATCCATGTATGAGAACAAAGTATGGACTTTGGTTGACTTGCCCGATGATCGGCAAGCCATAGAAAATAAATGGATCTTCAAGAAGAAGACGGACGCTGATAGTAGTGTTACTATCTACAAAGCTAGAATTGTCGCAAAAGGTTTTCGACAAGTTCAAGGTGTTGACTACGATGAGATTTTCTCACTCGTATCTATGCTTAAGTCTGTCCGAATCATGTTAGCAATTGCCGCATTTTATGAAATCTGGCAAATGGATAAACAAAACTGCATTCCTTAATGGATTTACTAAAGAAGAGTTGTATACGATGCAACTAGAAGGTTTTGTCGATCCTAAAGGTGTTAACTAAATATGCAAGCTCCAGCGATCCATCTATGGACTGGTGCAAGAATCTCGGAGTTGGAATATACGCTTTGATAAGTTGATCAAAGCATATAGTTTTATACAGACTTGCGGTGAAGCCTGTATTTACAAGAAAGTGAGTGGGAGCACTACAACATTTCTGATAAGTATATGTGAATGACATATTGTTGATCGGAAATAATGTAGAATTATTCTGCAAAGCATAAAGGAGTGTTTGAAAGGAGTTTTTCAAAGAAAGACCTCGGTGAAGCTGTTTACATATTGAGTATCAAGATCTATAGAGATAGATCAAGACACTTGATAAGTTTTTTCAATGAGTACATACCTTGACAAGATTTTGAAGTAGTTCAAAATGGAACAGTCAAAGAAAAGGTTTCTTGCCTGTGTTACAAGGTGTGAAGTTGAGTAAGACTCAAAGCCCGACCACGGCAGAAGATAGAAAGAGAATGAAAGTCATTCTTTATGCCTCAGTCATAGGTTCTATAAAGTATGCCATGCTGTATACCAGATCTATTGTATGCCCTACCACTGAGTTTGGCAAGGGAGTACGATAGTGATCTAGGAGTAGATCACTGGACAGCGGTCAAAATTATCCTTAGTGGAATAAGGATATGTTTCTCGATTATGGAAGTGAAAAAAAAGGTTCGTCGTAAAGGGTTACGCCGATTCAAGTTTTGACACTAATCTAGATGACTCTAAGTCTCGGTCTAGATACATATTGAAAGTGGGAGCAATTAGCTAGAGTAGCTCCATGCAGAGCATTGTTGACATAGAAATTTGCAAAATACATGCGGATCTGAATGTGGCAGACCCGTTGACTAAGATTCTCTCACAAGCAAAACATGATCACACCTTAGTACTCCTTGGGTGTTAATCACATAGCGATGTGAACTAGATTACTGAATCTAGTAAACCCTTTGGGTGTTGGTCACATGGCGATGTGAACTATGGGTGTTAATCACATGATGATGTGAAGTATCAATGTTAATCACATGGTGATGTGATCTAGATTATTGACTCTAGCGCAAGTGGGAGACTGAAGGAAATATGCCCTAGAGGCAATAATAAAGTTATTATTTATTTCCTTATTTCAAGATAAATGTTTATTATTCATGCTAGAATTGTATTAACCGGAAACATAATACATGTGTGAATACATAGACAAACAGAGTGTCACTAGTATGCCTCTACTTGACTAGCTCGTTAATCAAAGATGGTTATGTTTCCTAACCATGGACAAAGAGTTGTTATTTGATTAACGCGATCACATCATTAGGTGAATGATATGATTGACATGACCCATTCCATTAGCTTAGCACCCGATCGTTTAGTATGTTGCTATTGCTTTCTTCATGACTTATACATGTTCCTATGACTATGAGATTATGCAACTCCCATTTGCCGGAGGAACACTTTGTGTGCTACCAAATGTCACAATGTAACTGGGTGATTATAAAGGTGCTCTACAGGTGTCTCCAAAGGTACATGTTGGGTTGGCGTATTTCGAGATTAGGATTTGTCACTCCGATTGTCGGAGAGGTATCTCTGGGCCCTCTCGGTAATGCACATCACTTAAGCCTTGCAAGCATTGCAACTAATGAGTTAGTTGCGGGATGATGTATTACGGAACGAGTAAAGAGACTTGCCGGTAATGAGATTGAACTAGGTATTGGATACCGACGATCGAATCTCGGGCAAGTAACATACCGATGACAAAGGGAACAACGTATGTTGTTATGCGGTCTGACCGATAAAGATCTTCGTAGAATATGTAGGAGCCAATATGGGCATCCAGGTCCCGCTATTGGTTATTGACCGGAGACGTGTCTCGGTCATGTCTACATTGTTCTCGAACCGTAGGGTCCGCACGCTTAATGTTACGATGACAGTTATTATGAGTTTATGCATTTTGATGTACCGAAGGTTGTTCGGAGTACCAGATGTGATCACGGACATGACGAGGAGTCTCGAAATGGTCGAGACATAAAGATTGATATATTGGAAGCCTATATTTGGATATCGGAAGTGTTCCGGGTGAAATCGGGATTTTACCGGAGTACCGGGAGGTTACCGGAACCCCCCGGGAGCCATATGGGCCTTCATGGGCCTTAGTGGAAAGGAGAAAGGGGCAGCCCAAGGTGGCCGCGCGCCTCCCCCCTCCCCTAGTCCTATTAGGACTAGGAGAGGTGGCCGCCCCCCTCTCTCTCTTTCCCCC
>NC_041388.1:326873888-326894648 GCF_002162155.2 Triticum dicoccoides
CTCCTGGCGCGCCACAAGGCTGGCCGCACCTCTCCCCCCTTGCTCCTTTATATACAGGGGCAGGGGGCACCTCTAGACACACAATTGATCCCGTGATCGTTCCATAGCCGTGTGCGGTGCCCCCTGCCACCATATTCCACCTCGATCATATTGTAGCGGTGCTTAGGCGAAGCCCTGCAATGGTAGAACATCAAGATCGTCACCACGTCGGCATGCTGACGAACTCTTCCCCGACGCTTTGCTGGATCGGAGCCTGGGGATCGTCATCGAGCTGTACGTGTGCTAAGAACTCGGAGGTGCCGGAGTAATGGTGCTTGGATCAGTCGGATCGGGAAAACGTACGACTACTTCCTCTATGTTGTGTGATCGCTTCTGCAGTCGGTCTGCGTTGGTACGTAGACAACACTCTCCCCACTCATTGCTATGCATCACCATGATCTTGCGTGTGCGTAGGAAATTTTTTTGAAATTACTACGTTCCCCAACACCTCTAAACTAACTACTGCCTGTCGCTCGGAAACAGGAAGGGCCTGACACTCCGGCCACTTGTCGTATATATACTCCTGGCATAGCACTTCTTCGCCATCTATGATCTATGCACCTACATCATCACATGAGTCAATGATATGCAACATATATAGTTGAGCAACAGAAAGAGACAGACTTGGCAAAAATAAAAACAACATATCATAAGCATAAATAACAAAGTTCGTCGTACCCCAAAATGCCCTAACTAGAGTGATTTTCGCTAGTCGAGGAGGAGGACGGTTTAATTACATCACAAATAAAGTTTCACCGTGCATAACTCAAAGTTTTGTCATACATAAAGTATGGACTAAACGGACACATTGTCATATATCGACAATCACTCCAACATGTCGTTCCACCCATCCAAGTCAGGGAGATAGTCCCCGAGCCTAGTGAAAGGCTTCAGGTCAAGACGCTGAGAGGCTATCCATGTTCGTACGTCTTCCCGCGACATTTGTCCTTCTCCGTAGAACATCCCTGTTTTCCTGACGACCTCCTTCATGATGATTTGGGCAAGTTCGCGCTGGATGTTATAGAACTCAGCTCGAAGTCGATGATCCTCGATATCTCCTGTGTCCTTTGCCCATTGCAGAATATGGGCATCGCCGGAAGAAGGTGCCATGCGAAGGTTCTGGTGATCCCGTCTGTACTCCAGCATGTGGTGTAGGACATAGAATCCATCATTAAGAGAATCGTCCGGTTGCTGGATGCAGCAGAAGTTGGTCTTATGGCCGAAGGCGCCCCTGCCGCCCCTCATCTTCTTGTCCCTGACCTCTCCACCCAGTGATTGGTAGTGATACATAGCACTGTCGAGAACATCCTTGATGTGGGTGTAATCCTTTTTGTGAATGTTCTTCGACGTGTCCAAGTAAAGAGCGTGGGAGAATCAGGGGTAGAGGATGATGAGGACGGCGCGCCCGCCGCTGCGCAAAATAAGTCCTCAAATTAATTAGCCTCCACCGCACAAATGAATGATTGAAATCGAAGGAAGGATAGCAGCGCAGATGACTTACACGGGATGATAAGGCACGAGAATCGCCCCCTTGTCCTTATTGGTGAGCATGAAACTGACGATGTAATCCCTCGCGTATTCACGGTGATTTGCGCAGACTCCCAAGAAGCCCTCGTGCATGTAGTACGGGTCAGCGACACAGATATGAGATATCTGCTCAACCCCGATGATGTAGTTCATGTGCAAGGCATAAAGGCGGACAAACGTAAAATCCAGCTTCTTCACGTGAAACATGTCGAATATGTAATTGAATCGGAGGAAGAACTTATCCGCGGGGAAGCTGTCGACGTACGGCATTTGCCGCAGAACGTTAACCACGTAGAGTGGGTATCCTGGATCTTTCAAGGCGATGAGGTCTTTCTCTACCCGCAGCACATCGTCATGAAGTCTCTTTAGATCGCCGAATCTGGCCCGTAGCGTTGTTGCAGGTAGGATTGGTTGACCGGGGATATGCCATTTATCCGCACCGGGGATATCTATACGGTCCTAAAGACGTGGCTGCTGAGGCGGCTGGATCATAGAAACAGCTTTTTTGCCTTTCCTCGCTCTCTTCCTAAGCTTCTTTACTACCGGAAGGTTGTCCATAATATGTTGAGACGGTAATTCAGGCACCGACTCATGACGCTCAAACCCTGAGGAGGCGCCAGTATAGACATACTGTTCAGCAGCTCCATCATCGTTCTCATCCTCATCCATGGCGATGTCATCAGCGACTAATGGAGCCTCCTCCTTACCCCGTCCGCTATCACCCAACCCGACACCCGACGACAATTGGGTAGGTGGGGTGTTGATGTTCATACCTTGCTAAGGCTGCGTGCTCGTGGGTGTGCTCCCGGCCGCCTCCAGACGAAGCAGACTCTTTGGCCACAACATGACCCACCCAGCATTGCAACAATCACCAAGTCGCCGCGGTGTCTCGTCGTCATCCCCCAGTAGTATTGGAGGAGGCAAATTCTCGTGGCCCGGTTTGACACTGGCCACGGAAACCTTGAAGACGTTCGGGGGGATCGGCCGGCTGTGGGACAATGGTTCCTTCGGCTCCATTATCATCGCCTTCCCCACGTCCACCTTCTGGTCGCCGATGGTGTACAATATGGTGCACGGGGTTTCGTCGGCCTGCAAAGAAAAGTCTGCGACGTGAGACATCCGAAAGGCAACGAAAACGGGAGATTATACATTTATATTGAAGGGGGCCGGTGTGACAGATACCGTGAGGGCGTCGAGCTCAGCCAAAGACGAAGCACCGCCTAGCACGTCCGGTGCGGGAGCAGGTGTAGCTGCAGGTGCTGGTGCAACGCTAGTCGAGCTGCTCCCCGCCAAGAAGTCAGCAAGGGGAAAGTCCGCTGCATCTTTTTTTAGATTTTGCCCGGTCCAATTGAAAACGGCTGGAACCAAGGTAGTAGAAATATATAAAGCCACCTATTTTGCGGCAGCTACCGCTGTTGCGACTGTCTCAGTTGATTTCTTCTCAACCGCAATCTCAACCCTTTTGTCGATGTTTTCTTCATTTAACCTCCGTCTTTCCTTTCTCTCCTCCGTGGTCTCACGGTAGTACTTCTTCCACGTGGCGCCGTCTCCGACACCGTGCACACGTCCATACGACGGTCGAGTATCCACCGGTTGTTGTTTCAATATGTTCAAAGCCTGGTTGAATGGAGTGTCCCACTTGGGCCTCGCCAATGCCTCAGACGGCGAGTCGCTTTCGGCCGCAATCCTGTGCTGCTCTCTCTGCAAAAGTCACAACGATCGTTTACAAATATGACTAAGGTGTGCAGTCGAATTGATCAGAAACTAAAATTACCAGCAGTCTTATGAACTCCGTAATGACTGGTGTTGTCTCATAAACCTTTTTCACTGGGTCCTAACGGTGCCGGGCCCTAAGGACGTCACGCTCTTGCGGGACGGTGAACTCCGCCAAGGGGTCTGGGATGCCCAGACTCGCGGCTTCCGCGTCCTCCTTGGCCCATTTGGACCTCTTTCCGCCGTAACCACGGCTTCCGAGGTGGTGGCTCCCAATATTCCTCTCTTGAAGCCCCTTCATGTACTTAGACTTTTTTTTGGCATCTTCGGCCTCGCAAGCCTCCTTGAATATTTGAAACTGCTCTTCCGTGATTGTCGGATTATCCTGTACAATCTCGGAGTAGAGTTCCTTCTTGTCGATGATCCTTGCTTTCACTCGATTTTTCCAGGTGGCCAATGCGTCGCTAAACTTGGTCATGGCGTGTATGTTTATCTTCTTCATTGCCGGGTCCTCATCTGGATCTTTATAATCCTTCTCATTCCGGCCCGGAAACAAGAATATCTGGTGAAACTTCTTTAGGAGGGAGCTCCTCATATTTTCTATCTTCTGTAGTTTCTCATCGTTGATGGTGGCGGTTGTCTGTACGATGCAGCCTATTTGATTGCCGTAGCATCGACGCGCTTCCTCGGGCGCCGTTGGCTCAAAATTGCCGTCGTCCACCTCCATGACCACCACTCTAGTAGTCCTGAGTTTGTTAGGAACCCGTTGCCTCTTTGCTTTCGGTTCTACACCGGCTCCGCTCCCCGAGGCAGCGCCGGTCTCAGTCTCAGCGCCAGTCTCGATGCCGGTCTGAGTCTGAGCGCCGGTCTCAGTCTCAGCACCGGTCTGCGTGTTGGTCTCAGTCCCCGATGCCACCGGTGGGCCCAGCAATAACATCGGTTGATCATCGGTAAGGCTAAAAAATTCGTCTGCCGCCCGGTAGGCATCGTCGCAATCACCAGAACCCTGTCCTTCATCGTTGCTAGCCATGTTTCCTATGATTAAATCTAGTCAATTAATTCTAGACCTAATAAAATGAATAATGACATAAAAAAGGCCTATTGTTTTGCAGGAATGTTGACTCCTTCCTGGTGCGGCAAATCACGGGCACTCAATATGTCCTAGTTTGTAGCACAAGTCATGCCGAAATTCACGGAAAATTTCGGCATGAGCTTTGCTAAAAAGTGGACAAATCGAGAACCTGAAATTTGCCGGAAAAGAAATGAATCAACATTCCGGCAAAACATAGGCCACTAAGCATCATTCCCTGCGAACAGTGTCCAAATTTACACGAGCAACCACATGTGCAAACAGCGTAGAAGAAAATTCATTTAACTACTAATAGAACAAAATTCAGTTAACTTTAGTGCTCTATAATGATGAAAGGAAAAAAAATTCAGTTAACTACTAATTTCATTCATTTAGGTTATTCATTTAACATCACCTAATTAACCTACTGTACCAATACTACTAGCAGCACTACTAACCTAATTAACCTAGCAAAACTCTAGTGCCCTAACTGAAAAACATCTAATTAACATCTAATTTTTTCTCTAAAATACAGAGAGAGATGAGAGAGGGGAGGGGTGGGGGACTTACAGAGAGGGGAGAGACGATGCCGGGGAGGTGCTCGGTGACGGAGGCAGGGGCGGAGAGGGTGGGCTCGGGCATGGGCAAGGGCGGTCCTGGGCGGGCGCGGGCGGCGGTGAGGTGGAGGGCGCCGACGGTGACATGGAGGGCGGCCTTGGGCGGCGGCTGTGAGGCTGAGGGCGGCCTCGGGCAGCGGCGGTGAGGCTGAGGGCGGCCTCGGGCGGCGGCGGTGAGGAGACGGCGGCGAGGGCGAGGGACGATTTGGGGAAGAATTGGTGGCCGGGGGGCGGGGTGGGGGAAAACCGCTGTTTAAGTGAAACGTAACGGTAGCGCGTTCTCGGAAATGCGCTATAGCTAAGTTAGCTATAGCGCGTTTACTGAAACCCGCTACTGCTATTCCTTTCTCCTTTTTTCCCTTTTTTCTTTTATTTTTCTTTACATTTTATTTTTTCCCTTTCTCCTTTTTCTATTTCTTTCATTTTCATTTACTTTTCTACTTGTTTTTCACTTTATTTTATTTCCGTTAGCAGCAGCGCTTTACACGTAAGCGCGCTGCAACTAAGGAGATTAGCAGTAGCGCTGGGCCATTATACGCGCTACTGCTAGGTTGGGCTAGCCATGTGCGCCCAGTTCAAACGTAGCAGCAGCGCTTTTCGCTAGTACGCGCTACTGCTAAAGTCATAGCAGTAGCACGGTTTATTTACGCGCGCTGCTACTAAGTAGTAGTAGCGCTTGATTTTGTATAGCGCTACTGGTAAAATTTTGTGTATAGGCTTTTCCCTAGTAGTGAGAGGTGAGGACGACGCCGGCTCCCAAGCCGGTGCGCATCTTGGAGCCGTCAAAGTGCATCCACCAATGGGTGGAGTCAGGCGCTGGAGGCAGGTACTGGGTCTCGGCCCAGTCGACGAGGAAGTCGGCTAGTGCTTGTGATTTGATAGCGGTGCGGGGCTGGTAGTAGATGGTGTAAGGAGCCAGCTCTATGGCCCACTTGGCCACTCGACCAGAGGCATCTCGGCTACCGATGATCTCGGCAAGTGGAGCCGTGCAGACCACTGTGATTGGATGCTCTTAAAAGTAAGGCTTCAATTTCTTGGCAGCAAAGTGCACGCCATAGCACATCTTCTGGTAGTGGGGGTAGTTCTGCTTGGAGGTCGACAGTACCTTGCTCAGGTAATATACTGGTCTCTGGCCAGGTAGTGCCTTGCCTTCCTCCTTGCGCTCTACTACAATGACTGTGCTGACTACTCGGCTAGTGGCGGCGATGCACAGGAGCATAGGTTCCTTGGGAGCCGGAGCCGCCAGGATGGGTGGAGTAGTCAGCATCTTCTTCAACTGGTGGAAAGCTTTGTCCGCCTTATGGTTCCACTCGAAAAAGTGGTCTTCTTCATGAGTTGGTATAAGGGGAGAGCTTTCTCGCCCAGCCGACTGATGAATCGGCTGATGGACGCCAAGCAGCCGATGAACTTCTGTACATCCAGCAGTCGGCTGGGTACCTCCATTCTCTCGATGGCCTTGATTTTTACTGGGTTGTATTCTATGCCGCGTTTAGAGACCAGGAAACCTAGCACCTGGCCAGCTGGTACTCCGAAGACACACTTCTTGGGGTTGAGCTTGATCCAGAACCGGCGAAAGTTCTCAAAGGTCTCCTTGAGGTCTTCCTGCAGTGTTCCTCGCTTTTCCGTCTTCACCACCACGTCGTCCACGTAAACGTGGGCATTCCTGCCGAGCTGCTTGAGGAGGCACTTCTGCATGCAACGCTGAAAGGTAGCGCCGGCATTCCTTAAGCCGAACGTCGTGGTGAGGTAGCAGAATGCTCCAAACGGCATGGTGAAGGCGGTCTTCAATCTGTCAGCCGGATTCAGCTTGATCTGGTGATATCCTGAGTATGCATCCAAGAAGCTCAACAACTCGCATCCGGCTGTGGAGTCTTTCACCTGGTCAATTCTTGGTAGAGCAAATGGGTCCTTGGGGCAGGCCTTGTTGAGGCTTGTGTAGTCAATACACATTCGCCATTGCTTGTTGTTCTTTAGCACCAGGACCGGATTTGCCAGCCACTCGGGGAAGAAAACTTCCATAATGAAGCCGGCTTCTAGGAGTCGGGCTATCTCTTCTCCGACAACTCTTCTCTTCTCTTCTGATAAGCGGCGCAGGGGCTGCCTGACCGGCTTTGCATCAGATCGGACGTGTAACTTGTGCTCAGCGAAATCCGTCGGTACACCTGGCATGTCCTTGGGAGACCATGCGAAGATGTTCCGATTCTCACGGAGGAAATCGACAAGCTCGCCTTCCTATTTGCTGTCGAGGTTTGCACCTACAACGGCGTACCTCTCTGGGCGCTCCGGATCCAAGGGTATCTTCTTTGTCTCTTTGGCCGGCTTGAACGAACCTTCGGCTTCCGACTCCTTCGGGTCGGGCGATATCTCCGGCTGCTCGCCGGCCACCGCCACAACTCGCTCAAGGAGTCGCTTCTCGGCTGCAATCACCAGGGACTCAGCCAGCCGACTGCTCTCGGCTGCGCAAGCGGACGACTTCCGGTAGTCGCCGGCCACAGTCAGAATTCCCCTAGAACTGGGCATCTTCATCTTGAGGTAGGCGTAGTGGGGGACCGCCATGAACTTGGCCAAGGCAGGCCGGCCAAGTAGCGCATGGTATGGGCTCTCAAGGTCCACTACCTCAAACCAAACAGACTCTCTTCGGAAGTGATCTTTGTCCCCAAAGAGGACGTCAATCAGGATCTTGCCGATTGGTGAGCAGGAAAGCCCAGGAACAATACCGTGGAACATAGTCCGGCTGTTCTGAAGCTGACTCTGCTTGATTCCTAACTTCTCCATGGTGTCCTTGTATGGGATATTGATGCTGCTGCCCCATCTATCAGAACTCGCGAGAAACGCGCGACCTGTTTGTCCGTGGCAAAGGTGGCGTCCAGGACCAAGGCGTAGGAGCCCGGACTCGGCATCACTTCTGGGTGGTCAGCCCTGCTCCAGCTGATGGGCCTCTCAGACCAGTGCATGAACTCTGGCGTCTCTGAGGCTACTGCGTTCACCTCTTGTCACTGTAGCCGCCTGCTGCATCAATCATCAGCCACACTGGTGAACACCACGTAGGCTCCATGCTCTTCAGGGTATTCGTCTTGTACTACGCCGACTGGCCTGACTGCCGGCTGCTGGGGCGGAGGCGGAGGCGGCTGCCCAGCAGGCGAGGGTGGCAGGAGGCCGTCTCCCTTGGCGATCCTAGTGAGCCAGTGGCACTTCCGGGTGGTGTGATTCAACGGCTTCGCGCTGCTGTGGAACTTGCAAGGTCCATCCAAGGTCTGCTCGTAGGAGAAGGCCGGCAACCAGTTCGGCTTGCCGCCTTTCTGTCGCTTGGGCGGAGGCTGCTCTTCTGGCTGCTGGGCTTCAATGGTCACGACCTGCCGGCTGCTGGAAGCCAGCTGCGGGGCCTTGCGCTTGTTGTCGCCCAGCTGTTGTCGTCGGCCGGCGTCTGCCGCCGGAGTTCTTGGAGCTGGAGGAGCTACTTTGTCAGTCGTGCTGATTTGAATTTCCGTCTTCATGGAGGAGTCGGCCGTAGCGTACTTGTCCGCTATGATCAGCGGCTCGTCGAGGGTTTCTGGCTCGTCGCAGAGGAGCTTGTGCTTGAGGAGGGTGCCTTCTCGGCACCCGGCTGTGAAGTACTCGTTGGCCTGCACCTCGTGCATGCCCTCGCAAGAGTTCCGGAGCTCAGCCCAACGTGTGAGGTAGTCGCGAGTCGACTCGTTAGGACCTTGCACGCACAAGGAGAGCTGACGAGGCTTGGGAGGAAGCTTGTACGTGCTGGTGAAGTTGCGGACGAATGCTTCAGTGAAGTCGACCCAGCTATTGATGCTGCGGGGCTTTAGGCTGTTCAGCCATGTCCGGGCTGTGCCCTGGAGCATGAGCGGAACGTACTTTACGGCGACACGCTTGTTGCCGTTTGCTATGCTGACAACCGTGGAGTAGTCGACTAGCCAGTCTTCCGGCTTCATGGAGCCGGTATACTTGGGCATGTCTCTTGGGAGCGTGAACCCTCTGGGAAAGGGCTCGTCCCGAATGCGGGGCCCGAAACAAGGCGGACCCAGCTCGTCTTCTTCTTCCAGCGCCACGGACCGGTGAAGTCGGTTGATCCGGTGGCGGGCGTCATTCTCTCCAACTCCCTCTCGGCGGCCAAGGCGGTCACCGAGAGTCGGATGGTCAACAGCTGGGCGGGGAGACTCACCTCTCCTTGCGGGGAGGGGGAGGCGGACAGTCGTCCCGTCGTTCCACTGCTCTCGGGCGGCCGTCTCGGTCGCGCTCTATGGTAATCCGAGTCAGACTGTGGCTGACAGCCGGCTCCTTGTCCTTTCTTCCTCGGGCACCACCAGTCGGCATCCGAGACGTCACGCCTTGATCTCGGTGTGGGTCGTTGTTTGGCCGCTGCGGCGCCTCCGTGCGGCAGCTGGCCTCGTTCTGCGCGCCGGCCACGTCGAGGAGCCGCTAGACTCGCTCCATCATGAGGCGGCGCTCTTCGCCCTCGAAATTGTCCAGCTCATCCGCCGCTGCCTGGGCGGCTCATATGTTCTCCGCTGGTGTAGCGTACACGGGGCGGCTAGCCCCAAACAGGCTGGCGATGGCTACGCCGCACTGCTGGACCGCGCCAAGGCGGCTGGGCCCTGCCGGGGCCGGTGAGCCGCCAACGGCGTGATCCATCTCCCGCTGGTAAGCTTCTGACAGGCGTCTCATGCTGGCCAGCTTCTTCACGCCTTCGACGAGCTGAAGGCGGCACGCTTCTAACATCTCTGCGTCAGCATCTTCCGGAATGGGCGTAGCTAGGTCTTGCAGCGCCGCGCCGAGTGGGTCGGGCGCCCCTCCGCCAGGGAGCTCGTCATGACCGATGACTAGCACCTCAGTGACAGTGCTTCCATCGCTCTCCGCATGGGGGAGAGGTTCGTCATAGACCACCACGTTGGTGGGGAACGCGTTGATCGATGCGGTGTCAGAGTCGACCAGCATCGGGTCGGTGGAGCCTACAGACTCCAAGTCTACGGCAGGCTCGCCGGAAACGTGGAGTTGATCGAGGAGGCCCGCGAGGAGGTTTTCGGCGCCGCCTGCGCTTGCGTCAGACGCAGGTTCGTCAGAGAGGCGAACCTCGCCGACAAGTTCGGCCAAGGAGCTGGCTGCGCAGGCGATCTCAACGCCGTGCAGCGCATCGATGCAAACTTCGCCTGTCGTGCCTGGCTGGCTGCGCTCGCCAAGGAGGAAAAGGGTTCCCGTCCAGAACAGATCTCCGGACAGCGGTGCACCATGCCCCATGGTGGGCGCCAAATGTTGGGGGTTTGGTATGACATATGCCAACGGATGGCTTATCATGGTGGGGGCGAGTAGAACATCGCCGGTGCCTGGAAACGGGATGAGGCGAAGACATGCACGCCGGTAAATCTTACCCAACTTTGGGGCTCTCCTGGGAGATAATACCCCTACTGCTGCTCTGCGGGGTCTCCGCATGATCAATATGGTCAAGTGTTTACACAGTTGCTCCTTGAGCTGCGTCTGGTGGTAGAAGAGGGCAAGGCTAGCTCTCTCCTTCTATCTGGTGTGGTGTAGAACTACTGGGATCCAACCCTTTGCATGGGTGCCCTGGGGGGGGGGTTTATATAGGCCTACCCCCTAGGGGTACAATGGTAATTCGACTGGGCGCGGGCCCAGCCGTCAGTGCCTCCGACCTCCGACTTCTCCGCCGACTGGTGGGCCCCGCCGACTGGTCTGGTACGGAGCCGACAGGCCGCGTCCGCGCGGGTGGGTCTTGCCGGCTGCTGATTACTGTAGCCGTGCTCCTGATGACGCAAGCTTGGTCATGGGGTCGTGGCAACAGCCCCGCCGCCTGGCGGGCGATCACTGTGGCCACTCCCCATCTCTTCTTGATTAATGGCGCATGGGCCCCGGGGGAGGGCTCGGTCGACTCCCCCGGGCCGACTCCCGACGGGTCCGACTGGCGGTTCTCCCGCCGTCTCCCGAGGTCTCGCTGACTGGTGGGCCCCGCTGCCTCCAGGCCGTACAGACAAGCCATCGTGGGCGCAGGACCCGATACAGCGGTGCTGATGTCAGGGCCGGCCAGGCAACAGTGCCACGCCGCAGGGAGATCTTCCCAAGTACGGTGTGCTGTAGCCACGCCTGCCCTTGGTAAGGGGCGGGGAGTGGGCTTCATTGTAGCCACGCCCCTGCCCCGTCCCCTTCGATGAGGTCACGATTGGTTGGAGTCGCCGGCCGACTCCCAAAGCCGGCTTCTCTGCAAGTCTCCCCTGGGACTCAGCCATGAGCGGGCAGTCGGCCGCCTTGCCGTAGACTCCCCAGGAGCCGGCTCTTCGCCCTGTGGTCTTGAGGGGCGCAGCCTGCCCCGATGTCTTGAAAGGTTATGGGGCTCGGGTTGGCCTACCCGTGGCCCATTACTCCAACACATTCTTTATTTATATTGGTGTTAAACCTACTGTATTCCAACTTCTCTATGGTTTATAAACTATTTTACTAGCCATAGATTCATCAAAATAAGCAAACAACACACGAAAAACAGAATCTGTCAAAAACAGAACAGTCTGTAGTAATCTGTAGCTAGCGCAAGATTTGGAACCCCAAAAATTCTAAAATAAATTTCTTGACGTGAGGAATTTATCTATTAATCATCTGCAAAAATAATTAACTGAATACCACTTTAGAAATAAAAATGGCAGCGGTTCTCGTTAGCGCTAAACTTTCTGTTTTTTACAGCAAGATATCAAGACTTTCCCCAAGTCTTCCCAACGGTTCTACTTGGCACAAACACTAATTAAACACAAGAACACAACCAAAATAGAGGCTACATAAATTATTTATTACTAAACATGAGCAAAAAGCAAGGAATCAACATAAATTTGGGTTGCCTCCCAACAAGCGCTATCGTTTAACGCCCCTAGCTAGGCATAAAAAGCAAGGATAGATCTAGGTATTGCCATCTTTGGTTGGTAATTATTCAATGAGGCATCTACCATCCTTAGGAATTTCTTTATTTTTAGTTATTATCAAACTTTTAGGCACAAGATCGAAAAATTCATTTGTAACAAATGGTTCCTTAATGATAGCAACAAGATTGGGATGAATACTTATAGATTTTAGATCCGCAGTTTCTTTACTAGAGGATTCACCCTTATTTTTAGGAACATACATAAGTTTGGAAATTTTAGTAGGAGGACTTGGAGTATTCTTTACGGAATAAAAAGCGGTTCCCAAGTTGGTAATGATACCCTCAAGTTTATCGATTCTAGTGGAATCATGATTTATTCTTTCATTAACTATAGGTTCTTTCTCTTTAATATTTTTCAAAGTTACTCCTACTTTAGATCCATATTGGGTAATTTGGTTGTGGATATTTTTATCCAAATTTTCAATCAACTCTACAGTGGCAACCTTATTTTCAATAATTTCAAGTCTTTGCATTACATGCTCCAAAGTTAACATAGTTCCATTAACCAAAAGAGGTGGTGAGCCAAACAAATCTATCATAGCATTGTAAGAATCAAAAGTATGGATACCCAAGAAGTTCCCTCTGGTAATGGTATCAAGGATATATCTGTGCCAAGGAGTGACGCCTACATAAAAATTGTGAAGAAGAACGGAAGTAGATTGCTTCCTAGTAGATTTATTTTGAGCATTGTAAATTCTATACCAAGCGTCTTTTAAATTTTCTCCCTCCCTTTGCTTAAAATTTAGAACTTCATTCTCGTAAGACAACGGAGAAGATAAGGGACTAGCCATAGCGACAAGAAAGCAATCCAACACACAATCAAACAAAAAGCAAACGGGCAAAAAGAGGCAAATAGAGGAAGAGAGGGAGGATAGAGAGGAGGGCGAATAAAACGGCAAGGGTGAAGTGGGGGAGAGGAAAACGAGAGGCAAATGGCAAATAATGTAATGCGGGAGATAAGGATTGTGATGGGTACTTGGTATGTTGAATTTTGCATAGGCTCTAGAAATGGCTTGTTGTTGGAAGTCAAATCTTGACTTGCGCGAACCTCCCCGGCAACGGCACCAGAAATTCTTCTTGCTACCTCTTGAGCACTGTGTTGGATTTCCCCGAAGAGGAAAGGATGATGCAGCAAAGTAGCATAAGTATTTCCCTCATTTTTTGAGAACCAAGGTATCAATCCAGTAGGAGGTTGCGCGCGCGTCCCCTAGTACCTGCACAAAGCAAATAACTCCTCGCAACCAACGCGATAAGGGGTTGTCAATCCCTTCACGGTCACTTACGAGAGTGAGATCTAATAGATATGATAAGATAATATTTTTGGTATTTTTATGATAAATATGCAAAGTAAAATAAAAGCAAAGGAAATAACTAAGTATCTGAAGATTAATATGATGAAGATAGACCCCGGGGCCATAGGTTTCATTAGTGGCTTCTCTCAAGAGCATAAGTATTCTACGGTGGGTGAACGAATTACTGTTGAGCAATTGACAGAATTGAGCATAGTTATGAGAATATCTATGTATGATCATGTATATAGGCATCACGTCCAAGACAAGTAGACCGACTCCTGCCTGCATCTACTACTATTACTCCACTCATCGACCGCTATTCAGCATGCATCTAGAGTATTAAGTTCATGAAAACAGAGTAACGCCTTAAGCAAGATGACATGATGTAGAGGGATAAATTCATGCAATATGATAAAAAAACCATCTTATTATCCTTGATGGCAACAATACAATACGTGCCTTGCTGCCCCTACTGTCACTGGGAAAGGACACCGCAAGATTGAACCCAAAGCTAAGCACTTCTCCCAATGCAAGAAAGATCAATCTAGTAGGCCAAACCAAACTGATAATTCAAAGAGACTTGCAAAGACAACCAATCATACATAAAAGAATTCAGAGAAGATTCAAATATTGTTCATAGATAAACTTGACCATAAACCCATAATTCATCGGTCTCAACAAACACACCGCAAAAAGAAGATTACATCGAATAGATCTCCACAAGAGAGGGGGAGAACATTGTATTGAGATCCAAAAAGAGAGAAGAAGCCATCTAGCTAATAACTATGGACCTGAAGGTCTGAGGTAAACTACTCACACTTCATCGGAGAGGCTATGGTGTTGATGTAGAAGCCCTCCATGATGGATACCCCCTCCGGCGGAGCTCCGGAACAGGCCCCAAGATGGGATCTCGTGGATACAGAAAGTTACGGCAGTGGAATTAGGGTTTTGGCTCCGTATCTGATCGTTTGGGGGTACGTAGGTATATATAGGAGGAAGGAGTACGCCGGTGGAGCAACAGGGGGCCACGAGGGTGGAGGGCGCGCCTGGGGGGGGGGGGGTAGGCGCGCCCCCTACCTCGTGGCTCCCTCTTTTGGTTCTTGACGTAGGGTCAAGTCTCCTAGATCATGTTCGGTGAGAAAATCATGTTTCCGAAGGTTTCATTCCATTTGGACTCCGTTTGATATTCCTTTTCTTCGAAACCCTAAAATAGGCAAAAAACAGCAATTCTGGGTTGGGCCTCCGGTTAATAGGTTAGTCCCAAAAATAATATAAAAGTGGAAAATAAAGCCCAATAATGTCTAAAACAGTAGATAATATAGCATGGAGCAATCAAAAATTATAGATACGTTGGAGACGTATGAACACCTTTTGAGAGAGACACACATGAATCAGAATTTATTAGAATACTCTATGTGCTTCACTTATATCTTTTGAGTTAGATAATTTTGCTCTAGTGCTTCGCTTATATCTTTTAGAGCACGGTGGTGGTTTTATTTTATAGAAATGATTGATCTGTAATGCTTCACTTATATTATATTGAGAGTCCTTTAGAACAGCATGGCAATTTGCTTTGGTTATGAAATTAGTCCTAATATGATAGGCATCCAAGATAAAAACATGAAAGTGCATTAAATACTAAGAGAAGTTGGATGCTTGATAGTTGTTTTGAGATATAAAGGTGGCAATATTAGAGGTGTGCTAGTTGAGTAATTGTGAAATTGAGAAATACTTGTGTTGAAGTTTGCAAGTCCCGTAGCATGCACGTATGGTAAACGTTGTGTGACAAATTTGAAGCATGAGGTGTTCTTTGATTGCTTTCCTTATGAGTGGCGGTCGGGGATGAGCGATGGTCTTTTCCTACCAATCTATCCCCCTAGGAGCATGCGCGTAGTGCTTGGTTTTCATGACTTGTAGATTTTTGCAATAAATATGTGAGTTCTTTATGACTAATGTTGAGTCCATGGATTATACGCACTCTCATCCTTCCATCATTGCTAGCCTCTTCGGTACCGTGCATTTCCCTTTCTCACCTTGAGAGTTGGTGCAAACTTCGCCGGTGCATCCAAACCCCATGATATGATACGCTCTATCACGCATAAGCCTCCTTATATCTTCCTCAAAACAACCACCATACCTACCTATTATGGCATTTCCATAGCCATTCTGAGATATATTGCCATGCAACTTTCCACCGTTCCATTTATTATGACACACATCATCATTGTCATATTCCCTTGCATGATCATGTAGTTGACATCGTATTTGTGGCAAAGCCACCATGCTTAATTTTTCATACATGTCACTCTTGATTCATCGCATATCCCGGTACACCGCCGGAGGCATTCACATAGAGTCATATTTTGTTCTAAGTATCGAGTTATAATTCTTGAGTTATAAGTAAATAAAAGTGTGATGATCATCATTAGAGCATTATACCATGTGAGGAAGGGATGATGGAGACTATGATTCCCCCACAAGTCGGGATGACACTCCGGACGAAAAAAAGAGGCCATAAAAAATAGAAAAGAAGGCCCAAATAAAAAATGAGAGAAAAATAGAGAAGGGACAATGTTACTATCCTTTTTCCACACTTGTGCTTCAAAGTAGCACCATGATCTACATGATAGAGGGTCTCTTATTTTGTCACTTTCATACACTAGTGGGAATTTTTCATTATAGAACTTGGCTTGTATATTCCAATGATGGGCTTCCTCAAATGCCCTAGGTCTTCGTGAGCAAGCAAGTTGGATGCACACCCACTTAGTTTTTTTGATGAGCTTTCATATATTTATAGCTCTAGTGCATCCGTTGCATGGCAATCCCTACTCCTTGCATTGACATCAATCGGTGGGCATCTCCATAGCCCATTAATTAGCCGCGTCAATGTGAGACTTTCTCCTTTTTGTCTTCTCACACAACCTCAATCATTATATTCTATTCCACCCATAGTGCTATGTCCATGGCTCGCGCTCATATATTGCATAAAAGTTGAAAGAGTTTGAAAAGGCTAAGTATGAAACAATTGCTTTGCTTGTCATCGGGGTTGTGCATGACGAGAGCATTTTGTGTGACGAAAATGAAGCATGGACAAACTATATGATTTTGTAGGGCTAAGCTTTCTTTGGCTATGTTATTTTGATAAGACATAATTGCTTGGTTAGCATGGTTAAAGTATTATTATTTTTATGTCAACATTAAACTTTTATCTTGAATTTTTTGGATCTGAACATTCATGCCACAATAAAGAAAATTACATTGAAGAATATGCTAGAAAGCATTCCACATCAAAAATTCTGTTTTTATCATTTACCTACTCGAGGACGAGCAGGAATTAAGTTTGGGGATGCTTGATACGTCTCCAACGTATCTATAATTTTTTATTGTTCCATGCTAATATATATTTTATTTTGGATGTTTAATGGGATTTATTATACACTTTTATATTATTTTTGGGACTAACTTATTAACCCAATGCCTAGTGCACATTGTTGTTTTTTGCCCATTTCAGTGTTTCATAGAAAAGGAATATCAAACGGAGTCCAAACGGAATGAAACCTTCGGGAGCGTGATTTTTGGAACAAACGTGATCTAGAGGACTTGGAGTGGACGTCAAGAAACAACCGAGGAGGCCACGAGGTAGGGGGTAGGCGCGCCCTCCCCCCTCGTGGGCCCCTCGTGGCTCAACCGACCTACTTCTTCCTCCTATATATACTCATATACCTTGAAAACATCCAGGAGCACCACGAAACCCTATTTCCACTACCGCAACCATCTGTACCCAAGAGATCCCATCTTGGGGCCTTTTCCGGAGCTCCACCGGAGGGGGCATCGATCACGGAGGGCCTCTACATCAACTCCATGGCCCCTCCGATGATGTGTGAGTAGTTTACTTCAGACCTTCTGGTCCATGGCTATTAGCTAGATGGCTTCTTCTCTCTCTTTGGATCTCAATACAAAGTTCTCCTCGATCTTCTTGGAGATCTATTTGATGTAACTCTTTTTGCGGTGTGTTTGTCGAGATCCGATGAATTATGGGTTTATGATCAAGTCTATCTATGAACAATGTTTGATTCTTCTCTGAAATCATTTATGTATGATTGGTTACCTTTGCATGTCTCTTCGAATTATCAGTTTGGTTTGGCCTACTAGATTGATCTTTCTTGCAATGGGAGAAGTGCTTAGCTTTGGGTTCAATCTTGCGGTGTCCTTTCCCAGTGATAGTAGGGGCAGCAAGGCACGTATTGTATTGTTGCCACCGAGGATAAAAAGATGGGGTTCATATCATATTGCTTGAGTTTATCCCTCTACAACATGTCATCTTACCTAATGCGTTACTCTGCTCTTATGAACTTAATACTCTAGATGCATGCTGGATAGCGGTCGATGTGTGGAGTAACAGTAGTAGATGCAGGCAGGAGTAAATCTACTTGTCACGGACGTGATGCCTATATACATGATCATGCCTAGATATTCTCATAATTATTTGCTTTTCTATCAATTTCTTGACAATAATTTGTTCACCCACCGTAATACTTATGCTATCTTAAGATTAGCCACTAGTGAAACCTATGGCCCCTAGGTATATTCTCCTTTATATTTATCTACCATCAACAAGCTATTTTCTATTACCGTTTATTTTGCAATCTTTACTTTCAATCTTTATCATAAAAATACCAAAAATATTATCTTATCATCTCTATCAGATCTCACTCTCGTAGGTGACCGTGAAGGGATTGACAACCCCTTTATTGCATTGGTTGTGAGGTTCTTATTTGTTTGTGTAGGTAGGAGGGACTTGCGTGTGGCCTCCTACTGGATTGATACCTTGGTTCTCGAAAACTGAGGGAAATACTTACGCTACTTTGCTGCATCACCCTTTCCTATTCAAGGGAAAACCAACGCAGTGCTCAAGAGGTAGCACGCGGCCAGGGGGAGAGGCACGCCCCCACCTCGTGGGCCCCTGTAGCTCCACCGACCTACTTCCTTTGCCTATATATATATATACTATTATACCCTGAAAACATCCAGGGGAGCCACACAACCACTTTTCCACTAGCGCAACCATCTGTACCCGTGAGATCCCATCTGGGGACCTTTTCCGGCGATCTGCCGGAGGGGGATTCGATCACGGAGGGCTTCTACATCAACACTATAGCCTCTCCAATGATGTGTGAGTAGTTTACCACAGACCTTTGGGTCCATAGTTATTAGCTAGATGGCTTCTTCTCTCTCTCTCTCTCTTTGGATCTCAATACAAAGTTCTCCTCGATGTTCTTGGAGATCTATTCGATGTATTTATTTTTGCAGGGTGTTTGCCGAGATCCGATGAATTGTGGGTTTATGATTAAGATTATCTATGAACAATATTTGATTCTTCTCTGAATTCTTATATGCATGATTTGATATCTTTGCAAGTCTCTTCGAATTATCAGTTTGGTTTGGATTACTTGATTGATCTTTCTTGCAATGGGAGAAGTGCTTAGCTTTGGGTTCAATCTTACGGTGTCCTTTCCCAGTGACAGCATGGGCAGCAAGGCACGTATTGTATTGTTGCCATCGAGGATAAAAAGATGGGGTTTATATCATATTGCTTGAGTTTATCCCTCTTCATCATGTCATCTTGCCTAATGTGTTACTCTATTCTTATGAACTTAATACTCTAGATGCATGGTGGATAGCGATCGATGTGTGGAGTAATAGTAGTAGATGCAGAATCATTTCGGTCTTCTTGACACGGACGTGATGCGTATGTTCATGATCATGCCTAGATATCATCATAACTATGCGCTTTTCTATCAATTGCTCAGCAGTAGTTTGTTCACCCACCATAATTTATGCTATCTTGAGAGAAGCCACTAGTGCAACCTATGGCCCCCGGGTCTACTTTACATCATATTAGTTTCCTGTCAACTAGCTATTTCTGTCGCCGTTTATTTTGCAATATTTATTTTATAATCTATACAACAAAAATACAAAAAAATATTTATCTTATTATCTTTATCAAATCTCACTTTTGCAAGTGGCCGTGAAGGGATTGACAACCCCTTTCTCGCATTGGTTGCAAGGTTCCTATTTGTTTATGCAGGTAGTAGGCGACTTGCGTGCAGTCTCCCAACTGGATTGATACCTTGGTTCTCAAAAACTGAGGGAAATACTTACGCTACTTTCCAGCATCAACCTTTCCTCTTCAAGGGAAAACCAACGCATGCTCAAGAGGTAGCAAGAAGGATTTCTGGCGCCGTTGCCGGGGAGATCTACAGTCAAGCAAGACATACCAAGTACCCATCACAAACTCTTATCCCTCGCATTACATTATTTTCCATTTTCCTCTCATTTTCCTCTCCCCCACTTCACCCTTGCCGTTTTATTCACCTCTTTTCTGTTTGCCCTTTTTCCGTTTGCCTTTCTTTCACCATGGCCGAATTGAAAAGGTGTAAGGGTTCTCTTACGAGTTCTAGTACTTTGGATAGACCCTCTGTCCTTTCTAAGCTCATAAATAATGATGATATGGAAATACCTACCGGGGTTATCAATGAGAGTTTGGATAGTTTCGATGAAGATCCCGGAATTTTTCGTTATTTGCTTGATGAGACTTTGAAAGATGCTCGGGATAGGTTATTAAGGATCCGCGTTAGCTATGTGCCCCAATGTCAAATTGAGATATACCTAAAAAGCTTTTATGTTGGCTTACTTCAAGCAAGTTTTAGATTCTATTTTTGAAGAAGGTTTTCTTGAGGGGGATGCCATGGATATCTATGAAAAGATGAGAACTATATTTGGGCACCCCATAAGTGAGAGGGTTGAATCCACCTCTCTTTTGTGCTTTTATCAAAATGAAATTATCAAAGAGATGAAGGCTAGCTTAGATGCAAATTTTTGTAGCGTGCTTAATCTTTCTTCCACCATTAATGGCCATGTGCTTTCTCAAAATAGAAGGATAAATGCTAAAGATAAGAAATTTTCTCTTTTCTTTCCCAACATTAAAGATGGCAATACCTAGATCTATCCTTGTTTTTATGCCTAGCTAGGGGCGTTAAATGATAGCGCTTGTTGGGAGGCAACCCACACTAAAAAAAAGACACATCCGTGAAATTTTGGGCCAAACGAAATTTTTTTCTGTCATACATATGACACTTCTATGACGATAATTGTGACAAACCCGGTATCATCATAGATGTAGTGGGCTCCTACTTCTATGACAAAAAATCATGACCGAAAATGGGCTTTTTGTCCTGGGCGGGCCGGAGACGCAGCTGCATGACATTTCTTTGGGCCATCCATGACGGAAAAAACCGTGGTAGAAGCGAGGGAGAGGAAGATTTCGGGGAGTTCCCAGTTACGGTGGGAGGTCGGGGGGCAAGCGATGCACGTTTCTCTCATACACGTATGCGCGTGTGTGCGAGGCATTGGCTCTAACTGAACCCGAGCGAGGCGTTGAACCCGAGCGATTGCACTGCAGGCTACGCGTTACTGAACCCGAGCGATCGATTGATGGCTGCTAACTGAACCCGATCAAGCGATTCCTTCGCTACTGCTGCTAACTGAAGCTGATTGATGCTGCCTCTGGGATGG
>NC_041388.1:326895080-326895355 GCF_002162155.2 Triticum dicoccoides
TGGATGAACAGTAGACGGTGGAGGGGTGCCCGTGGAGGGTTGGTTGAACAGGACCCCGTGGTGTGGAGGGTTGGATAAACAGTAGACGGTGGAGGGGTGGTTGAACAGTAGCCGGTGGAGTAGAGCGCGGTGGAGGCTGGATGAACAGGAGCCCATGGAGGCTGGATGAACAGGAGCCCGTGGAGGCTGGAGGAGGTCGACGGTGGAGATGAACAGTATCCCGTGGAGTCCCGTTTTGCGGTACGCCACACCCCTCCCGATGAACAGGACCCCCG
>NC_041388.1:326895425-326914379 GCF_002162155.2 Triticum dicoccoides
CCGTAGCGCTCCAACACAAGTCCGTTTCGTCCGTTTTGCGGTATGCCACACCCCTCCCGATCAACAGGACCCCCGTTTCGACTGTAGGAGGTCCATTTCGTCCGTTTTGCGGTACGCCACACCCCTCCCGATCAACAGGACCCCCGTTTCGACCGTAGGAGGTCCGTTTCCTCCGTTTTGCGGTACGCCAGATCCCTCCCGATCAACAGGACCCCGTTCCGAATGTAGGAGGTTTGTTTCCTCCGTTGTGCGGTACGCCAGGCCTCGTTTCCATCGCCTGTTCCGTCCAAGCCCTCCCGATGAACAGGACCATGCATTTCGTTCCGACCCAGCTGGTTGGATCCCACGCGTTCCGTTGCCTCCCGATGGACACGACGCATTCCGTTGTCTCCCCATGAACACGACGCATTCCGTTGCCTCCCCATGAACACGACGACGACGATGTTTCTCCGTTCCGACCCAGCCATGTATAGGAGCCCTGGTCGTACGTATGCACGAGTAGGCGTTCGAGAGCCCGCCTGTATGTACACATACGTGGCCGTATTTTCTTTCTTGCACCCTGGCCGCTATACGTACGTGTACATGCTACGTGTGCGCCTCTACTACAACACGTACGCGCCTCTATTACGACACGTGCGCGCCTCTACATCCACCCGTATATATGTACGTACACGTTCGTGACCAGAATGACAACGCTACATATGCTTCGACCAGGTAGGTCCCGACTGTCAGGCACTTCCTTGCCTGCAAAGACGTAGCTGGTGGGTCCCAGCAGTTAGGGGGGCGAACTGTTTTTTTTTGCCCGGACGCACTTCCTTGCATGCGACGATGTAGCTGGTGGGTCCCAGTAGTCAGGGGCAAACGTTTTTTTCGCGAAATACGGTGGCATGTCCGGTGGGTCCCCGCTGTCAGGTGGAGGAATAATTATTTTGCACGTAATAAGGAGGCACTTCCTTTCTGCGGCCGTGGACCCAGCTGCCAGCCTCTCCACGTACAGTCCATGTCTGATGGAAGCCGTTCCTTGACCACGTTGACCACGCCGCGCCGAGAGCACCAGGGCGGTGGACGACGACAAGGCCTCGGAAGGGGACGACGCGGAGCCGGGGAAGACGCGGCAGTGGATGCCCACGCGTAGAGGAGTACGAGGGTTCACTAGTTTGCTGCGTGTGAGGCTGCCGTCGCCGCAGAATAACAGGGGGTGTGGGTGAGTAGAGGGATGGCCTGGCCAGCGGTGGGAGTAGTAGGGGGCGGTGAGGCCTCCGCCGCATCGCAGCCGGCCACGGGAGGAAGGAGCGCGAGGCACTGGTTTCGGCGGCTGGAGCAAGAAGACCAGAGGTTGAAGAATCACTACGGCCGTTGGATGGACATCGTACGGTCACTGGAGCTAGAATCGTGCATATTGACTAAGTTGACAAAGCCCTCCGTCCCCGTCAACTTAGTAGGCCCACAAGTCAGCCTACCACTATACTGGGTCCCAGCTAACAGGGGGAGTATTCATTTTTTTGTGCGTAATAAGGAGGCACTTCCTTGCGTGCGAAGATATAGCTGGTGGGTCCGAGCTGTGAGCGGCGGTAACGTTTTTTCGTGAAATACAGAGGCCCTTTCGGTGGGTCCCTGACGTTAGGTGGAGGAATCATTATTTTGCATGTAATAAGGAGGCATTTCCTTGCGTGCAGCCGTGGACCCAGCTGTCGGCCTCTCCACGTACAGTCCACTTCAGATGCATGTTGGTCGTTGACCATGTTGACCAGGCCGCGCCGAGAGCACCTGGGCGGTGGACGACGGCGAGGCCTAGGAAGGGAACGACACGGAGGCAGGGAAGACTCGGCAGTTGTTTCGCACATGGAGGGGAATACGACTGTACGAGGGTTTACTGTTTCGTTTGCCGTCACCGGAGAATAACAGCAGGTGTGGGTGAGTAGAGGGATGGCTAGGCCAGCGATGGGAGTACGGTGGGGCGGTGAGGCCTGCGCAGCAGCACAGCCGGCCACGGGGAGGAGGGAGCAGGCAGTCCCGCCGGCGCTTGTTTGAGCGGCTGGAGCAGGAAGAGCAGAGATTGAAGAAGCACGACGGTCGTTTGATGGACATCCAACAGTCACTGCTTGTGCGTTAACCTTTTTTTAGGAAAGCCTCAAATCTGTGGAAAACAACATACAACCCATCTGCCATTATTTCTAATAATTTACAGCCCATTTGCTAATTCTTAAGGTTTTTTTGGAGCCCATATTCTTTTTGTTTGCATTACAACCCATATTGTGGCCACGGTTAAAAAATTATATGAAATTTTGCATATTTCGGTGCGGTCCGAACTGTTTTTAATCCTGAAATTTCGACTCAGATTCAAACTGATTTTAAAAATAAATGTATATCAATATAAAATCCAACAAATTCTCCACGCATAAAAATTAATGTAATTTAAAATCTTGAAATGAAAAAAAAGATATTTGAAACTAATTGTCGGTTTGATGTGTTTTAAAAATGTACAACCCATTTCTCATTACTGATGGGCCATTTTCTCGGCCAGCCGAATGGAAGCTCTCCTCGTCTTGAAAGATTTGCAGCCGAACAGGCCTGACAAAGCGACTTACTTGGCAAATCACAAAAAAACTGGGCTGTGGCCGTGGACCCAGCTGTCAGCCTCTCCACGTACAGTACTCTTTCGATGGAAGTCGTTCCTTGACCATGTTGACCACGCCGCGCGGAGAGCACCACGGCGGTGGACGACGGCGAGGCCTAGGAAGGGGACGACGCGGAGTCGGGGAAGACGCGGCCATGGAAGCCCGCGCGGAGAGGAGTACGAGGGTTCACTGGTTTGGCTGCGGTGTGAGGCTGCCGTCGCCGCAGGGCCTGGCCAGCGGTGGGAATAGTAGGGGCGGTGAGGCCTCCGCGACAGCACAGCCGGCCACGGGAGGCAGGAGCATGCGACACGACCGGCGCTGCTTTGGGCGGCTAGAGCAAGAAGACCAGAGGTTGAAGAAGCACTACGGGCGTTGGATGGACATCTTATGGTCACTGGAGCTAGAATCATTCATATTGACTAAGTTGACAAAGCCCTCCGTCCCCGTCAACTTAGTAGGCCCACAAGTCAGCCTCCCACAATGGTGGGTCCCAGCTAGTAGGGGTATTCATTTTTTTGTGCGTAATAAGGAGGCACTTCCTTGTGTGTGAAGATATAGCTGGTGGATCCGACATGTCAGCGGGGGGAACGTTTTTTCACGAAATATAGAGGCCCTTCCGGTGGGTCCCAAATGTCAAGTGGAGGAATCATTATTTTGCGTGTACAGTCCACGGACGATGGATGTCATTCGTTGACCATGTTGACCAAGCCGCGCCGAGAGCACCATGGCGGTGACGATGGCGAGGCCTAGGAAGGGAACGACATGGAGCCGGCGAAGACTCGGCAATGGTTGCCCACGCGGTGGGGAGTACGAGGGTTTACTGGTCCGGCTGCCGTCGCCGAAAAATAACAGGAGTTGTGGGTGAGTAGAGGAATGGCCTGGCCAGGAATGAAGTTGGGTGGGGCAGTGCGGCCTGTATGGCAGCACAGCCGGCCACGGGAGGCAGGAGCAGGCAGTCCCACCGGAGCTGGTTTGGGCGGCTGGAGCAAGAAGATCAGATATTGGAGAAGCAGCACGGCCGTTGGATTAACATCCAACGGTCATTGCTACTAGAATCGTTTGTGGACCAAGTTGACAAAGCCAAAGTACACGTCAACCTAGTAGACCCACAAGTCAGTCTCCAAATCTGTCCCAAACAGCATACAAACCAAAATTTCTAGCCAGATTCAAATTAATTTTAAATCTAAATATACCTTAATTTAAATTCAATGAAATTTTACCCGCACAAAAACAATGAAATTTAAAATATCAAAATCCGAAAGAAAACAGCATTTTGGAACTAATTGCCTGTTTGCTATATTTTTTTCATTTTACAGCCCATTTATTATTACTTATAGCCCATTTCTTATTACTTATAGCCCATTTTCTGGGAAAAATGCATCCCTCCTCATCTTGAAAGATTTCCGGCCCAGCAGGGCGTAGAAAAGCAAGTAGGCCTACGTTGGTTATTCTGCAAAAAACAAAATAGCTGGCTAGCCATTTTCAGAAAGGAAAAAAACAAACTGGGCTGGTCATGTGCTAAACATATGAAATAAAATCCTGGGCTAGACGGGCCAGGGGTCCCGCACAACCTAGCTGATACCCTTCTCCGTCCCGAAAAATTAAATTACTGCGCGCGCTGCTGGGTCCCTACTGTCATCCTCACCATGTACAGTCATCTCCTTATTCCTCTCGGTTGTTGACCCTGTTGACAACACCGGAGGGCGGCGCCGTGGCGAGCGAACCAAGGCGGAGGACGATGGTGAGGCCTCGGACGGGAACGAACAGGAGCCGGGGAAGATCACAGGCAGCCGTGGGAGGCGGGAGCAGGCGGTCCCGCCGGGGCTGGTTTGGCTTTGGCGGCTCGAGGAAGAAGAGACTGAAGAAACGCGACAAACGTTGAATGTCAATCCAACGGTCAAGGTTGGCACAATCGTTTGTTGACTAAGCGGACACCAAGTAGCATACTTTTTATATATAGAAAGAAAATCAAAACTTGGGAAGGCATACAGAACAAGCTAGTGTACCAGTAAAGAGACGTTGTCGAGTTTTAGAAAAAAGAAAGACGTGCTCCTTTAGCTGGTTCGAATCCAAACCTAGACTATGACTATATATGGTGCTATGCTACTCTGCAAGTAATGAAACTAACATACCAACGTTCGCTTCTTCTCTTCTCTACTTACTCTGCCTAGCATCAGAAGCTCTGGCTGCAGCAACCATGTCCGCTGGCTGCTCGTCCACCTGCTCTTCAGTAGGCAACAACCAGATATGCGCCAAGTCACCACCCGTACCATCGCCTGTGGGTCTCATCACACCCCCGCCGGCATGCGCACCGCAGCCGATTGCTCATCACAACCCGCTGCCGTTGGTGTGGTGCCACTGCTTCAAATCACGCAGAGTCATCCATCGCATCTCAACCACAATCCGCAACCCTGGCCGAGTCTTCTACAAATGCCTGAATCATGGGGTAATAATATGTTTAAGTGTTGTTCTGCTGCTTTCAGTTGCTAATTTTTTTAATAGTTTGGTTGATGATCTTCCAATTTGATTCATGCAGAAAAGGGAAGATTCATGTGATTTGTATTTCTGGGAAGTTTCTGATGTGGGGGAATGCAACTACGCTGATTATTTGGTTAGCCGAGGAATCCCAATACCAGCAGGTTGGGGTGTTGGACAAGTAACTGAAGGAACGTCAGAAGAGGAAGATGCAGAGCAGAAGGTTAAAGATGCAGTTCCTCTGATCATGGCCAAGCAACAACTGCTGAACGGCCTTGACAGCAATGAGGAGATGATAGAGCTTGTGAAGATAATGGGCAAAATCGATGTGCTCTATAGGATGATTGTCTCTTTATTTGCAGTGTATGTAGCACTCGTGATGTATTCAGTGGCTACGACATGAGCACTTTGCTGAAACTAGTAATGAATGAAACCTATGTAGTAGGCTGGGTGTAGTGTTGTGAACATCTAATGATTTCTATTAACGGGAATCAGGGGGTATCCCCTTTTGCTCATATAAATAAATAAATAGTAGAGGCCCTATCGGGTCAGCTTTGTTCTCATTCGAAGACGTCGAGCAAATTGCAGTCCAACAGCAAACTATGTCATCAAATTCAAGTTTCACAGCCAAATATGAGTACAACTAAACAACAATGTTATCATGTTTTAGTTGTCATACAATCACCAAACACAAATCAGCATACATAACAAGTGATGTTCTCACAGCAAAATACTAAACAACATGTTCATCAGGTTTCAGTTGTCATAGCAAACACAGTTTCACATAGTAGATAAAAAAGGTCTTCTGACAGGCAAATACGACAAAAGCAATGTAATCATCATCTGCAGCAACAGCGTCAACATCTTCGCCATGTGTATCAGTCTGAATCGTAATTCCCCATGGTGTCATCTTCTTCTTCGTCCTCAACGTCCTCGAACGTTGGCTTCTTCTTGATCAACTCTTGTATGTCCACAGCACGATAGGCAATCTTTTCACCGGCGTCATTGACATGATTGTTCTCAAAGATATTAGGAACATCTATGTTATCTTGTACATCAGGAGCAGTGTAAGCATCATCTTGTTGTGCAACTTCATTAAATGAATTCCTCTGCTCAAACATTTGCAATACTCTCCAGGCATCGCTACATGCAAATGTGTCTTCCAAGAAAAATATCTGTGTTGCTTGATTTGCCAAAATAAAAGGCTCGTTGGTCTGGTACGCCGCCTTGACATTGATGAATTTGAAATAATCATCAGCTCTGGGTTTTGCGATCCTGGAAAACAGGTTATACCAACGACAGCACAACAGAACCATACACCGATGATCCTCGAAACTGGAGATATACTGCAACTGAACAATGTCTGTTATGTTAACATACATTTCAGTTATCTCTTTTTCATACGTATCCATGTTCATGATGGCACTGTTTTGTGTCTTCCTGCCTTCGTCTCGTGCAAGGGTGTTGTAGCGCACATCTCCAACAACGCAAGATTCATAATGTCTTACTCGAGTATCAGGACCCATTGCTAGTGAGTAAAGGGCATCATCAACTGCCTGCCCATCCTCCCGCATCTTCTTAACCTATGGTTAGAAAATAGACAAGCTGGTCATCTTATGTACTCAATATATTAAAAAAAACTGACAGTGCACTTCAAAAGCTTACATGGTTCTTGAACCATTTCGCAAATCCTGCCATAACCAGTTTGTCAATGTTTCTTGGATTTTGCGGCAGTAACTCCTCTTTGTAGATGCTGCACAACATAATGATCGCGTCAAACATCTAAATATATAAGAATGTGCTGCAAGTTTAGTAGATTATGATGTATAAGCTGTAGTACTGCACTTACTTGATATAAGGTAGTATCTCAGGATAGTTATTCAACACATACCAAACCATTTTGTCCAAATCTTTAGGTTTGTCCTCTTGTCGACTCTTCCCTGTAACTCAAACAGAATAATCGAAAACATTGAGCCCGGGATTGTCTTCACCCACCTCTTTGCTAAGCTGATCAGCTGTTTCAATGTATTTTGAGCAGAATGTCAACGCTTCTGTAGCAATGTAGGCCTCTGCAATGGAACCCTCGGGTCTAGCTATGATCCTAACATAGCCCTTGAAAGTGCCTAGCCACCTTTCAATAGGGTACATCCAGCCATACTGCACTGGACCTCTAAGTAGTGCCTCATCAGGTAGATGAACAGACAAATGCACCATCACATCAAAGAAGGCTGGAGGATATATCTTCTCAAGGTCGCATAGGATAGTTGGTATCTTGTCTCTAAGACGCTCCAAAGCATCTATCCTGATATTCCTACTGCAGAGTTCCCTGAAGAATTGTCCCAACTCTGCAACTGCTCTGTATAAGTCAGGGCGGCCCAATCCTCTAAGGATTACAGGTAAAACCCTTTGAAGTAGGACGTGGCAGTCATGAGTTTTCAACCCTTGTACCTTGTTTCCATCTGCACTGACTCTCCTTTCAGGGTTGGAAGCAATTCCATGTGGGAATCTCACACGTGACAGGACCTCGCAGAATTCTTTGCTTTTTACCTTGTCCAAGACGTACACAGCTGGTGCCATATCCCGTGGTTTACCTTCATCTTGCACCTGCAAATCCTTTCTGATACCCAGGTGTGTCAAATCAATCCTAGATTTTAAGGTATCTTTCGTCTTGACTTCAATATTAAGAAGTGTGCCGATAATGTTGTCACATATATTTTTCTCAATGTGCATCACATCAAGATTATGCCGCAGATCCAAATATTTCCAATACTCCAAGTCACACAAAGTGGACCTGCGGGTAAACAATAATCTCTCTTCTACCCTGCCACACTTCCTTTTCCCGCTACCATTACCAGGATGGTTTCCTGGTGTAATATGCCCGACCTTCTCTAATTCCACTTGCAACTCATCGGCGGTGAGCCTCTTTGGCGCATCACGGTTTTCATGCTTTGCATTAAACACATGTCTTCGGTATTTTCTAGGATGCGGCTTGTCCTTGGCAAGGAAACGGCGGTGTCCAATGTAACAGATCTTGCTAAGTATTGCGTATGACAGCGGATTCCTGTCACAGCGAACACATGCATTGTAACCATGTGTCGTTCGCCCTGACATAGTGCCCAAAGCCGGATAATCATGGATGCACCAAATTATAACAGCATGCAGAAAGAAATCAGCTGGTGGGCTGCTATATAGGTCTCGAGTGAGAACACCCTTCCATAGCTATTGAAGTTCCTCCACAAGAGGCTCCATGAACAAATCAAAATCCTTTCCATGACTTTTTGGACCTGGGATGATCAAGGCCATCATGTAGTTTGATTCTTTGGTGCGGACATTTGGAGGCATGTTGTAAGGGAAAACAAGCACTGGCTGAAGGAAATATGCCCTAGAGGCAATAATAAAGTTATTATTTATTTCCTTATATCATGATAAATGTTTATTATTCATGCTAAAATTGTATTAACCGGAAACATAATACATGTGTGAATACATAGACAAACAAAGTGTCACAAGTATGCCTCTACTTGACTAGCTCGTTAATCAAAGATGGTTATGTTTCCTAACCATGAACAATGAGTTGTTATTTGATTAACGGGATCACATCATTAAATGAATGATCTGATTGACATGACCCATTCCATTAGCTTAGCACCCGATCGTTTAGTATGTTGCTATTGCTTTCTTCATGACTTATACATGTTCCTATAACTATGATATTATGCAACTCCCGTTTACCGGAGGAACACTTTGGGTGCTACCAAACGTCACAATGTAACTGGGTGATTATAAAGGAGTACTATAGGTGTCTCCAAAGGTACATGTTGGGTTGGCGTATTTCGAGATTAGGTTTTGTCACTCCGATTGTCGGAGAGGTATCTCTGGGCCCTCTCAGTAATGCACATCACTTAAGCCTTGCAAGCATTGCAACTAATGAGTTAGTTGCGGGATGATGTATTACAGAACGAGTAAAGAGACTTGCCGGCAACAAGATTGAACTAGGTATTGGAATACCGACGATCGAATCTCGGGCAAGTAACATACCGATGACAAAGGGAACGACATATGTTGTTATGCGGTCTGACCGATAAAGATCTTCGTAGAATAAATAGGAGCCAATATGGGCATCCAGGTCCCGCTATTGGTTATTGACCGGAGACGTGTCTCGGTCATGTCTACATTGTTCTCGAACCCGTAGGGTCCGCACGCTTAAGGTTACGATGACAGTTATATTATGAGTTTATGCATTTTGATGTAACGAAGGTTGTTCGGAGTCCCAGATGTGATCACGGACATGATGAGGAGTCTCGAAATGGTCGAGACATAAAGATTGATATATTGGAAGCCTATGTTTGGATATCGGAAGTGTTCCGGGTGAAATCGGGATTTTACCGGAGTACCGGGAGGTTACCGGAACCCCCCGGGAGCTATATGGGCCATGATGGGCCTTAGTGGAAAAGAGAAGAGGCAGCCCCTCATGGGCCGCGCGCCCCTCCCCTCCCTTGGTCTGAATAGGACAAGGAGAGGGGGCCGGCCCCTATCTCTTTCCCCCCCCTCCGCGAATCCTATTTCAACTAGGATTGGGGGGGGGGGGAATCCTACTCCCAGAGGGAGTAGGACTCTCCTGGCACGCCCTCCTTGGCCGGCCAGCCTCCCCCCTTTAGTCCTTTATATACGGAGGCAGGGGCACCCCAGAGACACACAAGTTGATCCAGGTGATCTATTCCTTAGCCGTGTGCGGCGCCCCCAGCCACCATAGTCCTCGATAATATTGTAGCGGTGCTTAGGCGAAGCCCTGCAGCAGTAGTACATCAAGATCGTCACCACGCCGTCGTGCTGACGGAACTCTTCCCCGACACTTTGCTGGATCGGAGTCCGAGGATCGTCATCGAGCTGAACGTGTGCTAGAACTCGGAGGTGCCGTAGTTTCGGTGCTTGATCAGTCGGATCGTGGAGACGTACGACTACATCAACCAAACTCTTCCGTTGTCGATCTACTAGGTATGTAGATCACACTCCCCCCTCTTGTTGCTATGCATCACATGATCTTGCGTGTGCGTAGGAAAGTTTTTGAAATTACTACATTCCCCAACAGTGGCATCCGAGCCTAGGTTTTATATGTTGATGTTATATGCACGACTAGAACACAAGTGAGTTGTGGGTTATATAAGTCATACTGCTTACGAGCATGTCATACTTTGGTTCGGCGGTATTGTTGGATGAAGCGGCCCAGACCGACATTACGCGTACGCTTACGCGAGACCGGTTCTCCCGACGTGCTTTGCATAGAGGTGGCTTGTGGGTGACAGTTTCTCCAACTTTAGTTGAACTGAGTGTGGCTACGCCCGGTCCTTGCAAAGGTTAAAACAACACCAACTTGACAAACTATCGTTGTGGTTTTGATGCATAGGTAAGATTGGTTCTTGCTTAAGCCCGTAGCAGCCACGTAAAACTTGCAACAACAAAGTAGAGGACGTCTAACTTGTTTTTGCAGGGCATGTTGTGATGTGATATGGTCAAGACATGATGCTGATTTTATTGTATGAGATGATCATGTTTTGTAACTGAGTTATCGGCAACTGGCAGGAGCCATATGGTTGTCGCTTTATTGTATGCAATGCAATCGTGATGTAATGCTTTACTTTATCACTAAACGGTAGCGATAGTCGTGGAAGCACAAGCTTGGCGAGACGACAACGACGCTACGATGGAGATCAAGGTGTCACGCCGGTGACGATGGTGATCACGATGATGCTTTGGAGATGGAGATCACAAGCACAAGATGATGATGGCCATATCATATCACTTATATTGATTGCATGTGATGTTTATCTTTTATGCATCTTATCTTGCTTTGATTGACGGTAGCATTATAAGATGATCTCTCACTAATTATCAAGAAGTGTTCTCCCTGAGTATGCACTGTTGCGAAAGTTCTTCGTGCTGAGACACCACGTGATGATCGGGTGTGATAGGTTCTACGTTCAAATACAACGGGTGCAAAACAGTTGCACACGCGGAATACTCAGGTTATACTTGACGAGCCAAGCATATACAGATATGGCCTCGGAACACGGAGACCGAAAGGTCGAGCGTGAATCATATAGTAGATATGATCAACATAATGATGTTCACCAATGAAACTACTCCATCTCACGTGATGATCGGACATGGTTTAGTTGATTTGGATCACGTAATCACTTAGAGGATTAGAGGGATGTCTATCTAAGTGGGAGTTCTTTAAGTAAATTAACTGAACTTAAATTTATCATGAAACTTAGTACCTGATAAGTATCTTGCTCATTTATGCTTCTTTGTAGATAGATGGCTCGTGCTGCTGTTCCGTTGAATTTTAATGCGTTCCTTGAGAAAGCAAAGTTGAAAGATGATGGTAGCAATTACACGGATTGGGTCCGTAACTTGAGGATTATCCTCATTGCTGCACAGAAGAATTACGTCCTGGAAGCACCGCTGGGTGCCAGGCCTGCTGCAGGAGCAACGCCGGATGTTATGAACATCTGGCAGAGCAAAGCTGATGACTACTCGATAGTTCAGTGTGCCATGCTTTACGGCTTAGAATCGGGACTTCAACGACATTTTGAACGTCATGGAGCGTATGAGATGTTCCAGGAATTGAAGTTAATATTTCAAGCAAATGCCCGGATTGAGAGATACGAAGTCTCCAATAAGTTCTATAGCTGCAAGATGGAGGAGAACAGTTCTGTCAGTGAGCATATACTCAAAATGTCTGGGTATAATAATCACTTGATTCAGTTGGGAGTTAATCATCCAGATGACTGCGTCATTGACAGAATTCTCCAATCACTGCCACCAAGCTACAAGAGCTTCGTGATGAACTATAATATGCAAGGGATGAATAAGACTATTCCCGAGCTCTTCGCGATGCTGAAAGCTGCGGAGGTAGAAATCAAAAAGGAGCATCAAGTGTTGATGGTCAACAAGACCACTAGTTTCAAGAAAAAGGGCAAAGGGAAGAAGAAGGGGAACTTCAAAAAGAATGGCAAGCAAGTTGCTACTCAAGAGAAGAAACCCAAACCTAGACCTAAGCCTGAAACTGAGTGCTTCTACTGCAAGCAGACTGGTCACTGGAAGCGGAACTGCCCCAAGTATTTGGCGGATAAGAAGGATGGCAAGGTGAACAAAGGTATATGTGATATACATGTTCTTGATGTGTACCTTACTAATGCTCGCAGTAGCACCTAGGTATTTGATACTGGTTCTGTTGCTAATATTTGCAACTCGAAACAGGGACTATGGATTAAGCGAAGATTGGCTAAGGACGAGGTGACGATGCGCGTGGGAAACGGTTCCAAAGTCGATGTGATCGCAGTCGGCACGCTACCTCTACATCTACCTTCGGGATTAATATTAGACCTAAATAATTGTTATTTGGTGCCAGCGTTAAGCATGAACATTATTTCTGGATCTTGTTTGATGCGAGACGGTTATTCATTTAAATCAGAGAATAATGGTTGTTCTATTTATATGAGTAATATCTTTTATGGTCATGCACCCTTGAAGAGTGGTCTATTATTGTTGAATCTCGATAGTAGTAACACACATATTCATAATGTTGAAGCCAAAAGATGCAGAGTTGATAACGATAGTGCAACTTATTTGTGGCACTGCCGTTTAGGTCATATCGGTGTAAAGCGCATGAAGAAACTCCATACTGATGGACTTTTGGAACCACTTGATTATGAATCACTTGGTACTTGCGAACCGTGCCTCATGGGCAAGATGACTAAAACGCCGTTCTCCGGTACTATGGAGAGAGCAACAGATTTGTTGGAAATCATACATACAGATGTATGTGGTCCGATGAATATTGAGGCTCGTGGCGGATATCGTTATTTTCTCACCTTCACAGATCATTTAAGCAGATATGGGTATATCTACTTAATGAAACATAAGTCTGAAACGTTTGAAAAGTTCAAGGAATTTCAGAGTGAAGTTGAAAATCATCGTAACAAGAAAATAAAGTTTCTACGATCTAATCGTGGAGGAGAATATTTGAGTTACGAGTTTGGTGTACATTTGAAAAATTGTGGAATAGTTTCGCAACTCACGCCACCCGGAACACCACAGCGTAATGGTGTGTCCGAATGTTGCAATCGTACTTTACTAGATATGGTGCGATCTATGATGTCTCTTACTGATTTACCGCTATCGTTTTGGGGGTACGCTCTAGAGACGGCCGCATTCACGTTAAATAGGGCACCATCAAAATCCGTTGAGACGACGCCTTATGAACTGTGGTTTGGCAAGAAACCAAAGTTGTCGTTTCTGAAAGTTTGGGGCTGCGATGCTTATGTGAAAAAGCTTCAACCTGATAAGCTCGAATCCAAATTGGAGAAATGTGTCTTCATAGGATATCCAAAGGAGACTATTGGATACACCTTCTATCACAGATCCGAAGGCAAGACTTTTGTTGCTAAATTCGGAAACTTTAGAAGGAGTTTCTCTCGAAAGAAGTGAGTGGGAGGAAAGTAGAACTTGACGAGGTAACTGTACCTACTCCCTTATTGGAAAGTAGTACATCACAGAAACTGTTTCTGTGACACCTACACCACTTAGTGAGGAAGCTAATGATGAAGATCATGAAACTTCAGAACAAGATACTACTGAACCTCGTAGATCAACCAGAGTAAGATCCGCACTAGAGTGGTACGGTAATCCCGTTCTGGAAGTCATGCTACTAGATCATGATGAACCTACGAACTATGAAGAAGCGATGGTGAGCCCAGATTCCGCAGAGTGGCTTGAAGCCATGAAATCTGAGATGGGATCCATGTATGAGAACAAAGTATGGACTTTGGTTGACTTGCCCGATGATCGGCGAGCAATTGAAAATAAATGGATCTTCAAGAAGAAGACTGACGCTGACGGTAATATTACTGTCTACAAAGCTCGACTTGTCGCAAAAGGTTTTCGGCAAGTTCAAGGGATTGACTACAATGAGACCTTCTCACCCGTAGCGATGCTTAAGTCTGTCCGAATCATGTTAGCAATTACCACATTTTATGATTATGAAATTTGGCAGATGGATGTCAAAACTACATTCCTGAATGGATTTCTGGAAGAAGAGTTGTATATGATGCAACTAGAAGGTTTTGTCGATCCAAAGGGAGCTAACAAAGTGTGCAAGCTCCAGCGATCCATTTATGGACTGGTGCAAGCCTCTCAGAGTTGGAATAAACGTTTTGATAGTGTGATCAAAGCATTTGGTTTTATACAGACTTTTGGAGAAGCCTGTATTTACAAGAAAGTGAGTGGGAGCTCTGTAGCATTTCTGATATTATATGTGGATGACATATTACTAATTGGAAATGATGTAGAATTTCTGGATAGCATAAAGGGATACTTGAATAAGAGTTTTTCAATGAAATACCTCGGTGAAGCTGCTTACATATTAGGCATTAAGATCTATAGAGATAGATCAAGACGCTTAATTGGACTTTCACAAACCACATACCTTGACAAAGTTTTGAAAAAGTTCAAAATGGATCAAGCAAAGAAAGGGTTCTTGCCTGTGTTACAAGGTGTGAAGTTGAGTAAGACTCAATGCCCGACCACTGCAGAAGATAGAGAGAATATGAAAGATGTTCCCTATGCATCAGCCATAGGATCTATCATGTATGCAATGCTGTGTACCAGACCTGATGTGTGCCTTGCTATAAGTCTAGCAGGGAGGTACCAAAGTAATCCAAGAGTGGATCACTGGACAGCGGTCAAGAACATCCTGAAATACCTGAAAAGGACTAAGGATATGCTTCTCGTATATGGAGGTGACAAAGAGCTCATCGTAAAAGGTTACGTTGATGCAAGCTTTGACACTGATCCAGACGATTCTAAATCGCAAACCCGATACGTGTTTACATTAAACGGTGGGGCTGTAAGTTGGTGCAGTTCTAAACAAAGCGTTGTAGCGGGATCTACATGTGAAGCGGAGTACATAGCTGCTTCGGAAGCAGCAAATGAAGGAGTCTGGATGAAGGAGTTCATATCTGATCTAGGTGTCATACCTAGTGCATCGGGTCCAATGAAAATCTTTTGTGACAATACTGGTGCAATTGCCTTGGCAAAGGAATCCAGATTTCACAAGAGAACCAAGCACATCAAAAGACGCTTCAATTCCATTCGGGATCTAGTCCAGGTGGGAGACATAGAGATTTGGAAGATACATACGAATATGAATGTTGCAGACCCGTTGACTAAGCCTCTTCCACGAGCAAAACATGATCAGCACCAAGGCTCCATGGGTGTGAGAATCATTACTGTGTAATCTAGATTATTGACTCTAGTGCAAGTGGGAGACTGAAGGAAATATGCCCTAGAGGCAATAATAAAGTTATTATTTATTTCCTTATATCATGATAAATGTTTATTATTCATGCTAAAATTGTATTAACCGGAAACATAATACATGTGTGAATACATAGACAAACAAAGTGTCACTAGTATGCCTCTACTTGACTAGCTCGTTAATCAAAGATGGTTATGTTTCCTAACCATGAACAATGAGTTGTTATTTGATTAACAGGATCACATTATTAAATGAATGATCTGATTGACATGACCCATTCCATTAGCTTAGCACCCGATCGTTTAGTATGTTGCTATTGCTTTCTTCATGACTTATACATGTTCCTATAACTATGAGATTATGCAACTCCCGTTTACCGGAGGAACACTTTGGGTGCTACCAAACGTCACAACGTAACTGGGTGATTATAAAGGAGTACTACAGGTGTCTCCAAAGGTACATGTTGGGTTGGCGTATTTCGAGATTAGGTTTTGTCACTCCGATTGTCGGAGAGGTATCTTTGGGCCCTCTCGGTAATGCACATCACTTAAGCCTTGCAAGCATTGCAACTAATGAGTTAGTTGCGGGATGATGTATTACAGAACGAGTAAAGAGACTTGCCGGCAACGAGATTGAACTAGGTATTGGAATACCGACGATCGAATCTCGGGCAAGTAACATACCGATGACAAAGGGAACGACGTATGTTGTTATGCGGTCTGACCGATAAAGATCTTCGTAGAATATGTAGGAGCCTATATGGGCATCCAGGTCCCGCTATTGGTTATTGACCGGAGACGTTTCTCGGTCATATCTACATTGTTCTCGAACCCGTAGGGTCCGCACGCTTAAGGTTACGATGACAGCTATATTATGAGTTTATGCATTTTGATGTACCGAAGGTTGTTCGGAGTCCCAGATGTGATCACGGACATGACGAGGAGTCTCGAAATGGTCGAGACATAAAGATTGATATATTGTAAGCCTATGTTTGGATATCGGAAGTGTTCCGGGTGAAATCGGAATTTTACCGGAGTACCGGGAGGTTACCGGAACCCCCCGGGAGCTATATGGGCCATGATGGGCCTTAGTGGAAAAGAGAAGAGGCAGCCCCTCATGGGCCGCGCGCCCCTCCCCTCCCTTGGTCCGAATAGGACAAGGAGAGGGGGCCGGCCCCTCTCTCTCTTTTCCCCCCTCCGCAAATCCTATTTCAACTAGGATTGGGGGGGGATCCTACTCCCAGAGGGAGTAGGACTCTCCTGGCGCGCCCTCCTTGGCCGGCCAGCCTCCCCCCTTTAGTCCTTTATATACGGAGGCAGGGGCACCCCAGAGACACACAAGTTGATCCAGGTGATCTATTCCTTAGCCGTGTGCGGCGCCCCCATCCACCATAGTCCTAGATAATATTGTAGCGGTGCTTAGGCGAAGCCCTGCAGCAGTAGTACATCAAGATCGTCACCACACCGTCGTGCTGACGGAACTCTTCCCCGACACTTTGCTGGATCGAGGTCCGGGGATCGTCATCGAGCTGAACGTGTGCTAGAACTTGGAGGTGCCGTAGTTTCGGTGCTTGATCGGTCGGATCGTGGGGACGTACGACTACATCAACCAAACGCTTCCGTTGTCGATCTACTAGGTATGTAGATCACACTCCCCCCTCTCGTTGCTATGCATCACATGATCTTGCATGTGCGTAGGAATTTTTTTGAAATTACTACGTTCCCCAACACTGGCCACATGCTATATGTGGCGCTCTGGTGGCCAAATGGGTTAAATCCATCTGAAGCTAAGCCAAGTCTAATGTTTCTTGGGTCAGAAGCAAACTCTTTGTGTTTATCATTGAAGCTTTTCCACTCACTACCATGAGATGGATGGCTCATTACATTCTGATCTCTATACTCCTGGTTCCTAGAATGCCACAGTACATCCTCTCTGGTTTCAGCATCATGAACCAACCTCTGCAATCTTAGTGTAATTGGAAAATGTCTCAGAACATTATGAGGAATCCTCTTCACAGCATCGCCATCTTTCCATCTTGATGATTTGCATTTCGGGCATTCACTTAAGTTGGCATAATCCTTCCGGAACAGAACACAATTATTCTTACAAACATGGATCATATCATATCCAATTCGAACTGCACGAAGGAAATTCTTCATTTTATTGTAGGTGTGTGGCAGCTCAGACACATCTGGGAAAGATTTGTGGAAAGCAGCCAACATCGCATCAAATGATTTGTTGGTCATCCGCTCAGATGTCTTCACCTGAAGAAAGGTGACCATAGCTGAGAATACTGACAGCTTATTTCCTGGGGTGACAGCAACGTTGCATTGTTCCAACATGCGGGCCCACCGTTTTTCTTATGCAGGTGAAAGTTCATGGAATGCACGAGCATTTCGTAGCATTGTTTCAATGTTGGTCAAACTCACTGGCTCCGCCACCACCTCCTCCTCCTCCTCTTCCACCTGAGCATCAGGCAGATCAAGATGGTGATCTGTTGCTTCCACGTAGTCAATAACATTGACGTTCACAGCTTCACCATGATGAACCCACCTAGTATATGTGACCGACATCCCATACAAGTGTAGATGATTTTGCACAGTTGACTGGGGTCTTGTAACTGAATTCATACAACTGCTACATGGGCAAAGCACATCTGATTTCGGACCACCGTACTCAGCTCTGATAAAGTTCATGAAGTTTTCAACCCCCTCGACATATGCAGCGGAGAATCTTTGAGCAGAAGTTATCAAAGTCCTATCCATCTGTTAGACATACAAATTAGTTCTTCTACTAGATATTATAGGGAAAACATATATGCTTTTTTATGAAGTCCAGAAAAAAATACCTAGGTCGATGTCTAAAGCTATGGCAAGATATTTGGACGAGCGGATCTAAGTAATGAAATATATGTAAAGCTAATTTAGCAAACAGATTTGAGTGCCAAATTATGGCAGGTTGTTTCAGCAGTCAATGAGGCCAAGCACACAGCCATCAAACTATCGAAGGCCATCGCAGCAACAAAGATCAAGTATAAAAAGGTGTAGAGCTATTTCACCTAACAGATTGGCTACTAGACCATGGCAATCTACGTCACAATAAATATATGGCAGGATATTTTAGCAACTAATCGGCCTTGGCATGCCATCTCAGCTAAGCAGATTGAGTGCAGAACAGGGCAAGGAAGCTTCTTAAGCAGATCATATTGACAGTAAACTACTTCGGCAAACAGTGAGATTAACAACGTCTATCAGCTAACATTCAGCGCTACACCGACATGAACGGGGCCTCAGTCTAGAATGCACGTATCGTGGGAGAAGCTGACCGTCGTGCATCTCCACACGAACATCGCCAGCGGTGGTGGCGCTGACCGCCGTGCGCCTCCACAAGAACGTAGCCAGAGGTGGCGGCGCGGCTAGAGGACGGCAGTCTACGAGAGCGTACTGTGGGAGCGAGAGGATCGCCGAACCGCGGTGCCGACGTATCGGCGCGGCGGGGAGGGCGGCTTTGGCGGAGCGAATGGAGTGGAGGGGGACGGGG
>NC_041388.1:326914668-326976957 GCF_002162155.2 Triticum dicoccoides
GGGAGGATTTTCGCGCGGTGGGCGGGGGCAGTTTGGCTCATGGTCGGTTTCTCCAAGTGCAGTCCCACGTGTTAGTGAATAGGCAAGCCGAAGCGCATTCCGTTTGCGTGAGCCATGTGCAGGACCGAACGTGTGTGGGGTGCAATGCGACCGCGACAGGAGTGATGTGAGTGTACTGCCTTTTTTCCTTTTAAACTAGGTGCTTTGCCCCCTCAAAATAAAATTTGTTGCTTCGCGCGATCCATCGATACTACTACTAGTAATCTGGTAATCCCGACTAAAACGGCGTGGCCGGGTCTTTTCCCGCGCGATATGCTGGGAGGTTGGCTTAGTTGGGTTTTTTAGGACGAGTAATGCTACACCTACATAATCCCAGTTATGTAATTAATGTAATGTGAAATGTGTGAGCTATTGATTGTAGATTGGGGGGAGGGAGGGGCCCACCACCATGAAAATCAGGGGAGGAGAGAGAGAGGCAATTTACGTTAACCCTTTCGTAGGTTCCCGTAGATGTAGAAAGATGTGAAATGCGTGAATGTGTAGTGGACGTACTATTGGAGTTCCTAAGATAATTTGTGTATGTATAAACCCTAGTGTTTATTTTACTTCGCATGTTAGATTTGTCTCGGTTTAATAAAAATGAGAGTTGGTGATGATGGTGTGCATGTCATCCTGCAATATAGGTCGTCCGATCTATATCTAACGGATAGGAAGGAAACTATGACAATTTACCCGCACTCCTCTCCACATTTGCAGATAAGGCTTTCCCTCGTTCATCCTTTTCTCCCACAAGATCTTGATCTTCCATGCAACGCACGGGCATCTTGCTAGTATTCCTACAATATGTATATTATTGTGAAAGTTCATATACACCGGCCAAGATTAATGCAAACACGGCAGATTTTCATTACATTTCGAACTTTTATAGGACAGAAAAATAAAAGAAACCCGACCCTAAACCTATTCTACGGTGGTGACCGACGTCCTCCATCTGCGGTCTCTATGTATGGGGGCGGGGTTCAAGACCCGTGAAGTGAAGGTGCGGTCTTCGGCGAGGAAGAGTAGAACACGGGATACGGACCGGCCAGTTGGCATACCATGCCCTGCCACCTCCCATGCCCTACTCATCCTCGGAGGAGTCCCCGACCTCGGTGGTGTCGGACGTTGGACGGCGGTAAGTAGGACGCGTGGCTGACGGTGCTCCCGGCGTCGGCCGCCAGCGTGGCCACCGCTTGTGCGGTTGTGTCCGCGTCCGGCTACGCCGCTATTGCGTCGCGAGAGGCGACTTGAGCGAGGGCGGCGACCTCGAACTTCATCCCCGAAGACAAGCTCTCCCGCAGAGCGTTCGCACATGCGGTCATGGCGGATGTGGTGCCAGGTAGGAGGACGATGTGCTATGGTGTGGAGGTTAGCTGGGCGTTGCCGCTTTAAGTAGCGCATTCCAGTGGGGCCAAGCGTCCGAGTGCATCATTAAGTCGCCGGAGTTGGTTCCTCGGGCACCGAGCCTCTTAGTGATGACATACGAACGAACGACATGAATGCGGGCAGTCGGCGCCGGCTGGGAACGCACCGCGCGACGGCGTGAGGGACGAGGGTTTTGGTGTGCCAGGGTAGTCAGCTATGGTCGTGGCAACGTTGGAGATGCCCTTTGCTCACATGTGATCCCCGCATGTCATTGAAAAAGCAAGACGACTCGGCATGGTCTCAGGTCCAGAGGATGCAGTTGGCCGCACTACACCACTCCGCGGACGCGTCGCGGTGCCCCGTGCATCCTCGACGAGCCAGGTGTTGGGATGTGTTTGGATTGTGGCCAAAGTGCACCTTACCAACATTTTGGTCATGACCCAAAGGTTGGTCTTTGTTTGGATGGTTGCCATTTTTTGGCATGCCAATGAACTCTAGCCAACTCTAGTTCATTTTTCTTGCCAATGTCGGCCAAATAATGGGCAACCAATACCTCAACCAAAATTTTGGTCATGACCCAAAGATTAGTCTTTGTTTGGATGGTTGCCATTTCTTTGGCATGCCAATGAACTCTAGCCAACTCTAGTTCATTTTTCTTGTCAATGTCGGCCAAATCATGGGCAACCAATACCTCAACCAAAATTTTGGCTACCCAATGCTTTGATGGGGCAACCTTGGGCACAAAGCAAACATACCGTTGGTCGTGCCACAGCACTAACGCCACCCTCGGCACACTGAAACTGACCGTGTCTAGCTATGATATGAGCGTGTCGCTCACCGCGGTTGCTGTATCCAGAGGCGGTGCTGGAGCTGCGCCCCGTTGTTGGCCCCAACGACCCACATGAACGATTGTCGGTGGCGAGGAGGTCGTGGGCCAGCTCCTCCATTGGACTAGTCTGCGCTACGTCGTCCTGACGGGTGTGCCCCACATGTCGGTTTCCCTGTTTTCTCGGCCATATTCGAGCGTTAGTGCCCCGCGTTGCGCATTAGGCCTTTCACTATGTAGGCCAAGCGAGACAACTTATTTTTTATTTGAGCCGTTCAAGTATAATCATGTGGCGTTTGCTTATTTCTCATTCCTCTCCAACTCTCTTCTCCATCGATCATGTCGCCCTCCAGTCGAGTCCATCCTCTTGCATGCCTCATTTGAACATTCCACCGAGTATCATTCGCATGTACCCACCCTAGTCCTCTTTCAATAGATCTCCGGACCCCGAGATGAAATCGAGAGGGAACGAGTGGGGGCACGTGATACCTAAGGCGGATTCAAAATTTTGAACCGGTGATCATAGCATCCGCAAATCATACATAAAGGGTATTCAATGTTCGTTTCGTTTTTGAACGTACAATATACTCGCTCCTATCCTTCCTAGTTTACATATAAGTTTTATGTGTAGTCAAAGTATCTCTACTTTGATCAAAAAGGTATCAACATTCAACAACGCCCAATCAATATTTTTAGATTCGTACGTACTCCTAGATTTGTACTCGAGATGGTTTCCAATTTGACTATTAACAAGATTAATAGTACATGAGATGTATAATGTGAAAATTATATCATTGGAAACTCCTTTCACATACGAATTTGACCGTATGCTTTGTGTAAGTTGCATGTCATATATTATTACTCTAACATTTGGTCAAAGTTAGCCTCGAAAAACGCATTAGACCCTGTATGCTTTGTGTAAGTTGCATGTCATATACTATTACTCTAACATTTGTGTAAGTTGCATATCATATATTATTACTCTAACATTTGGTCAAAGTAGTATAGTGGAAGTGGATCATCTGACGTAGGTATCCCTGCCTTACCCTCCCTTTCGGTCACTTACTGGCGGACCCCATGCTTGCTAGGCCCCACATGTCAGTTACTCAATGGGTTCGACCACGTCAGGGGATCCTCATCCGTAGTATACTCCCTCTCTTTTTATTTACTCCGCATAAAACACAGGGAGTGGTGGTATAATAAATGACGCAGGCGGGGGAGGGGAGGGACGTCGGTTTGCTCTGAACTGCGGTCCCACAAGCGAGCGAAAACGCAAGATGAAGCGCGTTCCATTTAGTGAGCGACGTGGAGGGTCCAGCGTGCCGGGCTGCAACGCGAACGTGACAAGAGCGATGTACAGTCAAAACCGATTGACCGGTCGTCACCGGAACCACTATTCACACCAGAACCTTCGCTGCTCCGCCTACACCAGCTACTGCCCTAAAAACCTCACCAAATCTCCAGCCTATTCCCCCACCTTTCGATCCCCTAGCCCGCATCAAGCGTCCCCTAGTTCGTCGGAAAGCCATGGTGCGCCGCAAGATCACTTACTACAAGATGCTGACGTCGGAGCGCCGTGCAGAAATCGCGGAGGCTGTCGGCACCACAAACCTCCGTTCCCAAGCTCGCTTTGCAGCGGGCCAATCCTCGAGTTCTCTGGAGCCAAGCTATGAGGAGGAGGAAGCCGATCCAATGTTCATGGCGGAGGTCGCGGCACAGAAGGCCACCGATGGGTATGAGACGATGGACGTCGACTTCGTGCCGGCGTCCGAGTCCCCCATGGTGCAGGCGGACCAGCGGTTCAACATGGCGATACTAAAGGAGGACCGGGAGGTAGAGGCTCAACTCGACGAGGAGCGTGCGCATGCCACTGCCATCGAGGCTCTCCTGTAGGCAGAACCGGATGTCGTGGATGTGAACCAGGCGGCGGAGGCTCGCCTTGAGGCGGAGCACGCGGATGCCGCTGCCATCGAGGCCCTCTTGCAGGCGGAACCGGACGTCCTGGACTTGAACCGGGCGGCAGAGGCTCAACTTGACGCAGAGCGCGCGGATGCCGCTCTCATCAATGCCCTCCTGCAGGCGGAACCGGACGTCCTGGACTTGAACCGAGCGGCGGAGGCTCGACTCGACGCGAAGCGCGCGGATGCCGCTGCCATCGAGGCCCTCCTGCAGGCGGAACCGGACGTCCTCGAATTGAACTAGGCTGTGCTCTCGTCCGTGTAGAGCGCCCGCACGCTCCGCTTGAACGAGTAGCTGGAGGTCGAGGACAACCACGGTGCGGAGACACACGTCGGCAGCGATGGCTGGTTCGCGCTGGCAGCCAAAGACGAGGAGGCCGTCTCTTTCCGCGAGCAGTGATAGTTTTTATTTATGTTGTTGTTTTTATGGATCTTTTGCTGTGTAAAAACATATATTTGTTATGCAAGTCTCCTGACTTGGGCCAGTCTACCATTTCATGTGGTTGGATGAATATCCTACGTCTCCTAACCCTTCTTTCCTTCTTCCTCACCTCTTCTTCTTCCCCAACAGACCAACACACGGGCCGTACGGATACTCCCCAACATGCGGTTGGACAAACATACTCTATGAACGAAAATTATGTGTCAGTGATAGGATGGCTGAGTTTGGTTTGTTCACATGCGACAGCATGTGTCAGTGAGGGTGCGTTCCCTTGGTTGGGTTTGCGGCGTGCAGGAGCGACCGTGTGAGGGTGCGGTGCGACTGCGACAGTCGTGCGCAAGTGTACCTCCTTCTCATTTTGAAAACTATTGGCAAGCTTGGCAAAAATGTGTGGCGAAGTTTGGCAATGCAAGGCCTAGACCCAAATAGGATAAGTACGTACGTACTAGGAGTAGTGGTGTTAAAAAAGAAAGGCGGGGTTTTCCTTCGCGGGATTTAATCGATACAAATCCTCGTTTCACGTGTCAATTAATGCGTATTTTTTTCTCCAAAGACCAAAGAGCTAACCATCTCACTCCTCATTGCTTGATTAATGCAGCGCCATGCAAACCAACCTTCTTACTTCCGCATGCATGCAGGGATATTAATGTCCTTGGTTGCTAACCCCATCAATTTTGCCTTGATTAGTGTTAGTGGCCCTTTGCAAATTGTAATTTTGATATACTGGCCTTGTGTACAAAAAAATGGAGGTAGTAACTATATTTGACTTCCTTCCCCATTGCGGTGATGTTGACGATATCTTTTTTTGGTGGTTTGGCGAAGTGCGTTCGACGGAGAACACCATTGAGGGAAACCATTATAAGTCATTCGCAAGTGCCGCCTGCAAGCCGAGACAACCGCCTTGTTTGCATCCAGGAAGTCCTTTACTAGTACTCCCTCCGGTCCTTTTTTCTTTGCGTCTAAGGTCCAGCCTCGTATACCAAGGAGAGGAGTAAGTAGCAAAACAAAATGGACTGTTTTGCCCCTGGATTCATCTGAGGAGACCCTAGTTGCATGCGAGATTGGCTCAGACTTTGCATGCATGTCGTCTCTCTCTCTCCCCTGTCCATCTCTCTGCATGCATGCGCCTCTCGCTCTCTCTCCTGTTTCTGCATGCAAGCAGCTCTCTCTGCCTTGGGAAGATGCGAAGCACATGGGAAAGAGAGATGGGATTACTGCAGGCACGCATGCGGTGGAAAGGGATGGAGGGCCCGGTTGGAAAGAGCAGCGAAAAAATGCCAATGCGCAGAGCATTGCGGGGAAAACAAAATTTTCTTAGACGCGGACAAAAAAGGACCGGAGGGAGTACTACTAGGAGTACTAGTGCGGTGAGATGGTTTCTCGAAGAAGACGATGGAGAAGCGGAGTCAGCGAAGAGTGAAATGATGGTTGCTTTGTCCGTGCTTTTGTGATTTGACGCCTCACTGCTTTGTGATTTGTGGTAGAAGGGACAGGGGAGTAGACTCTGTGCTCTATATTGTACTACATGCATCCAAGCATGGGAGAAAGAGGAGAGACGTTGTATTTTTCTATTCCTTCAATCAATCAATCAATCAATCAGGGAGCTTCGGTTCCATCTTTTTGGCTTTGGCAACACTGTCCACAATGGTTCCCACGATGCCAAAAGCTATTTTCACATTTGGCTACACATTGTGGATGCCCTTAACCGTACCACTTGGTTTTGCTCATGTGTGCTATCCAAAAATTATAGAATCAAGATTAGTAAAAAGGAGGTGATTTTGCCGCGCGGATGGCGGGGGAGGTTTCTTATTTGAGCAATGCTACATCCACGTAATGGTTTACGTAAAGTTACGAACTGATGTGATGTGGGACTATTTGATTGGATTAAAGGAGAGGATTAGGCCCACCCCACCTGAAAATCAGGGGGGCATATATAGATTAGATGGAAAGTATACGTAGCAGCTACGTAGCCCTTTGTATGTCTAGGATTAGGCTTCTTATTTTCGGAGGACGTTGTCCTGGCGGTTTGCTAACATGTGGTCCCACATGTCAGTGCTTTACCAAGCCGATCCGTGTCCCACATGAGGCAGAACAACGACAGAAGCAACACGTGGTTAAGTTGAAGAAGATGAGGGAGAAGCGGATTCAGCAACGAGTGAAATGATGGTTGCTTCGCCCCTCCAATTTAACTGCGGGAAAGGTGAAGCTTTGTGATTTGACGCCTCATTGCTCATTACTATGCCGGCGCCATGACTGGGATGCTTCACCCCGGCTGCTCTGCACTGTATTCCGGTATGGCACATGGACCCGGTATCTTGATGTCCCACATGTCGGCGAAAGGGACTAGAAGATTTATGAAAGCGAGCGCTCCACTCTTACGACGGAGGAGTAGACGACACGACGGCCCAGTGAACTGTCACTTGTACTATATAGTACTATAGTTCTGTTGTTTCGCACGATCCATCGATAGGAACCCGATTAAACAGGAAAGGGCAGGATTTTTCCCGCGCGGTAGATGATATTGGCCATACATTTCAAAGGCAATTTTAATGTATGCAAACTGAATAATTATAAGTAACAATATGATATCTAGTAAAACTAAAAACACATATGATTTATTGTGTTAGAGTGTAGTAGTAGTGCTGTATTGCATAGTTGTTAGATGTAACATGCGAGAACGTGTAGAGATGTAGGTTTGGAGGGCCTACAGAGAGAAAAGTGTAATACGGTCACTGAACTTCAGAATAAGCTGATTACGGTCACTATATACGTTTTGCGGTGATTATACGGTCACTTGCTCATAGTTCAGCATCGGATTGCACTCTGTTGACCGGCCAAATAGTCTGCGTGGCGCCATGCTGACTAGTTAAATTGACCATGTTCCTTGTGGGTCCCACCTGTCAGTTTGCATAGGCAAAAGGTCAGATAAACACAAATTTACGCAGGCACGACAAGGCTCCAACCCGTGCGCGGGAATCACCTGGTTGTGTATGTGTCTGTCAGGGCCTGATGTGTGCGCATGCACGTGTAGGTTGAGCACTTGAGCATGAGAGTGTGTGTTGGTCGTGTGGTGTACTGGTGTGTGCATGCATGCGTGCGTGTGTGCGTGTGAGTGTTGCGTGCGTGCGTGGCTGCGTGTGTATGTGTGAGTGTTGCGTGCGTGCGTGGGTGCATGTGTTTGTGTGAGTGTTGCGTCGATGCAGTTCGTGTGCATGCGTGCGTGTGTGTATAATCACCACACCAGCTCCTGTGTGTTAAAACAGACAGCTCAGCATACCAGTACAAGTCCACCTTGTCCGTTGTGCCCGCGGTCATGACTTCGAACCACCGTCCAAATATTTTTTTGTCGTTTGTTTTCATTCTTACTAGCAAGATGCCCGTGCGTTGCACGTAACATCAAGATGTATTTGTATGACTTGTTTATCTTGTGAGAGAAAAGGATGAACGAGGGAAGGCCTTATTTGCAAATGTGGAGAGGTGTGTGGGTACCTTTTGCAAAATTGCCATAGTTTCTTTCCTATCCGTCAGATATAAATCGGACGGCCTATATTGCAGGATGGCAGGCACACCATCATCACCAACTCTGTTTTTTATAAGAGTGTATTTTATGTATTTTATAAGAGTGTAGATGTAGAGTAGATACAAGTCGACGGGTGGGCACGATGGTAGTGAGATAATGTGATGCAATACTAGAGGTGCCACGTGGAGCGTTTAACTGGTCAACTAGTCATGTCATGAGAAAATACAGAGTTGTACAGTGAGCCCGTGACTGTATAATAACCACTAAATGTAAATGGTGATCGTAATGAGTGGATTCTGAAGTCCAATGTACGTATCGTGCTTTCGCTTCAAATACAATGATCGTCATTGCATATATCGCGAGAGAAAGATGAAACATGTGTGAATTTTCTAGGGGCTTACTTTTAGAGGACCCGGAGATAGTTTTGTGTGCATACGTGAAAGGGGCGTACATGGGGGTATGCGATGGAGAGAGAGATGCTCTTCGTTTCTCTTTATTATGACTAACTTTGTATATAGTATAAAAATATACAAATTCACAATGCGGAATAAATATCATTGTGGGCACCATGCAATGCAAATTAGCGTTCGTACTCCTCCATATAACTTTGTAATGTTGTATATATGTAGAAACTCTAAAATAATTTTTTGGCCACACTTTATTCAAAAGGAATGTTGTATGCGAAATAAACGTGAAGAGAGGGCTTTTTAGATCAATGGGGTACGTGATGTAACATGTGTGAATGTGTAGTTGATGCATTTGGCGGGGCCTAGAGAGGTATGTGTGTGTGTATTACGTATTCGAGAGAGGCATGGATAGAGGGGCCGACGGGGGGCGTGGGAGAGATAGCACGAGAAATGAGAGTGGTCTAGAGAGAGAGAGACGAATATGACATCACGACAAGATATTCTATTCCCTTGAGTGTGTATATGCAAGGGGGGAGGGAATAGAGGCACCAGGAGAAATTTTCTATGTGTGTGGTGTTTGTGTTGGTATGTGTGGGTGTGAGAAGATAATGAGACGTGGGGGCAGAGGGTGTGTCACCGCGTGAGGTCCGGTGGGTCGAGGTGAGGCCCTTCGTTCGGTTCCGTCCTGCGCTACATTGGTCGGCCCGTGACGCATTTAGGAAGACCCATGGATGACTAGTCGTACAAGACAAAGATAGCAGAATTGTGAAGGACTCTGTGTCCACTGACAAAGCCGGCTAGGATTTGTAACCCTAGGTTCTCGGACTAAGGTAACCCCTTTATCTTTGATATTACTATTCATCCAACCTAACTTTAAGGGGCATCCTACAGAATGCTCTGCTAGAATCATACTCGTCGATTAGGAAGAGAGGTGTGAGACAATGCGTGAGAGACAGGCGTAAAGATAATGTGCGTACATGAGACACGTAGGCAGGTCCATGTATATAGAAAGGGTCGATGAGGATTGTGCGCGTGTATGTTTGCGAGAGGAAGAGTGCTTGTGATAAAGGTTAGTGGAAACAGTTGTAAATGGTTACGAGAGGGAGGGAGGGTTATATCTAGAGCATGTGTGCGAGAAAGACACCTCGGGAGAGAGTATGTGAGCATGTGTGAGAGACCACCGATGGAGAGTGAAACTACACGTAAAAGACAGTTCTACACATTGATTAAAGATATAAATTGTATCCAAATATTTGGATGGGATCATGATATTTGCAATTTGCGTAAGGAGCGGTCATTGATCCATCAGACATCTAGATTCTATCGAATTTGAGCATGTCTATGTTATTATTCGACACAATTGATCACATAGTTAGTATTTTGAACTCCAGACAATGCATCGCTTTAGCAATCGAATATAAACGTGAGTATAGTTCACGTTGTGTGTGTAAAGCACATTATACATACGAAAGTTACACAATGGACATTATAAATAGCTACCTATGAACTAGCATACATTTGAATTCAACTTAAGGTGGTTTAAAAAATCGAATTCAACATGAAGTCCATTCAATTATTTGAATTTGATATCATGGCATTTGTAAACCATACCTAAATTATGGGGGCACTAATCTTTGCTCTGATTTTGTACATAATAGCATATGTAGTCGTGTACAAAATAGATTCAAATTTAGCTCCTCCATTCCAAAATAATCGTAGTTATAGGATTTTCAAGTGTCAAAATTTCAAAAAGAATCGGATAATTTAATGAGGTTTTCAAACATACAAGGTCAAATATAGCGTTGTCTATTTAGGTCAATCCTCATAGTTCAAGAGTACTCTAAACGTGAATACTTGTGTTTCAAAATTTCGAACGAAGCGCCAAAAGAGCCTCTACTCGCACGAAACCACGTGAGACCAATGTTTGGTAGTACAAGGAAATTACTTTTCTAACAACTCCGACCCGTGAAACCTACCGGCCCGACGTCTAAAGGTCTAAACCGTGGTAGGTTTGTAGCTTCATCTAGACGCCACACAACCGCATCCGAAAAACATTCATACACAATGGCCGCCTAAGCACACATGCGCGCGGCCGAAATCGCTCCCGCCCACTATTTGGGACACCTGGGATTACCATCCTACCCCCGACCCGCAGTAGGTCCGAAATTTAAGAGGGGGGAAAGTTTGTACTTTCCCCAAATTTCAAACAAGCGCGTCCCATCTTCTGTTCAAAAAGGCCAAAAACAAGCGCGTCCCAGACCGAAACATGGCTCCCCCCCCACCGTCTGATTCCCCATTCGTACTTCGTGGGCGCCAAAACTACCTCTCCACCAGCCTCGAAACCCCGGCGTCCTCCGTCCGCCACCCCATCCCACCCATCAACCGTGGCCCTCCTCCATCACGCCGGAGCCGATACCCCAAGGTCGTCGTCGACCGCAACCTCAACCGCAACGCCCTCCACGGCTAGTGTTGGGGAACGTAGTAATTTCAAAAAAAATTCCTACGCACATGCAAGATCATGGTGATGCATAGCAACGAGAGGGGAGAGTGTTGTCTACGTATCAACGCAGACCGACTGCGGAAGCGATCACACAACATAGAGGAAGTAGTTGTACGTTTTCCCGATCCGACCGATCCAAGCACCGTTACTCCGGCACCTCCGAGTTCTTAGCACATGTACAGCTCGATGACGATCCCCGGGCTCCGATCCAGCAAAGCGTCGGGGAAGAGTTCCGTCAGCATGACGGCGTGGTGACGATCTTGATGTTCTACCGTTGCAGGGCTTCGCCTAAGCACCGCTACAATATGATCGAGGTGGAATATGGTGGCAGGAGGCACCGCACACGGCTATGGAACGATCAGGGGATCAATTGTGTGTCTAGAGGTGCCCCCTGCCCCTGTATATAAAGGAGCAAGGGGGAGAGGTGCGGCCAGCCTTGTGGCGCGCCAGGAGGAGTCCTACTCCCTCTGGGAGTAGGATTCCCCCCCCCCCCAATCCTAGTTGGAATAGGAATCCTCAAGAGGGGAAAGAGAGAGAGGGGGGCCGGCCACCTCTCCTAGTCCTAATAGGACTAGGGGAGGGGGAGGCGCGCGGCCACCTAGGGCCGCCCCTTTCTCCTTTCCACTAAGGCCCATGAAGGCCCATATGGCTCCCGGGGGGTTCCGGTAACCTCCCGGTACTCCGGTAAAATCCCGATTTCACCCGGAACACTTCCGATATCCAAATATAGGCTTCCAATATATCAATCTTTATGTCTCTACCACTTAGAGACTCCTCGTCATGTCCGTGATCACATCCGGGACTCCGAACAACCTTCGGTACATCAAAATGCATAAACTCATAATAACTGTCACCATAACGTTAAGCGTGCGGACCCTATGGTTCGAGAACAATGTAGACATGAACGAGACACGTCTTCGGTCAATAACCAATAGCGGGACCTGGATGCCCATATTGGCTACTACATATTCTACGAAGATCTTTATCGGTCAGACCGCATAACAACATACATTGTTCCCTTTGTCATCGGTATGTTACTTGCCCGAGATTCGATCGTCGGTATCCAATACCTAGTTCAATATCGTTACCGGCAAGTCTCTTTACTTGTTCTGTAATACATCATCCCGCAACTAACTCATTAGTTGCAATGCTTGCAAGGCTTAAGTGATGTGCATTACCGAGAGGGCCCAGAGATACCTCTCCGACAATCGGAGTGACAAATCCTAATCTCAAAATACGCCAACCCAACATGTACCTTTGGAGACACCTGTAGAGCACCTTTATAATCACCCAGTTACGTTGTGACGTTTGGTAGCACACAAAGTGTTCCTCCGGCAAACGGGAGTTGCATAATCTCATAGTCATAGGAACATGTATAAGTCATGAAGAAAGCAATAGCAACATACTAAACGATCGGGTGCTAAGCTAATGGAATGGGTCATGTCAATCAGATCATTCACCTAATAATGTGATCCCGTTAATCAAATAACAACTCTTTGTCCATGGTTAGGAAACATAACCATCTTTGATTAAGGAGCTAGTCAAGTAGAGGCATACTAGTGACACTCTGTTTGTCTATGTATTCACACATGTATTATGTTTCCGGTTAATACAATTCTAGCATGAATAATAAACATTTATCATGAAATAAGGAAATAAATAATAACTTTATTATTGCCTCTAGGGCATATTTCCTTCAGTCTCCCACTTGCACTAGAGTCAATAATCTAGATCACATCACCATGTGATTAACATCGATAGTTCACATCATCATGTGATTAACACCCATAGTTCACATCGCCATGTGACCAACACCCAAAGGGTTTACTAGATTCAGTAATCTAGTTCACATCGCTATGTGATTGACACCCAAGGAGTACTAAGGTGTGGTCATGTTTTGCTTGTGAGAGAATCTTAGTCAACGGGTCTGCCACATTCAGATCCGCATGTATTTTGCAAATTTCTATGTCAACAATGCTCTGCATGGAGCTACTCTAGCTAATTGCTCCCACTTTCAATATGTATCTAGACCGAGACTTAGAGTCATCTAGATTAGTGTCAAAACTTGCATCGGCGTAACCCTTTACGACGAACCTTTTTTTTCACTTCCATAATCGAGAAACATATCCTTATTCCACTAAGGATAATTTTGACCGCTGTCCAGTGATCTACTCCTAGATCACTATCGTACTCCCTTGCCAAACTCAGTGGTAGGGCATACAATAGATCTGGTATACAGCATGGCATACTTTATAGAACCTATGACTGAGGCATAGGGAATGACTTTCATTCTCTTTCTATCTTCTGCCGTGGTCGGGCTTTGAGTCTTACTCAACTTCACACCTTGTAACACAGGCAAGAAACCTTTTCTTTGACTGTTCCATTTTGAACTACTTCAAAATCTTGTCAAGGTATGTACTCATTGAAAAAACTTATAAAGTGTCTTGATCTATCTCTATAGATCTTGATACTCAATATGTAAGCAGCTTCACCGAGGTCTTTCTTTGAAAAACTCCTTTCAAACACTCCTTTATGCTTTGCAGAATAATTCTACATTATTTCCGATCAACAATATGTCATTCACATATACTTATCAGAAATGTTGTAGTGCTCCCACTCACTTTCTTGTAAATACAGGCTTCACCGCAAGTCTGTATAAAACTATATGCTTTGATCAACTTATCAAAGCGTATATTCCAACTCCGAGATTCTTGCACCAGTCCATAGATGGATCGCTGGAGCTTGCATATTTAGTTAACACCTTTAGGATCGACAAAACCTTCTAGTTGCATCGTATACAACTCTTCTTTAGTAAATCCATTAAGGAATGCAGTTTTGTTTATCCATTTGCCAGATTTCATAAAATGCGGCAATTGCTAACATGATTCGGACAGACTTAAGCATAGATACGAGTGAGAAAATCTCATCGTAGTCAACACCTTGAACTTGTCGAAAACCTTTTGCGACAATTCTAGCTTTGTAGATAGTAACACTACTATCAGCGTCCGTCTTCCTCTTGAAGATCCATTTATTTTCTATGGCTTGCTGATCATCGGGCAAGTCAACCAAAGTCCATACTTTGTTCTCATACATGGATCATATCTCAGATTTCATGGCTTCAAGCCACTTTGCGGAATCTGGGCTCACCATCGCTTCTTCATAGTTCATAGGTTCATCATGATCTAGTAGCATGACTTCCAGAACAGGATTACCGTACCACTCTGGCGCGGATCTTACTCTGGTTGATCTACAAGGTTCAATAGTATCTTGTTCTGAAGTTTCATGATCATCATCATTAGCTTCCTCACTAACTGGTGTAGGTGTCACAGAAACAGTTTTCTGTGATGTACTACTTTCCAATAAGGGAGCAGGTACAGTTACCTTGTCAAGTTCTAATTTCCTCCCACTCACTTCTTTCGAGAGAAACTCCTTCTCCAGAAAGTTTCCGAATTTAGTAACAAAAGTCTTGCCTTCGGATCTGTGATAGAAGGTGTATCCAATAGTTTCCTTTGGATATCCTATGAAGACGCACTTCTCCTATTTGAGTTTGAGCTTATCAGGATGAAACTTTTTCATATAAGCATCGCAACCCCAAACTTTAAGAAACGACAGCTTAGGTTTCTTGCCAAACCATAGTTCACATGGTGTCATCTCAACGGATTTAGATGGTGCCCTATTTAACGTGAATGCAGCTGTCTCTAATGCATAACCCCAAAACGATAGTGGTAGATCGGTAAGAGACATCATAGATTGCACTATATCCAATAAAGTACGGTTATGACGTTCGGACACACCATTATGCTGTGGTGTTCCATGTGGCATGAGTTTGTGAAACTATTCCACATTGTTTTAATTGAAGACCAAACTCGTAACTCAAATATTTGTCTCCGCGATCAGATCGTAGAAACTTTATTTTCTTGTCACGATGATTTTCCACTTCACTATGAAATTCTTTGAACTTTTCAAATGTTTCAGACTTATGTTTCATCAAGTAGATATACCCATATCTGCTCAAATCATCTGTGAAGTTCAGAAAATAACAATACTTGCCGTGAGCCTTAACACTCATCGGACCGCATACATCAGTATGTATTATTTCCAATAAGTCAGTTGCTCGCTCCGGAGAACGGAGTCTTAGTCATCTTGCCTATGAGGCATGGTTCGCAAGCATCAAGTGATTCATAATCAAGTGATTCCAAAATCCCATCAGCATGGAGTTTCTTCATGCGCTTTACACCAATATGACCTAAACGGCAGTGCTACAAATAAGTTGCACTATCATTATTAACTTCGCATCTTTTGGTTTCAATATTATGAATATGTGTATCACTACGATCGAGATCCAATGAACTTGTTTCATTGGGTGTATGACCATCGAAGGTTTTATTCATGTAAACAGAACAACAATTATTCTCTGACTTTAATGAATAACCGTATTGCAATAAACATGATCAAATCATATTCATGCTCAACGCAAAAACCAAATAACACTTATTTAGGTTCAACACTAATCCCGAAAGTATAGGGGAGTGTGCGATGATGATCATATCAATCTTGGAACCACTTCCAACACACATCGTCACTTCACCCTTAACTAGTCTTTGTTTATTCTGCAACTCCCGTTTCGAGTTACTAATCTTAGCAACTGAACTAGTATCAAATACTGAGGGGTTGCTATAAACACTAGTAAAGTACACATCAATAACATGTATATCAAATATACTTATGTTCACTTTACATCCTTCTTATCTGCCAATCACTTGGGGTAGTTCCGCTTCCAGTGACTAGTTCCTTTGCAGTAGAAACACTTAGTCTCAGGCTTAGGACCAGACTTGGGCTTCTTCACTTGAGCAGCAACTTGCTTGCCGTTCTTCTTGAAGTTCCCCTTCTTCCCTTTGCCCTTTTATTGAAACTAGTGGTCTTGTCTACCATCAACACTTGATGCTCTTTCTTGATTTCTACCTTCGTCGATTTCAACATCACGAAGAGCTTGGGAATCACTTTAGTCATCCCTTGCATATTATAGTTCATCACGAAGTTCTACTAACTTGGTGATGGTGACTAGAGAATTCTATCAATCACTATTTTATCTCGAAGATTAACTCCCACTTGATTCAAGCGATTGTAGTACCCAGACAATCTGAGCACATGCTCACTAGTTGAGCGATTCTCCTCCATCTTTTAGCTATAGAACTTGTTGGAGACTTCATATCTCTCAACTCGGGTATTTGCTTGAAATATTAACTTCAATTCCTGGAACATCTCATATGGTCCATGACGTTCAAAACGTCTTTGAAGTCCCGATTCTAAGCCGTTAAGCATGGTGCACTAAACTATCAAGTAGTCATTATATTGAGCTAGCCAAACGTTCATAACATCTGCATCTGCTCCTGCAATAGGTCTGTCACCTAGCGGTGCATCAAGGACATAATTCTTCTGTGCAGCAATGAGGATAAACCTCAGATCACGGATCCAATCCGCATCATTGCTACTAACATCTTTCAACACAATTTTTCTCTAGGAACATATCAAAATAAACATATGAAAGCAACAACGCAAGCTATTGATCTACAACATAATTTGCAAAATACTACCAGGACTAAGTTCATGATAATTTTAAGTTCAATTAATCATATTACTTAAGAACTCCCACTTAGATAGACATCCCTCTAATCTTCTAAGTGATTACGTGATCCATATCAACTAAACCATAACCAATCATCACGTGAGATGGAGTAGTTTTCAATGGTGAACATCACTATGTTGATCATATCTACTATATGATTCACGCTCGACCTTTCGGTCTCCGTGTTCCGAGGCCATATCTGCATATGCTAGGCTCGTCAAGTTTAACCTGAGTATTCCGCGTGTGCAAAACTGGCTTGCACCCGTTGTAGATGGACGTAGAGCTTATCACACCCGATCATCACGTGGTGTCTGGGCACGACGAACTTAGGCAACGGTGCATACTCAGGGAGAACACGTCTTGATAATTAGTGAGAGATCATCTTAAAATGCTACCGTCAAACTTAGCAAAATAAGATGTATAAAAGATAAACATCATATGCAATCAAAATATGTGACATGATATGGCCATCATCATCTTGCGCCTTTGATCTCCATCTCCAAAGTACAGTCATGATCTCTATCGTCACCGGCATGACACCATGATCTCCATCATCTTGATCTATATCAATGTGTTGTCACACGGTCGTCTCGCCAACTATTGCTCTTCCAACTATTGCTATCGCATAGCGATAAAGTAAAGCAATTATTTGGCGCTTGCATCTTATGCAATATAGAGACAACCATAAGGCTTTTGCCAGTTGCCGATAACTTTAACAAAACATGATCATCTCATACAACAACTTATATCTCATCACGTTTTGACCATATCACATCACAACATGCCCTGCAAAAACAAGTTAGACGTCCTCTACTTTGTTGTTGCAAGTTTTACGTGGCTGCTACAGGCTTAAGCAAGAACCAATCTTACCTACGCATCAAAACCACAACGATAGTTTGTCAAGTTGGTGTTGTTTTAACCTTCGCAAGGACTGGGCGTAGCCACACTCGGTTCAACTAAAGTTGGAGAAACTGTCACCCGCTAGCCACCTTTGTGCAAAGCACGTCGGGAGAACCGGTCTCGCGTAAGCGTATGCGTAATGTCGGTCCGGGCCGCTTCATCCAACAATACCGCCGAACCAAAGTATGACATGCTAGTAAGCAGTATGACTTATATCACCCACAACTCACTTGTGTTCTACTCGTGCATATGACATCAACACATAAAACCTAGGCTCTGATGCCACTGTTGGGGAACGTAGTAATTTCAAAAAAATTCCTACGCACACGCAAGATCATGGTGATGCATAGCAACGAGAGGGGAGAGTGTTGTCTACGTACCAACGCAGACCGACTGCGGAAGCGATCACACAACATAGAGGAAGTAGTCGTACGTTTTCCCGATCCGAACGATCCAAGCACCGTTACTCCGGCACCTCCGAGTTCTTAGCACACGTACAGCTCGATGACGATCCCCGGGCTCCGATCCAGCAAAGCGTCGGGGAAGAGTTCCGTCAGCACAATGGCGTGGTGACGATCTTGATGTTCTACCGTTGCAGGGCTTCGCCTAAGCACCGCTACAATATGATCGAGGTGGAATATGGTGGCAGGGGGCACCGCACACGGCTATGGAACGATCACGGGGATAAATTGTGTGTCTAGAGGTGCCCCCTGCCCCTGTATATAAAGGATCAAGGGGGGAGAGGTGCGGCCAGCCTTGTGGCGCGCCAGGAGGAGTCCTACTCCCTCTGGGAGTAGGATTCCCCCCCACCCCAATACTAGTTGGAATAGGAATCCTCAAGGGGGGAAAGAGAGAGAGGGGGGCCGACCACCTCTCCTAGTCCTAATAGGACTAGGGGAGGGGGGAGGCGCGCGGCCACCTTGGGCTGCCCCTTTCTCCTTTCCACTAAGGCCCATGAAGGCCCATATGTCTCCCGGGGGGTTCCGGTAACCTCCGATACTCCGGTAAAATCCCGATTTCACCCGGAACACTTCCGATATCCAAATATAGGCTTCCAATATATCAATCTTTATGTCTCGACCATTTCGAGACTCCTCATCATGTCCGTGATCACATCCGGGACTCCGAACGACCTTCGGTAGATCAAAATGCATAAACTCATAATAACTGTCATCATAACGTTAAGCGTGCGGACCCTACGGTTCGAGAACAATGTAGACATGACCGAGACATGTCTCCGATCAATAACCAATAGCGGGACCTAGATGCCCATATTGGCTCCTACATATTCTACGAAGATCTTTATCGGTCAGACCGTATAACAACATACGTTGTTCCCTTTGTCATCGGTATGTTACTTGCCCGAGATTTGATCGTCGGTATCCAATACCTAGTTCAATCTCGTTACCGGCAAGTCTCTTTACTCGTTCCGTAATACATCATCCTGCAACTAACTCATTAGTTGCAATGCTTGCAAGGCTTAAGTGATGTGCATTACCGAGAGGGCCCAGAGATACCTCTCTGGCAATCGGAGTGACAAATCCTAATCTTGAAATACGCCAACCCAACATGTACCTTTGGAGACACCTGTAGAGCACCTTTATAATCACCCAGTTACGTTGTGACGTTTGGTAGCACACAAAGTGTTCCTCCGGCAAACAAGAGTTGCATAATCTCATAGTCATAGGAACATGTATAAGTCATGAAGAAAGCAATAGCAACATACTAAGCGATCGGGTGCTAAGCTAATGGAATGGGTCATGTCAATCAGATCATTCACCTAATGATGTGATCCCGTTAATCAAATAACAACTCTTCGTCCATGGTTAGGAAACATAACCATCTTTGATTAACGAGCTAGTCAAGTAGAGGCATACTTGTGACACTCTGTTTGTCTATGTATTCACACATGTATTATGTTTCCAGTTAATACAATTCTAGCATGAATAATAAACATTTATCATGAAATAAGGAAATAAATAATAACTTTATTATTGCCTCTAGGGCATATTTCCTTCAGCTAGTAGTTGAAGCCGAGGCCGAGCCGTCCGTACCCGAGCCAGTTCAACCACGTCGTCCTGCGCCTCACCGCTACTGCTCCAACTTTGCCACCCTCGACCACACTGGAGTTGTTTGTGCTACGCCGCCTTCGCCGCCTTGGGTCTACTTCCCCTCCACCGACATACGGCCACGGCAACATAGTCAACAATTTGTCCATGGGTTCATCCAAGCCTGCACCCTCGAGAACATCTGTTTCCCCGGTAAAAAGAAGTAGATCGGCGCGACATGTGGAGGTGACCACACCGCCAACCGAAAAAGGTACTCCTCTTCCCTTATTCATGCAAATCTTACGTCTCTGCTTGCATGGTATTCATCCCACAGAAGACACTAGTTGACCGCTTCTTCTTGATACTAGATGTTCCAAGTAACTCGCGATGCACAAGGTTTCTCCTCATATACTATTTCACCTTAGCTAGAGGTCCGTCGCCCCCCTGAATTTCAATTTTTGGATAGTCGATTCCTAATTAACGGAAGCATTCCCCGGCATAACAGGCGCTAGTACGCCTATTACGTCGGGGAAGCTGCGCCTTGGTGTTTATCTTAGGGGTGTGTGCGGCCTAGAGCTACAGGCGCCCGATCTGGAGGTCGGCCGGCATTAAAGGGATGGCCTGGGGGCGCTGCCAAGCACGACGGTGGTGTGAGGTCGATGGGAGAGCGGGGCGGCGGAGGTAGGGGTCTGGGCCGGTGGTCGCTGGCGATTCGAGAAAGATCGTCAACAGTGACTAGCGGGAGGTAGACGAAGGCCATCTGCCCGTTCCTTATAGATCGGACGGTTCATTAAAAAAATCGACTGGCCTATTTATTTTCAGTTGACTGTTATCTTAGATATGACCACATGTGGTGGTGTGCTAGAGGAGTACCTGCATTTCCCGTGCTCATATATTACAAAATCATACGGAGTAGAATCTAATTTTGTTTGCCATGCAATGTTGTAGAGCTATCATATGTCTCCTGTCATTTATTTTTTAGCCACCTGCTATCTGCTACTTTTACAGTGCACTAGTTCTGGACACACTTCACCCTTACTCTCACTATTGTGTTTTTATGCAAGGGTATTTCAGACTCTGCTGCCATGAGAGAAGCCAAAAAGAAAAGAGAGAAGTCGCTCCAGCTTCGTATGCGGGTAGGCAAGACACGTTACAGCGCTATAAAGGGTGCAGTGTCAGCAGATGGAGACGGTAAATGTAGCTCTGGAGTTGATGACCGCGCTTGCAATGAACCACCATCCCAGGTGCTTGCTTTAACTTCGCGGTGTCATATGTGGTTGCATGTTCCATATGGTGTCTAGCTTGTATTCGAAAGGCCGATCGAAGTCGATAAGATAAGGAAAGATATATTTTTACATGAACCACCATCCTGTGAGCACCAGAAGACAAATAGCTAGTCAGGGCACTGGCCGAGCCGGTGACAAGCCCAGCAAAGATAGGCATCACCTGGAAGCCAACTAAAAAGCTGCGATGGTGGCGAAGTAGCCCGCCTCCCACCAGGCTCATAGCCCATCAGCCTCCCGACATGATTCTCAAGAAATAGAAAATGCTAGATGAAGATAGTGAACGTAGCTCTATAGTTGATTACAACATTTCCCCTACACTAGCATCGCAGGTGCTTGCTCTAACTTGGCAGCGTGATATGTGGTTGCATGTTGCATATGGTGTCTAGAATGTAATTCTTCCAATCTGGTTAAACTGCATGTGCTAGTCTGCTTAGCTTATACATTATACTTGTTAATGTGACATGCCTTCATGTATTTAGTACATAGTACATCTGTCTGTTAAGCATGTCCTTACATAAAACTATTGTTTTTTTGTATCCCGCATCAATCAACATGACGAGACACCTTTAGTATATGCAGTGTGATATTAGTTGCATCTTTCATATGATTTATAGCATGCGCTGCTTCTAATTTGTTGAAATTCCATTTATGATGGGACGCTTTTAACTTGGCAGAGTCATATTGGTTGCATCTTTCATGTGGTGTCTAGCTTGCATTGCTTCTTATTTGCTGGAATGGTTTCTGCTTAGTTTACACAAACAGTTGTGAACATGCCATGTCGTCCTGTTTTTTGTACATATTCCATCCTGGTATCATGTGTTTGCCTTACATCAAAGTAATGATTGTCAATATCATGCATGAATGAGTTCTGAAGAGAGAATTTTATTGCTTTTTCTTGTCGATTTTACTTGACAATTCAAAATCAATAAAGTGGAAGGAACTTAGCAAGGCAGCGGATAAAGGTGCTCCTTCTGAACGGAGGGCCTCTACAGTTTCTACTCCTCCACACCCCAAGATGATTTCCAAGACAACACATGCATAGACACTCAACAAAGCTGTGTTTATGATTAGCACGTCTCCCCTAGTGCAGCATCACCGGTGCTCCCTCTAACTTGGCACTGTTATATGTGGTTGCATGTTATGTGTGATGTCTAGCTTGTATTGCTTCTAATTTTGTTGAATTCCATCTGCTTACTTTACACATTGTACTTGAATAAGACACGTGTTCCTGTTTCTAGAACATACAATATCTGTCTATCACACCATGTTCTTACATCAAATTACTACTGTTGTGTAACCTGCAACAATCACTTATCATAAGACACGTTTGACTTCGGAGTGTGATATAGGTTACATCTCACATTCTTTTCTAGCTTGAACTACTAATTTGTTGAAATGGCACTTATGACGAGATAGTTTTAACTTGGTAGAGTGATATTCGTTGCATCTTTCATATGGTGTCTAGCTTTCATTGCTTCCAATTTGTTGAAATGCCTTCTCCTTAGTTTACACATCATAAGCTGTGAATATGCAATGATGTGAATATGCAATGGCACTAATGACGAGAAACCTCTAACATGGTAGTGTGATGTTGTTTGCATCTTGCATATGATTTATTTCTTGTACTGCTTCACATTTGTTTAAACGCCATTTATGATGAGACACTGTTAACTTGGCAGAGCAATATTTGTAGCACATTTCATATGGTGTCTACCTTCTATTGCATTGCTTCTAATTTGGTGAAATGTCTTCTTCTTAGTTTACACATCATAGTTCTGGTTATCTCTTCCGTCCTGTTTTTCATACATATTACATCCTCCTATCATGTGGTTGTCTAACATCAAAGTTCAGTTCGTCTGCATCACGCATCAATTTGTTCTGAAGAACTAAATTGTTATTCGATTTTCTTGTCGGCTTGACTTAACATGGCACAGAGAAAGAGGAAGAAACACATAATGGCAGGGAATGAGAAGCGGATGAATCCTGCAAATTCTGCCGGTACTGATGGTGCAATAGAAGGTCAAAGTCCAGCGGAAAATTCTACAAACACGGCATCCCATGCTACACGAGTTGCAAAAAAAGCCAAACAGAAACAAATAGCTACCACCAAACAAGCAGAGACATCCCTAGTTCTTGCAACACCTACCACAGTACTACCAGCTGCACGACTTACTCATGCGTCAACTGAGCTAGCAGCATGTTCCCAAGCTCCCTTGCCACCTGACACTACTTCCCAAGCACTCTTGACACAAGACGAGTTGGCAATATCAGATGAACCTTGTGAGCTTCAACAGCAAGAAGGTAGTTGCTGGAGTCAAGTTACAGTTGCATGCTTCTTTATATGTAGTCTCATAGTTTGATGTACACTAACACTTCCTATGTTCGTTGTTGGACTAGCACCTAGGAGCAAGAGGAAACAAACATTAGGGATAATGCTCGATAGGTTAACTAAATCTAGAGGAGGAAGAATGGAGATCCATTTTGAGGTAGGTTTAAAAAAGCCACGTGATGCTACAGAGTCAGCCAAGTTAGTATCAGAGGCAGCAGTTGCCATTAGATGTCATGTACGTATCCTCCCAACATGGATTCAGTACAGGAATGACAAAGATGAAACCCAGTTCAACACCTTCCTCGACCATTTATCTGTAAGTATGGTTATGTATGGAAACTAGTAATATCGTCTTGCTCTGTCCCATACTTTCTAGGTTGCTAATAATGAGACTCCCATAATTTTCAGCAGATGAGGTTCAAGTTGGATAGTCAAGATGATGCAACCAGACAAGCTTGCACCATGTTTTCAAGTCTGCTCTGCGACAGTATCGGTATAACTTGAGGAAAACTCACTCTGAAGGCAAGGCTAATAGTGAACTTTCCCAAACATCTCCAGTGGAAAATATATCAGATGAAGACTAGAGGGGCCTTGTTGAAGACTGGTCTGATCCGAAGTATCAGGTACATTATATATATGTGATCAGATCACATGTTGAAGTCCTATTTATGCATGTGCCACACAAATCTATCTTCTTGTAGGTGAACTGTTCAAAGAACAAGGCCAACCGTACGAAAGTGAAATTCCAACAGACGACGGGATCTCGTAGCTATATTGCACACTGCAAGGCTCTTGTAATTAGCTGTTGTTTCACTCTTTTTGTTGTACCATATTATCAGATCTATATTGACTTGTTCTAAATGCAGAGGAAAGCCCGCAAGGACCAAAAAGTACCTGAACCAAATGCTATGGAAATCTTCAAGGACTGTCACACCAGCAAGAAGAAGGGCATGACTACACCAGTCAAAGCCGCTGTTGTAAGTCCTTAATCATCATGCCTTTTAACTACTACTTACTCTGACTTGTGCCTTGAACTGCATGGTTTGCAGCCAATGTCTATTACTCTTTTCAATTTTATACACAATTGTCTTAGCGTATCATTGCACCTTACAAGGTTTAAAAGAGAGGAGTGATGTTCCTTTGATCTTGACCCGTAATCTAGTTCCGTGCTGGACTTGCCCACACAATGTTACAATTGCATGTTTGTCTGTTCTCAGTTGTTTTGTGATATGAATGATGTCATACTATGCTTACCGTATTATAAAATTCGTCTCTTTATCCTTAGCCCTCAATACAATGTGAAGAAATAGACAATACATTAGCGATGGTACATGGTCATATGTTTGGAACATGGTTTTATTATGTACTTTGCAATAAAATACAACTAATATTTTACATGGGTTCACCAGAATAAGTTCTGTATATAGACCAAAGCTATTTTGTTTGGTTTTGCTGCCTCTTTAATATCTTCTATTCTGGTACTACTAATGTAAAACCTCAACTTTTCAACGAGCTATGGAAAAATGGTGGAACCGCCACCTTTTGAAGGTGGCGAGGCAACTATAACCGCAATGTCAGCTCTTGCTGAAGTGGGTCAGTACCTGTCCACTAACAGTGCCAAAAGCACGTTCCTGCATAATACTAGGTTGGTTGTTAAGGCAATATCGTCCAAATTGCCTCATGATCAAGATATGCAAGCTCAAAGCAATGTTGTATCTGCGCTCCAGACACAAGTCCATTCCCTAACAGAGACCCTTTGTGAAACAAGGAGAAACATTACTCAATGTCGTCAAGATATGCATGGTTTTGAAACCAGACTATTAGACATTTGCTATGTTGTTCAGGAGCCTAGGGGAAATGAAGGCAAGGGTTATGGTGCTCCATCGGACAATACAACATGAAAACATAACAGTCAGGTCAAATGAACTGAGCTTCTGAACTTCTGGTGGTGCATTTATCTGCTAGACTGTTAAGTTTTATGCCAACCTTCCTTTTGTTATATAGTTGTAGTTTGTTTTGGTGCGATACAAAATTTATTCTTAACATGTAGCCACCGGCTGAAGAAAACAGCAAGCCATTTTTGTATAGTGTAGGGTGTTCCCTATATTTGCACTGGTGGTGCGATCTTTGATGCCGAGTGGATGTAATCTGTGCAATCGCCTTCATAGCCTAGCGTTAGTTTCAGCCTTATTTATTTCCTAGTCTTCTTTTTCCCTGGTTTGCTAGTGGTCGCAACTACCATGGGCCATATACGGGCCATAGGATCCATGGGTCTCCTATGGGTCGTCGATAAATGGGCCTGTAATCGATGGGCCTCGGGCCGTTGGATAAATGGGTCTACATGGGCCATAATCGGGCATTATTGGTATCCGCCCAGTACGGTAGCAGGCTGTTAACAGGTCGTAGGACAGCAAAGGCTTAATTCTGTCACAGGCATAACGGGTCGTTAATGGGCCAGAATATAGGACGGGCTGGAAACGGCGCAATGGGTTAACAGGCCAGAAACGGGCCGACTCTTGGCATGGGCCGAATTTGGCCCATTAGGGTAACAGGTTAGTAACGGGCCGACTCTTGCCATGGGCCGAATTTGGCCCATTAGGGTAACAGGCCAGTAACGGGCCGACTCTTGCCATGGGCCGAATTTGGCCCATTAGGGGAACATGCCAGTAACGGGCCGACTCTTGCCATGGGACGAATTTGGCCCATTAGGGGAACAGGCTAGTAATGGGCCGGAAGTAATCGAGGGCCGAAAAGGAGCCCAAGAACATATGGGCCGTCAATAGGTCGAAAGCTAACATGGGCAGGAAACGGCCCATGTAAATCACGGGCCGTTAACGAGTATAAAGAAAATTACTGTTCATTATGGGCTAGAGTCACCATGGGCCTGTAAAGGGCCGAAAGATATGAAGGCCTCATATGGGCCGAAAGAAGTCGTGGGCCATACATGGGCGGAAAGTGAAATGGGATGGTGTTATATTCGACGGCCCACATGACGTTGTTGGGCCGATTTCCTTTAGGGCCTAACGGGCCATGAGTTAACGGGCCGTAAAATGGGCTATTTGCAAAGAGACCGTTAACAGGCTTTTCATGGGCTAGCTCGTTAACTTTTGACCAAGTCAAACGGACTGGCTTTGTAAGCTAAATGGGCTAGTGGTGGGCCATGGCACGTGTCGACATATCATAGGCGCCTATCTGACCCACTGACGAGCTGACACGTGTTTTGTCCGGCCAATAAGAATTTTACACGTGGAAATTTCCCATTGGTCGGGGCTGTTAACGGGTTATCGGATCCAAAACCCAACCCGATAGCTTAACGGCGTTCCGTTACGGTCGATGCCATGTGTCGGTCACCCTTGACGAAAGCACTTCTATGACACGCGATTTATCGTCATGGAAATGGACACTTCCGTGATGATAATTTTAGTAATGTCATTGAACACTTCTACGACAACACAGGTATGACTATCTTGATTCTGTCATAAATTTGTCATGGATGTACATGCATGACAAAAAGCGCGACCTACTGTGACAAACACGTATCATCACGGAAGTGTATTTTTTTTGTAGTGCCAATTTTATTTCTGTTCCTATTTAGTAATAAATAAATCATCTATCCTATGTAATTATTGTATTTTTTATGTTTTAGTTAGTGTTTGTGCCAAGTAAAGCCTTTAGGATCTTCTTGGGTGATTGTTATTTGATCTTGCTGAAAAAACAGAAAGTATGCGCTCATGAGAATAATTTTCATTTTTTACCAGAGAGCGATAAAATACCAATCCAACTGTAGTAGATCAATATACAAATTATTTAGGATTTCCTAGTTTCTCAAGATTTTTAGAGTTACATAAGTATTCGAAACCTACAGATTGCTATAGACTGTTCTTTTTTTGACCGATTCTATTTTTCGTGTGTTGTTTGCTTATTTTGATGAATCTATGGCTAGTATCGGGGGGTGGGGGTATGTACCATAGAGAAGTTGGAATATAGTACTTTTAACACCAATATAAATAAAGAATGAGTTGATTACAGTACCTTAAAGTGGTGGTTTGTTTTCTTATACTAACGAAGCTCATGAGATTTTCTGTTGAGTTTTGTGTTGTGAAGTTTTCAAGTTTTTGGGTAAAGATTTGATTAATTTTGGAACAAGGATTGGCAAGAGCCTAAGCTTGGGGATGCCCAAGGCACCCGAAGGTAAAATTCAAGGACAATCAAAATCCTAAGCTTGGGGATGCCCCGGAAGGCATCCCCTCTTTCGTCTTCGTCTATCAGTAACTTTACTTGAGGCTATATTTTTATTCACCACATGATATGTGTTTCTCTTGGAGCATCTTGTATGATTTGAGTCTTTCCTTTTTAGTTTACCACAATCATCCTTGATGTACACACCTTTTGGGAGAGACACACATGAATCAGAATTTATTAGAATACTATATGTGCTTCACTTATATCTTTTGAGCTAGATAATTTTGCTCTAGTGCTTCACTTATATCTGTTTAGAGCACCGTGGTGGTTTTATTTTATAGAAATTATTGATCTCTCATGCTTCACTTATATTATTTTGAGAGTCTTTTAGAACAGCATGGTAATTTGCTTTGGTTATGAAATTAGTCCTAATATGATAGGCATCTAATATGGGTATAATAAAAACTTTCATATAAAGTGCATTGAATACTATGAGAAGTTTGATACTTGATGATTGTTTTGAGATATGAAGATGGTAATATTAGAGTCATGCTAGTTGAGTAGTTGTGAATTTTAGAGATACTTGTGTTAAAGATTGTGATTCCTATAGCATGCATGTATGGTGAACCGTTACTGTGATGAAGTCGGAGCATGATTTATTTATTGATTCTCTTCCTTATGAGTGGCAGTCGGGGACGAGCGATGGTCTTTTCCTACCAATCTATCCCCATAGGAGCATGCGCATAGTACTTTGTTTCAATAACTAATAGATTTTTGCAGTAAGTATGTGAGTTCTTTATGACTAATGTTGAGTCCATGGATTATACGCACTCTCACCCTTCCACCATTGCTAGCCTCTCTAGTACCGCGCAACTTTTGCTGGTTCCATAAACCCACCATATACCTTCCTCAAAGCAGCCACCATACCTATCTATTATGGAATTTCCATAGCCATTTCGAGATATATTGCCATGGAACTTTCCACCGTTCCGTTTAATATGAAACGCTTCATCATTGTCATATTGCTTTGCATGATCATGTAGTTGACATCGTATTTGTGGCAAAGCCACCGTTCATAATTCTTTCATACATGTCACTCTTGATTCATTGCATATCTTGGTACACCGCTGGAGGCATTCACATAGAGTCATATTTTGTTCTAAGTATCGAGTTGTAATTCTTGAGTTGTAAGTAAATAAAAGTGTGATGATCTTCATTATTAGAGCATTGTCCCACGTGAGGAAAGGATGATGGAGACTATGGTTCCCCCACAAGTCGGGATGAGATTACGGATGAAAAAAAGAGGCCATAAAAAGGATAGAAAAAGGACCAAATAAAAAAATGAGAGAAAAAGAGAGAAGGAGAAATGCTACTATCCTTTTTCCATACTTGTGCTTCAAAGTAGCACCATGATCTTCATGATAGCGAGTCTCCTATGTTGTAAATTTCATATAATAGTGGGAATTTTTCATTATAGAACTTGGCTTGTATATTCCAATGATGGGCTTCCTCAAAATTCCCTAGGTCTTCGTGAGCAAGCTTGTTGGATGCACACCCACTTAGTTTCTTTTTAAGCTTTCATACACTTATAGCTCTACTACATCTGTTGCATGGCAATCCCTACTCACTCACATTGATATCTATTGATGGGCATCTCCATAGCCCGTTGATACGCCTAGTTGATGTGAGACTATCTTCTCATTTTTGTCTTCTCCACAACCACCATTCTATTCCACATATAGTGATATATCCATGGCTGACGCTCATGTATTGCGTGAAGATTGAAAAAGTTTGAGAACATCAAAAGTATGAAACAATTGCTTGGCTTGTCATTGGGGTTGTGCATGATTTAAATATTTTGTGTGATGAAGATAGAGCATAGCCAGACTATATGATTTTGTAGGGATAACTTTCTTTGGCCATGTTATTTTGAGAAGACATGATTACTTTATTAGTATGCTTGAAGTATTATTATTTTTATGTCAATATTAAATTGTTGTCTTCAATCTTTCGGATCTGAATATTCATGCCAGAAAATTACATTGAAAATTATGTTAGGTAGCATTCCACGTCAAAAAAATTGTTTTTATCACTTACCTACTCGAGGACGAGCAGGAATTAAGCTTTAGGATGTTGATACGTCTCCAACGTATCTATAATTTTTGATTGTTTCATGCTATTATATTATCTGTTTTGGATGTTTAATGGGCTTTAATATGCACTTTTATATTATTTTGGGGACTAACCTATTAACTGGAGGCCGAGTGCCAGTTCCTGTTTTTTTGCCTATTTCAGTGTTTCGCAGAAAAGGAATATCAAATGGAATCCAAGCGGAATGAAACCTTCGCGAGGATCTTTTTTGGAACAAACGCAATCTAGGAGACTTGGAGTGGAGGTCAAGGAAGCAACGAGGCGGCCACGAGGTAGGGCGGCGCGCCCAGGGGGGCCAGGCGCACCCCCACCCTCGTGGGCCCCTCGTAGCTCCACCGACCTACTTCCTTTGCCTATATATACTCTTATACCCTGAAAACATCCAGGGGAGCCACGAAACCACTTTTCCACCGCTGCAACCTTCTATACCCGTGAGATCCCATCTGGGGACCTTTTTCGGCGATCTGCTGGAGGGGGATTCGATCATGGAGGGCTTCTACATCAACACCATAGCCTCTCCGATGATGTGTGAGTAGTTTACCACAGACCTTCGGGTCCATAGTTATTAGCTAGATGGCTTCTTCTCTCTTTTTGAATCTCAATACAAAGTTCTCCTTGATGTTCTTGGAGATCTATTCGATGTAATTCTTTTTGTGGTGTGTTTGCCGAGATCCGATGAATTGTGGGTTTATGATTAAGATTATCTATGAACAATATTTGATTCGTCTCTGAATTCTTATATGCATGATTTGATATCTTTGCAAGGCTCTTCGAATTATCAGTTTGGTTTGACCTACTATATTGATCTTTCTTGCAATGGGAGAAGTGCTGAGCTTTGGGTTCAATCTTGCAGTGTCCTTTCCCAGTGACAGCAGAGGCAGCAAGACATGTATTGTATTGTTGCCATTGAGGGTAAAAAGATGGAGTTTATATCATATTGCTTGAGTTTATGCCTCTACATCATGTCATCTTGCCTAATGCGTTACTCTGTTCTTATGAACTTAATACTCTAGATGCATGATGGATAGCGGTCGATGTGTGAAGTAATAGTAGTAGATGCAGAATCGTTTTGGTCTACTTGACACGGACGTGATGCCTACGTTCATGATCATGCCTAGATATCATCATAACTATGCGCTTTTCGATCAATTGCTCGACTGTAATTTGTTCACCCACCATAATTTATGCTATCTTAAGAGAAGCCACTAGTGAAACCTATGGCCCCCAGGTCTACTTTACATCATATTAGTTTCCCGTTGACTAGATATTTCTATCGCTGTTTATTTTGCAATATTTATTTTCCAATCTATACAACAAAAATACCAAAAATATTTATCTTATTATCTTTATCAGATCTCACTTTTGCAAGTGGTCATGAAGGGATTGACAACCCCTTTATTGCGTTGGTTGCAAGGTTCTTATTTGATTGTGCAGGTACTAGGCGACTTGCGTGTAGTCTCCTATTGGATTGATACCTTGGTTCCCAAAAACTGAGGGAAATACTTACGCTACTTTGCTGCATCACCCCTTCCTCTTTAAGGGAAAACCAACGCATGCTCAAGAGGTAGCAGCAGTGTATGCAAATAAACACACACGATGGCGTGATAAATCAGAATTGTTTAACTAGCCTACTACAAGGCATCTGATGGCCCAAAGGGACAAGTGTTTTTTGGGTCATAGTATCACTGGTGAGCCGGCTCATGAATCTTTGCGTGTTGAAGCCTCTGGATCATCCTGCGCTTCTTCTTCTTCTTCAGCTCCTTGATTATCCATTGGATGGAAGTTAGGCGTAGTCCAGTTGATACCGGTCAACGCTCTAAACACAGCTTCATCATCTATAGGATTTGATGCATCAATGTCAGGAGTGAAGGTGTGCTTACGCGTCGGTGGGATGAGGTCCACTTCTTGATGAACCAGTGCCTTCATCTTCTTATTCTCAGCATCATAAGCCGCCTGGTATTGTCATAGATTGGTTTTTTCAGCTAGCTTGCTTGCCAGTGGACGCATTGCTCTTGCTATTTCTACAAAGTCATCAGCGCTAAAGGGATACCCGTCTTCTTTTACACTCGGGCAGCCATTGGCCAAGTCTTCTGGGTCCAGATCGGCTTGCCACGCCTTTGCCCGGCTTAGGGCAGTCAATGTGCCGGCTCTGGCAGATGCTCACTTTAAATCATCGAACCTTTGGGGCAGCACTGATAGCCTCTCCAATGTTTCCTTGATGAGAGTGGGCGGATGCTTTTTATGGATAGCAGCAGCAATGGTCCGTTGAGCACCAGTAGCTGTTCTACAAGAGTGTAGACCGCCTTGAGCTTGATGCGCATGTCTGAGCCCAACTTGACGCTCCAGAAGCCTGTATCAGTAAAGGTATTGATAAACCGGCAAATGATTATGATATGCCTGCTGGTGTAAAGGAGTTATGTTTACTACTTACCGAAGATAGCTGATGTCATGCTTTAAACCGAACAATTCGTCAGTCACCTGTTTAAGAGCTGCATCGGCATCCTCTGCTCTTTTTAATAGAGCTGCCTTCTTGGTCTCCCAGCCGGTTTTGTTAGCGCTGAAGCTTTGTTTCAACTGCTCGATGTTTTCCAATGCAGTCTTCAGCTCTGACTTGGCCTTGGATGTCTCAGATTGCTATGAAGTCCCAAGCACAATACAAGTATTTTCCTTGGCACTTGAGGGCTAATGCCTATTGCTCTTTTTACGACACATTTTATGATGGCCTGGGCAAAATGATATATTCTGGTTTACAAAGGCTACATAATTGAGTTTTTCAACCATGGTGATAAGTCCCGAGTTATTCATATTGATTAAACTGGCCCTTGGGGGCTACAGATGCAAAGTTGATTACTGCTAATTGAAGTCCCGGCTTAACTTGATAGTTTAAGCCGGACCTTGGGGGCTATTGGTGATGATGTTCATATATTTGTGACTATTGAAAAGTGTACATCATATTCAATTTTATCATATTCTATAGACTTGGTGGCTGATAGAGATACAGTTAGGAGGAGAATGTTGTTGGATTACCTCATAGCGCTCCTTCATCAAGTTGACCAAGCCGACTTCAAAATCACGGCTGGTATATAAACAGTTCAAATAACCAGAGTGGCCTTCTTGGGCACCGAACTGGGCGTAGCTCTCCAAGTCTACCTTCCACTCGCCTTTACAGCAACAGAAAATTCTTCCTTGACACTATGCTTGGATAAGGCAGTAGGATTACCCAGAGCTATATAGCCAAGCCCGATGATGATGACATCATTAGTTTTCTCCTCAGTGGGCTTGATGGGACTTGGCGGCTTAGAGATGACCGGCTCAATGTCTATTTGATCCATGGTGGCGCCGTGTTCTTCTGGTGGAGGGTCATCAATGGTAGCTTCAGCTGCTGGTTGAGAGTCCTGTGGCAATTGATTTTCCGGCTCAGAAGAGTTGGAATCTTCAGCCGGTTTGTTCAGTTTCGCCTTCTTGCTAGGCTTGGCCACGCCATTGGAAATAAGAAAGACAATGATGTCAGCATATCAATCAAGCATGGAGTTTTGAGTGATGGAATACACCCTTACCCAGACACAGTCTTGAAGGCTGGGATTTGAGTTCCTGTCGAGTCCCCGGAGGAGGAATGAGATGTTCCCTGATAGTTTGAATCGGATGGGTTAAGAGGTTGCCGAAAAAGATCTGCCTTGGGATAAGATAAGTTAGAAATATTCGAAACCTCCGGTCGACGTTTGCGAGGTGCTGGGGTGTTCGGTAAGCCAGATGATAAAACTCCACCACTGCTATTCCGGGTTGTGCGGTGAGCTTCATGTTGCCGCTTTCTTCAAAAGAAAGTTGGGATCCAAGTGAGCTAAGGGGTGAGAAAATCTTACTTTCCGGCTTGCTTGTCGAGTTTCCTGTGTTGGCAAAGGTTCTGAGCCGGAGGAAAGAGCAATTACCTCTCTATCATCTGCACGACTGGCCTGCGCTTCATCCTGATAATAGTCATTGTCAATAAGATGTAGAAAAAATGAGCCAAGGGAATCAAGTTCCACCTCCGACTCGTCATCATCATCTTTTTCATCCAAATTGAATAATTCGGCAAGATTTGTGTTCTTCTTAGCAGGCTTTTTGATAGCCTTGTTCTTCGTCCGAGGTTTCTTGGCCGGCTTATCCTGCAGCTTCTTGGTCCAAAAAGGTGAATCGGCCTGTAAAAAATTGAATGAATATGAGTAGACAGTACCAATGAAAACATGATTCAAGTATGAACTTGATTCAAAACTTATAGCTGGCGGTTTATTAAGGATGCAGAATGGACTCAATCCGATTTGGCTACAGTCTTCCAAGCTCTCATTCAACAGAGTTTTGGTCACATTATTGATATCTTCGTTAGTTATTTCAATCTGACAGTGGCGTTGCGGATCTGTTAACACGCTGGTGTACTCGCACATTAAGCCAGACAGGCGACTTAGAGGCAAGATTCTCCAGGCGACCCAGCATCAAACCAGATCAATCCCGGTCAAGCCGTTGGCCATCAAGGCCCGGATCTTTGAAAAAATCGTCATGTATTTCTTTCGCTCTGCTGTGCTGATACGGTCTGGAAGATGATGTCTGTTGCTAAGCCGGCTAGCACGATAACCCGTCAAGGGATTTTCCCCTTCTGGAGAAGTATCTTTGCAATAAAACCAAGTTTGGTTCCAGTCTTTGGGATGACTGGGAAGAGTGGCAGCTGGGAAAGGTGGCTTCTTTCCGGCGCTGAATAGAAATTCCACCTAGCTCCAGTCTGGGCCCGTCTGTGAACTCGTTATGCCGGTTTAAGTAATAGAACTCTCTAAATAGTTCTACGGTGGGCTCCTATTGAAGGTACACCTCGTAGAATACTTGGAAGTTGCAAATGTTTGAAACAGATTTGGGTCCGATATCTTGGGGATGAAGCTTGAAAAAGTGCAGCACATCGCGGGAGAATTTTGACCCGGGAGGGCTAAAGCTCCGGTTTATGTGGTCAGTAAAGGCAATCACTTCACCATCCTTGGGATCAGGAAGAGTTTCATTGCCTGGAACCCTCCAATGAATGACATCTTTTTTGGCTAGGACGCCAGTCTGAACATATTCGTTCAGGTCTTCTTTAGTGACCCGGGAAATGACCCAGTTGAAGGCAGTGACAGTCTTGACCATTTTGGAGGAAAAAGGCCTAAAATAAAGAAATCTCACCGGTTTAAGATCATGCTATCAAGCTGGACCATTGATTAAAAGGTAAAATGCTATAAACAAGCTAACAGATTAAGCCGGTGAATGAACATTTAAGAACACATATATTTCTAATGGTGGCTTAAAAAGGGGACTAATGGTACCTACCGGATTAAGGATTCTTCTGTTAAGCCGGACAGAGTTAAAAAAGGCCTAGTGTCATATGGTGGATCACGGTTTACGGTATAAGCCGCCATGGAAGTTATGGTGCTTCAAATCTATTAGTGAAAATTTTGTGAAGTGTTGGACAAACAGATTTTGCAAGCTGAAGCAATAATTTTGGATCTACCACAGCTCAGAAAAAGCAGTAAAATTCTAAACCTAATGTGGCAGCAGTAGAAAAGTTAGGATGCTTCGATGGGATCTTCTATGGAGAGATGCTATTTTGATGATAAAAACGAATGCTAAAACTACTTCTGCACAAGGTTTATGACCTATCCAGATTACAAGCTATTTTGAGTTGAAGGAAACAATGAAGAACGGCAAGAACACCGACGAACTATCCAAACCCTAATGCATATCTGAGATAAAAGGAGAGGTGCACTTACGGGTGATGAGGAACAGGGGTGGCGCGCCGGAGTTCTCTGGTCTGGTCAGGTCGATGCAGCGGCCTGAGTGAGCACAACGGTCGGAGGTCGCGACAGCGGAGCTCGGGCGGCGGAGAAGACACGAGAGGAAGACGAAGGCAAGGAGGCAAGGGGGAAATGATAAAGACTCCTATCCCTATTTATAAGGGGGTGGATACAAGGCACGCACGGGAATCGAGGAGGCCGAAATCATCATGTGGCTATATAGACGCCTTGATTTTCGGGATGATTATTAAGATAAGGATCAGTTAAGATGTTCTAGGCCTTGTGCGAAATTAATGCGGAATGATGTCATGGCGGGTTAAGAAGACTCTGTAAGCTGACATCACGGCGGGTTACAACATGGTTTATCAAACAAGTGCTGCAAGATTTTGTCAAGACAGGTGTTGAAGATTGATATGAACAAGTTCAAATCAACCTGGGGCCTAATGTTGGAGATATAACTACTGGGTATGAACCGCCCAGGAGGGGCGGGGTTATACCACTGGCAACTTATCAATGAAGATGGCGGTTTATACAAAGCCCGTTGACGGCCCAAGAGCTAGAGGCGACTTAAGGCCCAAGCGGATGAACCGCCATATGTGTATGACTTGTTTTGTAAGGTAAGCGTAGTTAGTCACCGAGCCAGACACGTTGTGTATGAGCCGTCCGGGACTCCGTGAGCCACCGGGCGTTTTCCTGTGTATATAAAGGGACGATCTGACGGCGGTTTTGGGACAGGTAACAATAATCAAGAGCTATTGTAAGGGCATATTTCTCCCCAAGTATTTTGGTGATTGATGACAACGCATTTGCGGACTAATCGTGTGCCTTGAATATTCCAGACACTTCATTGCTAGGCATAAGACGATTGGGTGCCCCTCGAAGACTGATGAAGACGACGTCTTTTCTACGTTTCTTTTTGGTGGATTTGAGTCGTAGGAAAGCCGTACTATTAAGAGGGAGTCCGCGTTGGAAAGGTTTGGGTGGAATCATCACGTACACGTCTCCTTCTTGTCCCCTCCTTTTTCCTTGGAGCCTCCTCCATTTTCTTGCCTCCCTTGTCTGGCTGTTGTGGTTGGTTGCGGTAGTACTGCTCCCAGGAAAACGGTAGTACCGTAGGCATCCGCGGTAGTACCACGCCGTGCCGCGGTAGTACCGCAGGTGCCCACGGTAGTACCGCTCCCCTGGAGCCGCACTACCGCTGCCCACGAGGCTAGTGCCGCCCCTTTGCGGTAGTAGGGGCGGATGTAATTTTTTACATCCGCACCTACCGCGGTAGTACCGCTTTCGCCGAGCGGTAGTACCGCACTATGCAGTCAGGCAGTAGTACCGCCCCTCGGCAGTACTACTGTGTCGGGTTTTTGCTACTTCCATTTCTTTGCGGAAGTAGGCATGGAAGTTCCCTTCCTCCTAGCTGGGGTGTTTGCCTTGCGGTAGTACCGCATGGGGGGCGCGGTAGTACCGCGCGTGCGGAAGTACCGCCCCCAGCTCCTGCGCGTCTATTTATCTTTTCTGTTGCTGGGGTTGCGGCTGTACCATGGGTCGGTACGGTAGTACCGCACAGCTGTGCGGTAGTACCGCTTGGTTGCAAGCAGTAGTACCGCGCGGCCTTGCGGTAGTATCGCTGGCCAGGCGCGGTAGTACTGCTGGCCGCGGGCTGGTTGGTGGGTAACGGTTGGATCCTTTTCCCACACTATATAAGGGGTCCCCTTCTTCCTCGTTGACTTACCTCTTCCACCCCTAAGCTCCATTATTGCTCCAAGCTCCATTTTCGCCCGATCTCACTCCCTAGCCGACCAAACTTGTTGATTTGCTCGGGAGTGGTTGAGAAGGCCACGATCTACACTTCCACCAAGAGATATTTGATTCCCCCCACTAATCCCTTGCGGATCTTGTTACTCTTGGGTGTTTGAGCATCCTAGACGGTTGAGGTCACCGCGAAGCCATAGTCCATTGTGGTGAAGCTTCGTGGTATCGTTGGGAGCCTCCAATTGAGTTGTGGAGATTTCCCCAACCTAGTTTGTAAAGGTTCGGTCGCCGCCTCCAAGGGCACCAATAGTGGAATCACGGCATCTCGCATTGTGTGAGGGCGTAAGGAGAATACGGTGGCCCTAGTGGCTTCTTGGGGAGCATTGTGCCTCCACATCGCTCCAACGGAGACGTACTTCCTCTCAAAGGGAAGGAACTTCGGCAACACATCCTCGTCTCCACCGTCTCCACTCTTGGTTATCTCATGCCTTTACTTGTGCAAGCTTATTTGTTTCATATATCTTGCTTGCTTGTGTTCCTATCCTTGTTGCATCATATAGGTTGCTCACCTAGTTGCATATCTAGATAACCTACTTTGATGCAAAGTTTAAATTGTTAAAGAAAAGCTAAAATTTGTTAGTTGACTATTCACCCCCCCCCCCTCTAGTCAACCATATCGATCCTTTCAATTGGTATCAGAGCCTCGTCTCTTTATTAAGGACTTTACCGTCCAAAGAGTATGGTTGATACCGTAGACGGTGTGGAGGAACACTCCGGTGTGAATCCGACCTCATCTACGGGCGATGGGGTAACCTCGTTCTCTCATGAGGAGTTCAATGTGGCCTTGGAGACATTGAAAACCTCCATGACGACCGAAGTTGAAAGCATGTTTACTAATTTTCTTGAGGGGCTTAAACTATCTACCGCACCGTTGAAAGTGGGTGACCCCGCCGACAAGGTGACGGATGCTATCCCCGACAAGGGGGAAGCTAGTAGTGAAAAGGCTCCTTCTTCTAGTGGTAAGAATGGCACCGACATCTTTGCCCATGTGGAACCACCACTTGTTTATGGTGGACCGGTTCCTTCCACTCATTTGAATCATGTCGGTCCTCCCCCTAAGATTGTGAAAAAATGAGGACTTTGATTCTTGGGTTTACTGCTTTAAACGTCATTTAAATCATGTGAACACTAACCTTTGGAGAATCATTAAAGAAGGTTTCTATCCACATGATCCAAGCAACTTCACTCCTCGAGAAGCCGCGGACAATCAATTCAATGAGAATGCTCTCTTCATCATTCAAGATGCAATTCCACCCAAAGACCTACCTCATCTTCGTCCCTTCGCCTTGGCCAAAGATGCATGGCATTGTGTTGTCTCTCTCTACCGGGGAAGCGCAAGCATTCAACGCTCCAACTATGAAGTGGTGCAAGATGAGGCCGATGAGTTTGCAATGAAAGAAGATGAAGAACCTCGTGAGCTTTATCGGAGAGTAACCAAACTCGCGGTCTCACTACGAGATCACGGGAGCAAGGACACGGATGACAATTGGATCAAGCGCAAATTCGTCAAAGACCGGACTTCCAAACTTTGACCTCAAGTGAAGTGTTGGATGAGTTTGTGGCCAAGAACATTTTGGACAAGACCGCCAACAATGCGGTGCTTCGTTCTCAAAGGGAAAAGAAGCCTAACCTTGCATTGAAGGCCAAGCTCACCGTTGAAGAAGAAGAAGAGGAAGAAGAGGAGAGCAACCGCGAAGATACGAAGTATGCGTATCATGAACACATGTCACTTGCTTCAAGGCAATTTTGGAGAAAGAAAAACTCGAGGCCAAACTTTAGCAAAAACAACTCAAGTGGCACGAAGAGCAAGCAACGTGTAAGGACTTGCTACAATTGTGGCAACGTGAGTCATTTTGTTGCGGAATGCCCGTATGAGAAGAGGGAAGACAATGGTGGCAAGCTCATCCGAAAGGACAAGGCCAAGTCGTTCCCCAACAAGAGCAACTTCACCAAGAAGACTCCTCCCAAGGCATTGGTGGTACAAGAAGAGTACAATGAGGATGATGACGATGATGAAAGTGATGAGTCGGTTGCCATGGCCTCCGTTGCCATTGCGACGACTCCACGGGTGTCTCTCTTCGACTCACCCAATGAGAGCATCACCGCCAAGTGCATCATGGCTAAAGCCACCAACAAGGTAACCCCCAACATCAAAACTACCATCATTAATCATCCTTCTCCGACGGATAGCATTAATGAACTTGAGGAAGATAATGTGGAGGCTAATGAGTTTGAGGCCTTTATGGGCAAACTCAAGGGAAAATCCAAGAAGCACTTTGTTGCTCTCTTGGAACAACTTGGTGAAGCCAATGACATGATCGAGGCTCACGAAAACACCATCACTAAGATGGAAGTGCATAGTCGTGACTATGCCGATGAGATTTCGGATCTTTCCAATGCTCTTGAGGAAGAGCATGGTCTTCGTTTGGCTCTTGAGGAGTCACACAACGTTGATCATGCTAAGTTAAAGAAAGATTATGATCATGTCCTCATTGTTTCTCATGTGCTAAACTCCGAGAAGGCCGAACTTGAGGTTGATTTTGCTAGACTCAAAGAGGAGTTTGATCTACTTGACAAGGCTCACAAGGTCTTGAAGGGTGCTCATGCTAGCCTTAAAGAGTCGCATGATCAACTTCAAGTAAAGCTAACCAAGGAAAAGGCCACTTCCCCTCGTATGATGTTAATTGATAATGCAAATGCTATTAACCCGTGTTGTGAGCATGTGCATCTCGTTGAGGAGAACGCTAAGCTAAAGGGGCAACTTGAGAGAGGTCTTGCGACTTGCATACAAGGCAAGAAGAACCTCAACGATCTCTTGATCAAACAAAAGGGGGTTGTGGCCAAGGAAGGGGTTGGGTACGTGCCCGACTCCAAGAACAAGAAGAAGAATGACAAGACCAAACGACCTCCTCCTCTCATGCAAACCTTTGTGAAGGAGGGAGAGAGTGCCTCCGAGGAGAAGAAGAACATTTCAAAGGGCGGCAATGTCAAGAAGGGCAATGCCACCCCTCCCAACAAAGCCGGAGATTTTAATCCTTCTTATGTGTTATGCCGTGCTAGTGATGGACATGTTTATGCCAAATTTGTTGGTTCTCTTCGTGAATACATTGAATGGTCTATTTGGGTTCCAAAGACCCTTGTTTCTAACATCAAAGGACCCATTACAAAATGGGTACCTAAAACCAAGCATTGATCTCTTGTAGGTGTTTGCTTCCGGTGGGGGATCATGGTTGCTCGATAGCGGAGCTACAAATCATATGACCGGAAGCAAGGACTTGGTGGTGGACGTGCACAAGGTCCCATCTATGCCCACCAATGTCGAGTGGGGTGACGCCTCATCTTCTAAGGTATTGGGACTTGGCAAGGTGGTCATCTCTCATGATCTCACGATCGAGAAGGTCATGCTTGTTGAGTCCCTTGCATACAATTTACTTTCCGTTCGTCAACTTGCAATCATGGGCTTTGCCACTTTCTTTTATATCGATACCATGGCCCTCTTGTGGAGCAAGACTCTTAAAGTAGCCTTTGTTGGGCATGTCGAGAACGGTCTATATGTGATTAACTTTTCGGAGCGACCCACTAAGACCGCGACGTGCCTAATGGATAAAGTTGATGTGGGATGGCTTTGGCATCGCCGTTTAGCCCACGTCAATATGAGATCTTTGCAAAGTCTCCTCAAGGGGGACCATGTCCATGGACTAACGAATGTTAGTTTTTCTAAAGATCATGCTTGTAGTGCTTGTATAGAAGGAAAGCTACATGAGAAGGATCACCCTCCCACGACTATCATTTATTCAAAGAGGCCTTTGGAGCTCCTTCACATGGATCTCTTTGGGCCTCCATCCTTCGATAGTCTTGGAGGTAGGAAGTATTGCTTGGTGATTGTGGATGACTACTCAAGGTACACGTGGGTATATTTCTTCAAGAGGAAGAGCGAGACCCAACAAACCGTCATTGATTTTGCAAATGAAGCACAACGTCAATACAATGCAAAGATCTTGACAATAAGAAGTGACAACGGCACTGAGTTCAAGAACTACACCTTGGATGAGTTTCTTAGTGATGAGGGGATCAAACATCAATATTCCGCACCTTACACCCCTCAACAAAACGGTGTTGCGGAGAGGAAGAACCGGATGTTGATGGATGCGGCAAGGACCATGATGGAGGAGTTCAAGTCTCCTACAACTTTTGGGCCGAAGCCATCAACACCGCGTGTCATGCATCCAATCGGCTCTACCTCCGCAAGGGCTTGAACAAGACTCCATATGAGATACTCACCGGTAACAAGCCCAACCTCAAGTACTTCCGGGTGTTCGGGTGTAAGTGTTTCATTCTCAAGAAAGGTGTTCGGTTGTCTAAATTTGAGGCTACAGCTTATGAGGGCATATTTGTTGGTTATGCTACAAACTCTCATGCTTACCATGTCCTCAATAAATCCACGGGACTTATTGAGGAGACGTGTAACGTGGAGTTTGATGAGAATAACGGCTCCCAAGTGGAGCAAAGTGGCACTTGTGATGTAGGTGATGAAATTCCTCCCCAAGCCATAAGAAGAATGGGTGTTGGTTTTATCCTACCCATTGAGGAACCCCTTGTGGCCGAAGGAGAAGGACAAAGCTCCACTCTAGCGGGTCCATCACCAACCCAAGGCCCACATGCTTCCGAAGAACAACGTGAAGGCCCTCATCCACAAGGACATAACCAAGGGCAAGATCACGCTCAAGACGGTGTTGACACATCTAATGATGCCCAAGGTCAAGTTCTCTCCTCCGAGCAAGTTCAAGAACAAGAACAAGCTCAAGACGACGCTCAAGATTATCAAGTGACCACTCCTCGTCTCACCCCCGAGGAGGAATTAGAGCATCGTGCCGCCAAGGTTGCTTCCAAGCTCTCCACCAAGGATCATCTCATGACGAATGTGCTTGGAAGCTTACGAAAGGGGGTAAGCACTCGTAGACAATTAGCAAATTATTGTGAGCATCACGCGTTTGTCTCTTGTGTGGAACCCCACAAGGTCTATGAGGCGCTAGAAGATCCGGATTGGCTCAATGCCATGCATGAAGAACTCAACAACTTTGAGCGCAACAAAGTGTGGAGATTGGTGCCAAGACCGACGAGGAACCACAATGTCATCGGAACCAAGTGGATATTTAAGAACAAGCAAGATGCCCATGGGATTATCATTCGCAACAAGGCTCGTTTGGTAGCACAAGGCTACTCCCAAGTCGAGGGTATCGACTACAGTGAAACCTTTGCTCCCGTTGCTCGTCTTGAATCTATTCGCATATTGATTGCCTATGCTTCTCATCATAACTTTAAGTTACAACAAATGGATGTGAAGAGTGCTTTTCTTAATGGTCCCATTAATGAATTGGTTTATGTCAAGCAACCCCCCGGGTTCGAGGATCCCTACTTTCCCGATCATGTGTATCAACTAGATAAGGCACTCTATGGCCTTAAACAAGCCCCACGTGCGTGGTATGACCACCTTACCGAGTTGTTACAAGACCATGGTTTCGAATTTGGGCTAATCGACCCCACTCTTTTTACTAAGAAGGTCAAAAGGGAGCTGTTTGTGTGCCAATTATATGTTGATGATATTATCTTTGGTTCCCCTAATAAAGCTTTCAATGAGGAATTTGCCGCTCTCATGACCTAAAAATTCAAGATGTCTTCCATGGGAGAGTTGAAGTTCTTTCCAGGGTTCGAAGTGAAACAAAGAAGAGAAGGAACCTTCATCAATCAAGCCAAATATACTCAAGACATGATCAAAAGATTCAAGCTAAGTGATGTCAAGCCGGCTTCCACTCCCATGCCCACCAAGTGCCAACTTGACATAGATCCCAATGGTAAAGCGGTGGATCAAAAGGTATATCGCTCCATGATAGGTTCCTTGCTTTACCTTTGTGCATCTAGACCGGATATCATGTTGAGTGTGGGAATTTGTGCATGTTTTCAAGCCGCACCTAAGGAAAGTCACTATGTGGCGGTCAAGCGGATCTTTCGATATTTGGCTCATACCCTAAACTTTGGCATATGGTACCCAAGAGGAGAAAACTTCAAGCTTGTAGGGTATTCGGATTCCAATTGGGCGGGAGACAAAGTGGATAGGAAGTCCACTTCCGGAGGGTGCCAATTTCTTGGTTGCTCTTTGGTAAGTTGGTCTTCCAAAAAGCAAAGTTGTGTGTCTCTCTCGTCCACCAAAGCGGAGTATGTGGCGGCCGGTAGTTGTTGTGCACAACTCTTATGGATGAGGCAAACTTTAAAGGATTACGGTGTCATTTGTGACAAAGTGCCTCTTTGGTGTGACAATGAAAGTGCCATCAAGATCTCTCTCAACCCGGTGCAACACTTCAAGACGAAGCATATTGAGATTCAGTATCACTTCATCCGGGATCACATTAGGCAAGGAGAGATCGAGCTCAACTATGTCAACACTCATGATAACCTTGCAGATATCTTCACGAAGCCCTTGGATGAAGCAAGATTTCGCGAGTTAAGGCATGAGCTAAATATCATTGATTCGAGCAATGTTGCTTGAACTCTTGCACACCCCACCATACTCAACGTGTTGTCCTATTTAGATGTAGGCATGGACATAGGGGGAGTGATGTTCTCTCCATGAACTCTCCCTCCCCCCATTATGCATAAATCGATCAAGTCTTTCACATTAGCCATGTTTGATGGTACTTGTGCTTCAAAGACGAGTTTTGGTCATGGACCCAAGGATAATTCTTCGCGGTGCCATACCAATTGACTCAAACATAGGTGGCTACGGCCACCGCCCTCTCTTTGGAGAGGTGGTGTCTCATGGTTGTTTCGTTTGTCGTGTGCCTTTCTGGCTTTGTGTGTTGCGTGGTCTTGTGGTGTTGTGTTGGCTCACAGAGTTTGTGCAAAGATCCAGTTTTTCGTGTGCTCAAAACGTGCATCTTCTTGAGCTCACGGTACTACCACGTCTGGCCGCGGCACTACCGCTTTGGGAGGCACGGTACTACTGCGCCACAGCATGGTACTACCGCTCAGGAGTGGTACTTCGGAAGTACCGCGCCGGGCGGTACTACCGCATCGGGGCACGGTACTACTGCGCTGTCGAGGGAGCGTGGGGGTTATAACTCGGGCAGGGGAGTTCCAACTCCCCATACCCATTCATTTGTCTCTCTCCCCACGTCTCTCTCTCTCTCGCTCAAGAGCGGCGCCGGAGGCCCTCGCTGGATCTCCGTCTCCGGCCACTCTCCTCGGATTCCGGCCGGTGGGATCGTTCCCCACCACTTCCTCTTGCCATGGACCAAGGTTCTTCCCCAAATCCCTCTTTTTCTTGGATGTTCTCTTGCTTCTAGGTTTTTGGGGAGAAACTTGTTGTTCTTGAGATTTTAGGCCAAATCTATGCAAGAGTAGGATGTAGGAGAGTCGTGATGCGTAGGAATCATACTTGATATGCTGTCTTGTGGTAGCTTGGTCCAACCGTAGTACCGCCTTGATTTCGCGGGCTTTTCTCATATTTGAACCTGTTCAGATCTGACGCGCTGTGGTACTACCGTGTCTGATGTGCGGTACTACCACTCATGTGGTACTACCGCCCGTCGGGTGCGGTACTACCGTGCTAGCTCGTGCGGTACTACCGCTCAACAGATGTGGTACTACCACGCTAGCCGAGGCGCTAAGGTCGTACTACCGCTCCTAGACCTAGTACTACCATGACCTTGCACAGTACTACCGCGTCTAAGAGCAGTACTACTATCTTAGCTTCGCAGCACTTGGCAGTACTACCGTAGGGATCAAATCTCTCTCTAGGCATTTATCATGTGTGCTTTCTGCCTGTTTCTCTTGCTTTGTTGTGGTCTTTGCATTAATCCCTCTTGGCTGTTGTGGGTGTTTTGCATTTTGTGTCTTAGGTGGTGGCTCTCGCCGTTCCAATCCCAGTCATGACACTGGCTCCAAGCGTCTGCGCAACCCCCAAGATGAAGCCCGAGAGGGCTCCAATGCCCCCAAGCTGTTGGGGAACGTAGCATAAATTCAAAATTTTCCTACGTGTCACCAAGATCTATCTATGGAGTCATCTAGCAACGAGGGAGGAGTGGATCTACATACCCTTGTAGATCGCGCGCGGAAGCGTTCAAGAGAACGGGGTTGATGGAGTCATACTCGTCGTGATCCAAATCACCGATGATCCTAGCGCCGAACGGACGGCACCTCCGCGTTCAACACACGTACGGAGCAGCGACGTCTCCTCCTTCTTGATCCAGCAAGGGGGAAGGAGAGGTTGATGGAGATCCAGCAGCACGACGGCGTGGTGGTGGAAGTAGCGGGATTCCAACAGGGCTTCGCCAAGCGCTGCGGGAGGAGGGAGATGTGTCATGGGAGGGAGAGGGAGGCGCCAGGGCTTAGGTGTGGTTGCCCTCCCTTCCCCCCACTATATATAGGGCCAAGGGAGAGGGGGAGGCGCAGCCTTGGCCCTTCCTCCAAGGAAGGGTGCGGCCAGGGAGGAGTCCCTCCTCCCCAAGGCACCTCGGAGGTGCCTTCCCCCTTTAGGACTCTTCCTTTCCCTCTTCTCTTGGTGCATGGGCCTCTTGGGGCTGGTGCCCTTGGCCCATATAGGCCAAGGCGCACACCCCTACAGCCCATGTGCCCCCCCGGGGCAGGTGGACCCCCTTGGTGGACCCCCGGGACCCTCCCGGTGGTCTCGGTACGTTACCGATAAAACCCGAAACTTTTCCGGTGACCAAAATAGGACTTCCCATATATAAATCTTTACCTCCGGACCATTCCGGAACTCCTCGTGACGTCCGGGATCTCATCTGGGACTCTGAACAACTTTTGTGTTAACGCATACTAATATCTCTATAACCCTAGCGTCACCGAACCTTAAGTGTGTAGACCCTACGGGTTCGGGAACCATGCAGACATGACCGAGATGTTCTCTGGTCAATAACCAACAACGGGATCTGGATACCCATGTTGGCTCCCACATGTTCCACGATGATCTCGTCGGATGAACCACGATGTCAAGGACTTAATCAATCCCGTATGCAATTCCCTTTGTCTATCGGTACGATACTTGCCCGAGATTCAATCGTTGGTATCCCGATACCTTGTTCAATCTCGTTACCGGCAAGTCTCTTTACTCGTTTCGTAACACATCATCCCGTGATCAACTCCTTGATCACATTGTGCACATTATGATGATGTCCTACCGAGTGGGCCCAGAGATACCTCTTCGTTTACATGGAGTGACAAATCCCAGTCTCGATTCGTGCCAACCCAACAGACACTTTCGGAGATACCTGTAGTGTACCTTTATAGCCACCCAGTTACGTTGTGACGTTTGGCACACCCAAAGCACTCCTACGGTATTCGGGAGTTGCACAATCTCATGGTCTAAGGAAATGATACTTGACATTAGAAAAACTTTAGCATACGAACTACATGATCTTGTGCTAGGCTTAGGATTGGGTCTTTGTCCATCACATCATTCTCCTAATGATGTGGTCCCATTATCAATGACATCCAATGTCCATTGTCAGGAAACCGTAACCATCTATTGATCAACGAGCTAGTCAACTAGAGGCTTACTAGGGACATGGTGTTGTCTATGTATCCACACATGTATTTGAGTTTCCTATCAATACAATTCTAGCATGGATAATAAACGATTATCATGAACAAGGAAATATAATAATAATCAATTTATTATTGCCTTTAGGGCATATTTCCAATAGTCTCCCACTTGCACTAGAGTCAATAATCCAGTTCACATCGATATGTTATTAACACTCAAGGCCACATCCCCATGTGACTAACACCCAAAGAGTTTACTACAGTCAATAATCTAGTTCACATTACCATGTGATTAACACTCGATGAGTTCTGGGTTTGATCATGTTATGCTTGTGAGAGATGTTATAGTCAATGGGTCTGAATCTTTCAGATCCGTATGTACTTTGCAAATCTCTATGTCATCTTGTAGATACAGCTACTACGCTATATTTGGAGCCATTTGAAATAACTGTTCTACTATACGAATCCAGTTTACTACTCAGAATAATCTGGATTAGTGTCAAAGTTTGCATCGGCGTAACCCTTTACGACGAACTCTTTTACCACCTCCATAATCGAGAAAATTCCTTAGTCCACTAGTTACTAAGGATAACTTTGACCGTTGTCTTGTGATCCATTCTTGGATCACTCTTGTACGCCTTGACTGACTCATGGCAAGGCACATTTCAGGTGCGGTACACAACATAGCATACTGTAGGGCCTATGTATTAAGCATAGTGGACGACCTTCGTCCTTTCTCTCTATTCTGCCGTGGTCGAGCTTTAAGTCTTAACTTCATACCTTACAACTCAGGCAAGAACTCCTTCTTTGATTGATCCATCTTGAACACCTTCAAGATCATGTCAAGGTATGTGCTCATTTGAAAGTACCATTAAGCGTTTTGATCTATCCTTATAGATCTTGATGCTCAATGTTCAAGTAGCTTAATCCAGGCTTTCCATTGAAAAACACTTTCCAAATAACCCTATATGCTTTCCAGAAATTCTACGTCATTTCCGATCAACAACATGTTAACAACACATACTCATCGGAAATTCTATAGTGCTCCCACTCACTTCTTTGGAAATACAAGTTTCTCATAAACTTTGTATACACCCAAAATCTTTGATCATCATCAAAGCATACATTCCAACTCCGAGATGCTTACTCCAGTCCTCAGAAGGATTGCTGGAGCTTTTGCATACTTATTAGCATTTTTCAGGATTGACAAAACCTTCCGGTTGTATCACATACAACCTTTCCTCAAAAATCGTCGAGGAAACAATGTTTTGATATCCTATCTGCAAGATTTCATAAATAATGCAGAAATCGCTAATATAATTCCAACAGACTCTTAGCATCGCTACGAGTGAGAAAGTCTCATCGTAGTCAACTCCTTGAACTTGTCAAAAAACATCTTAACGACAAGTCGAGCTTTTTAATGGTGACATTTAACATCATTGTCCGTCTTCCTTTTAAAATCCATCTGTACTCAATAGCCTCACGACCATTGAGCTGTTCTGTCAAAGTCTACACTTTGTTTCTATACATGGATCCTCTCTCGGATTTTATATGGCCTCGAGCCATATTGGAATCCAGGCCCACCATCACTTCTCCATAGCTCGTAGGTTCATTGTTGTCTAGCAACATGACTTCCAAGACAGGATTACGTACCACTCTGAAGTAGTACGCATCCTTGTCATCCCACGAGGTTTGGTAGTGACTTGATCTGAAGTTTCATGATCACTATTATAAGCTTCCACTTCAATTGGTGTAGGTGCCACAGGAACAACTCCCTGTGCCCTGTCACACACTAGTTGAAGAGACGGTTCAATAACCTCATCAAGTCTCCATCATCCTCCCACTCAATTCTTTTGAGAGAAACTTTTCCTCGAGAAAGGACTCGATTCTAGAAACAATCCCTTATTGCTTTCGAATCTGAGATAGGAGGTATACCCAACTGTTTTGGGTGTCCTATGAAGATGCATTTATCTGCTTTGGGTTAGAGCTTATCAGCCTGAAACTTTTTCACATAAGCGTCGCAGCCCCAAACTTTTAAGAAATGACAGCTTAGGTTTCTCTAAACCATAGTTCATACGGTGTCATCTCATCGGAATTACGTGGTGCCCTATTTAAAGTGAATGTGGTTGTCTTTAATGCCTAACCCATAAACTATCGTGGCAATTCGATAAGAGACATCATGGTATGCATCATATCCAATAGGGTGCAGTTGTGATGTTCGGACATCACACTATGGTGTTCCAGGCTGTATTAGTTGTGAAACAATTTCCACAATGTCTTAATTCTGTGCCAAACTCGTAATTCAGATATTCATCTCTATGATCATATCATAGATCTTTTATCCTCTTGTCACGACGATCTTTCAACTTCACCCTGAAATTACTTGAACCTTTCAATAATTCAGACTCGTGATTCATCAAGTAAATGTACTCAACATCTACTCAAATCATCTGTGAAGTAAGAACATAACGATATCCACTACATGCCTCAACACTCATCGGACCCACACATCAAAATGTATTACTTCCAACAAGTTGCTTTCTAGTTCCATTTTACTGAAAATGAGGCTTTCAGTCATCTTGCCCATGTGGTATGATTTGCATGTCTCAAGTGATTCAAAATCAAGTGAGTCCAAACGGTCCATTTGCATGGAGTTTCTTCATGCATATACACCAATAGACATGGTTCGCATGCCTCAAACTTTTCAAAAACAAGTGAGCCCAAAGATCCATCAACATGGAGCTTCTTCATGCGTTTTATACCGATATGACTTACGTGGCAGTGCCACAAGTAGGTGGTACTATCATTACTATCTTTTGGCATGAACATGTGTATCACTACTATCGAGATTCAATGAACCATTCATTTCAGGTGCAATACCATTGAAGGTATTATTCAAATAAACAGAGTAACCATTATTCTCCTTAAATGAATAACCGTATTGCGATAGACATAATCCAATTATATCTATGCTCAACGCAAACACCAATCTCGATGGTAGAGGGAGCGTGCGATGCTTGATCATATTAACATTGGAAACACTTCCAACACATATCGTCAGCTCACCTTTAGCTAGTCTCCGTTTATTCCGTAGCTTTTATTTCAAGTTACTAACACTTAGCAACCAAACCGGTATCAAATACCCTGGTGCTACTAGGAGTACTAGTAAAGTACACATCAACACAATGTATATCCAATATACTTCTATCGACCTTGCCAGCCCTCTCGTCTACCAAGTATCTAGGGTAATTCTGCTCTAGTGGTTGTTCCCCTTATTACAGAAGCACTCAGTCTCGGGTTTGGGTTCAACCTTGGGTTTCTTCACTAGAGCAGCAGCTGATTTGCCGTTTCATGAAGTTTCCCTTCTTGCCCTTGCCCTTCTTGAAACTAGTGGTTTCACCAACCATCAACAATTGATGCTCCTTCTTGATTTCTACTTTTGTGGTGTCAAACATCGCGAATATCTCAAGGATCATCATATATGTCCCTGATATATTATAGTTCATCACGAAGCTCTAGCAGCTTGGTGGTAATGACTTCGGAGAAACATCACTATCTCATCTGGAAGATCAACTCCCACTCGATTCAAGCGATTGTTGTACTCAGACAATCTGAGCACAAGCTCAACAATTGAGCTTTTCTCCCTTAGTTGCAGGCTAAGAAAATCGTCGGAGGTCTTATACCTCTTGACGTGGGCACGAGCCTGAAATCCCAATTTCAGCCCTCGAAACATCTCATACGTTTCGCAATGTTTTAAAACGTCTTCGGTGCCTCAACTCTAAACCGTTTAACTGAACTATCACGTAGTTATCAAAATGTGTATGTCAGATGTTCGCAACATCCACAGACGACGTTCGAGGTTCAGCACACTGAGCGGTGCATTAAGGACATAAGCCTTCTATGAAGCAATGAGGACAATCCTCAGTTTACGGACCTAGTCCGCATAATTGCTACTATCAACTTTCAACTAAATTTTCTCTAAGAACATATCTAAACAGTAGAACTGAAGCGCGAGCTACGACATAATTTGCGAAGACCTTTTGACTATGTTCAGGATAATTAAGTTCATCTTATGAACTCCCACTCAGATATACATCCCTCTAGTCATCTAAGTGATTACATGATCCGAGTCAACTAGGACGTGTCCGATCATCACGTGAGACGGACTAGTCATCATCGGTGAACATCTTCATGTTGATCGTATCTACCATACGACTCATGCTCGACCTTTCGGTCTCTTGTGTTCCGAGGCCATGTCTGTACATGCTAGGCTCGTCAAGTCAACCTAAGTGTTTCGCGTGTGTAAATCTGTCTTACACCCATTGTATGTGAACGTAAGAATCTATCACACCCGATCATCACGTGGTGCTTCAAAACGACGAACTTTCACAACGGTGCACAGTTAGGGGGAACACTTTCTTGAAATTTCAATGAGGGATCATCTTATTTACTACCGTCGTTCTAAGCAAATAAGATGCAAAAACATGATAAACATCACATGCAATCAAATAATAGTGACATGATATGGCCAATATCATATAGCTCCTTTAATCTCCATCTTGGGGCTCCATGATCATCTTGTCACCGGCATGACACCATGATCTCCATCATCATGATCTCCATCATCGTGTCTCCATGAAGTTGCTCGCCAACTATTACTTCTACTACTATGGCTACCGATTAGCAATAAAGTAAAGTAATTACATGGCGTTGTTCAATGACACGCAGGTCATACAATAAATAAAGACAACTCCTATGGCTTCTGCCGGTTGTCATACTCATCGACATGCAAGTCGTGATTCCTATTACAAGAACATGATCAATCTCATACATCACATATATCATTCATCACATCCTTTTGGCCATATCACATCACATAGCATACCCTGCAAAAACAAGTTAGACGTCCTCTAATTGTTGTTTGCATGTTTTACGTGGCTGCTATGGGTTTCTAGCAAGAACGTTTCTTACCTACGCAAAAACCACAACGTGATAGGCCAATTGCTATTTACCCTTCATAAGGACCCTTTTCATCGAATCCGATCTGACTAAAGTGGGAGACACAGACACCCGCTAGCCACCTTATGCAACTAGTGCATGTCAGTCGGTGGAACCAGTCTCACGTAAGAGTACGTGTAAGGTCGGTCCGGGCCGCTTCATCCCACGATGCCGCCGAATCAAGATAAGACTAGTAACGACAAGCATATTGAACAAAATCAACGCCCACAACTACTTTGTGTTCTACTCGTGCATAGAAACTACGCATAGACCTAGCTCATGATGCCACTGTTGGGGAACGTAGCATAAATTCAAAATTTTCCTACGTGTCACCAAGATCTATCTATGGAGTCATCTAGCAACGAGGGAGGAGTGGATCTACATACCCTTGTAGATCACGCGCGGAAGCGTTCAAGAGAACGGGGTTGATGGAGTCGTACTCATCGTGATCCAAATCACCGATGATCCTAGCGCTGAACGGACGGCACCTCCGCGTTCAACACACGTACGGAGCAGCGACGTCTCCTCCTTCTTGATCCAGCAAGGCGGGAGGAGAGGTTGATGGATATCCAGCAGCACGACGGCGTGGTGGTGGAAGTAGCGGGATTCCAACAGGGCTTCGCCAAGCGCTGCGGGAGGAGGGAGATGTGTCATGGGAGGGAGAGGGAGGCGCCAGGGCTTAGGTGTGGTTGCCCTCCCTTCCCCCCACTATATATAGGGCCAAGGGAGAGGGGGAGGCGCAGCCTTGGCCCTTCCTCCAAGGAAGGGTGCGGCCAGGGAGGAGTCCCTCCTCCCCAAGGCACCTCGGAGGTGCCTTCCCCCTTTAGGACTCTTCCTTTCCCTCTTCTCTTGGTGCATGGGCCTCTTGGGGCTGGTGCCCTTGTCCCATATAGGCCAAGGCGCACACCCCTACAGCCCATGTGGCCCCCCGGGGCAGGTGGACCCCCTTGGTGGACCCCCGGGACCCTCCCGGTAGTCCCGGTACGTTACCGATAAAACCCGAAACTTTTCTGGTGACCAAAATAGGACTTCCCATATATAAATCTTTACCTCCGGACCATTCCGGAAGTCCTCGTGATGTCCGGGATCTCATCCGGGACTCCGAACAACTTTCGGGTTACCGCATACTAATATCTCTATAACCCTAGCGTCACCGAACCTTAAGTGTGTATACCCTACGGGTTCGGGAACCATGCAGACATGACCGACACGTTCTCTGGTCAATAACCAAAAGCGGGATCTGGATACCCATGTTGGCTCCCACATGTTCCACGATGATCTCATCGGATGAACCACGATGTCAAGGACTTAACCAATCCCGTATGCAATTCCCTTTGTCTATCGGTACGATACTTGCCCGAGATTCGATCGTTGGTATCCCGATACCTTGTTCAATCTCGTTACCGGCAAGTCTCTTTACTCGTTTCGTAACACATCATCCCGTGATCAACTCCTTGATCACATTGTGCACATTATGATGATGTCCTACCGAGTGGGCCCAGAGATACCTCTCCGTTTACACGGAGTGACAAATCCCAGTCTCAATTCGTGCCAACCCAACAGACACTTTCGGAGATATCTGAGTGTACCTTTATAGCCACCCAGTTACGTTGTGACATTTGGCACACCCAAAGCACTCCTACGGTATCCGGGAGTTGCACAATCTCATGGTCTAAGGAAATGATACTTGACATTAGAAAAGCTTTAGCATACGAACTACATGATATTGTGCTAGGCTTAGGATTGGGTCTTTGTCCATCACATCATTCTCCTAATGATGTGATCCCATTATCAATGACATCCAATGTCCATGGTCAGGAAACCGTAACCATCTATTGATCAACGAGCTAGTCAACTAGAGGCTTACTAGGGACATGGTGTTGTCTATGTATCCACACATGTATTTGAGTTTCCTATCAATACAATTCTAGCATGGATAATAAATGATTATCATGAACAAGGAAATATAATAATAATCAATTTATTATTGCCTCTAGGGCATATTTCCAACACAAGCGCAATGTCAAGACCACTTCCAGCAAGCAAAAGGAAGCTGCTAAGGGCATGGACGAGATTTCTGTCTCTGAGTATGTCGAACGCCGGAGGATCAATCCCTATGTGACTCCTCGGGGTGTGCTCAGAAGCACTGAGATGTTCTGGAACAAGCAACAGGTTCTCATCTATCTGGATGTGATCAAGAGCAAGCAGAATACCTTCGTGGAGGTCAAGTGGATAGACATGCATCACATGCAGAAGGACAAGTTTCGTGACTATTTTGGAGAGGCTCTGGACTTGGTGGAGCAGTTTGCTATTGAGCCGGTGATCTCTTTTCACAATGACTATGACCCTGAGCTCATCTGTCAGTTCTTTACCTCAGTGTACTTTCATCCCGGGGAGGAGCAGAGGATGACCAGGATGACCAATGGCCGTCAGCTGTCTGCTACATGGAAAGAGTTCATGGATCTGCTGCACATTCCTGATGACGGGCTTCACACCCCCGTTGGTGTTCGCCCCCATGCCAACTCTGAGTCTGCCAACAAGAACCTGCTTCAGCCTTTCCTTGTTGAGAAGGTGCTCCCCAATGGCAAGTCAACTTGGGTGTTAAACTCCTTTCTGGATATCATGCATCGCATCTTCCGCAACACTCTGTTCCCACGCATTGGCGACAAGGACAAGGTCCATGCATATCTAGTGGACATGTTGCTCCTGTGTGCAGAGGCACGTTCTTCTCAGACTCAGCCACTTGATGTCTCACACATCATGTGGTGTGAGCTTCGGTTTGCGGTGTTCACTCGCAAGGTACCTATCTATGGACCGTACCTGTTTCTGCTGCTCTCCACCACTTGGGAGAAGATGTACCCGGGTGATGAGTTCCTTGCTCCAGACTGGATTCGCCATGAGTCCATCAGCCTCCGCATCAAGCCCAACTGGGCCAACACCACTACCCGTGCTGAGGCCTCTTCTGCTAGGAGGGCTGCTGGTGAGGAGGAGGCTGTTGCTGCTGAGAATGTTGCTGAGGACCATGCTGCTAGGTCCACCACTCCTTCCTCTGAGCCATCATGGGCCAAGAAGCTCAAGAACAAGATGAAGACTCTCTTCTGCATGCAGGCGAAGGGACAGTACAGGGCTCACGTGGCAGACAAGGAGAGTCGCCACCGTGACAAGAAGGTTATGAGGCTCTTTGGAGAGGATGTGTCTGGCGGGTTTGAGGACGTCATCACACCTGAGGCTGCCTGGATGTCAAAGCAGGGATACAAGTGGACCAGTTCAGAGGATGACTTCGAGGAGACTATCCCCGTCGCTGAGTCTGACGAGGAGCACGAGGAGACGTGGGACGACTTCTCTGCCTGAGCCACCCCGTGTGTGTAGGTGTCCTCTCTGCCTTTTTGGTGTCTCGATGCCAAAGGGGGAGAGAGTGTAGTGATTTGCGTTGTGTCGTGCTTGGCGCGTTTATTTGCTTTGTCTTTTGGACCTCGTTTGTGCTTGTTTGCTTTGTTTGCTCTTGTTTGGTTTGTGCTTTCGAGGCCTTTCCTCATATGGTGTAAGACATATGCACTTTATCTATCGTAGTTAACTTATGTGTGTGCTATCTTGTCTAGTGATAGATATGCCTTGTCTCTATAATATAGAGGGAGCTTTGATCCTAGTATTCGTGTGCCGTGCAGTCCAAAGCACTCTTCTAGGTGGCACACATCTAGGAGGAGCCCGTCTATATTCTAGAGAGGAGGGGTTTGCATTTACTTAATTTTATTTTCCTTGTGCAAATCCCGTATTGTCATCAATCCACCAAAAAGGGGAGATTGTAAGGGCATATTTATCCCTAAGTGTTTTGGTGATTGATGACAACGCATTTGCGGACTAATCGTGTGCCTCGAGTATTCCAGACACTTCATTGCTAGGCACAAGACGATTGGATGCCCCTCGAAGATTGATGAAGACGGCGTCTTTTCTATGTTTCTTTTTGGTGGATTTGAGTCGTAGGAAAGCCGTACTATTAAGAGGGGGTCCGCGTTGGAAAGGTTTGGGTGGAATCATCACGTACACGTCTCCTTCTTGTCCCCTCCTTTTTCCTTGGAGCTTCCTTCGTTTTCTTGCCTCCCTTGTCTGGCTGCTGTGGTTGGTTGCGGTAGTACTGCTCCCAGGAAAACGGTAGTACCGTAGGCATCCGCGGTAGTACCACACCGTGGCGCGGTAGTACCGCAAGTGCCCATGGTAGTACCGCTCCCCTGGAGCCGCACTACCGCTGCCCACCAGGCTAGTGCCGCCCCTTTGCGGTAGTAGGGGCGGATGTAATTTTTTACATCCGCACCTACCGCGGTGGTACCGCTTTCGCCGAGCGGTAGTACCGCGCTATGCAGTCAGGCAGTAGTATCGCCCCTTGGCAATACTACTATGTCGGGTTTTTGCTACTTCCGTTTCTTTGCGGAAGTAGGCACGGAAGTTCCCTTCCCCCTGGCTGGGGTGTTTGCCTTGCGGTAGTACCGCATGGGGGGCGCGGTAGTACCGCGCGTGCGGAAGTACCGCCCCCAGCTCCTGCGCGTTTGTTTATCTTTTCTGTTGCTGGGGTTGCGGCTGTACCATGGGTCGGTACGGTAGTACCGCACAGCCGTGTGGTAGTACCGCTTGGTTGCAAGCAGTAGTACCGCGCGGCCTTGCGGTAGTACCGCTGGCCAGGCGCGGTAGTACCGCTGGCCGCGGACTGGTTGGTGGGTAACGGTTGGATCCTTTTCCCACACTATATAAGGGGTCCCCTTCTTCCCCGTTGACTTACCTCTTCCACCCCTAAGCTCCATTATTGCTCCAAGCTTCATTTTCGCCCGATCTCACTCCCTAGCCGACCAAACTTGTTGATTTGCTCGGGAGTGGTTGAGAAGGCCCCGATCTACACTTCCACCAAGAGATATTTGATTCCCCCCACTAATCCCTTGCGGATCTTGTTACTCTTGGGTATTTGAGCATCCTAGACGGTTGAGGTCACCGCGAAGCCATAGTCCATTGTGGTGAAGCTTCATGGTGTCGTTGGGAGCCTCCAATTGAGTTGTGGAGATTGCCCCAACCTAATTTGTAAAGGTTCGCTCGCCGCCTCCAAGGGCACCAATAGTGGAATCACGGCATCTCGCATTGTGTGAGGGCGTGAGGAGAATACGGTGGCCCTAGTGGCTTCTTGGGGAGCATTGTGCCTCCACACCGCTCCAACGGAGACGTACTTCCTCTCAAAGGGAAGGAACTTCGGCAACACATCCTCGTCTCCACCGTCTCCACTCTTGGTTATCTCGTGCCTTTACTTGTGCAAGCTTATTTGTTTCATATATCTTGCTTTTTTGTGTTCCTATCCTTGTTGCATCATATAGGTTGCTCACCTAGTTGCATATCTAGACAACCTACTTTGATGCAAAGTTTAAATTGTTAAAGAAAAGCTAAAAATTGTTAGTTGCCTATTCACCCCCCCCCTCTAGTCAACCATATCGATCCTTTCAGCTATGTCAACCATATTTGCTCCTTGGTAATCGAAACCCTAACAATTCTAAGACATTAAAACTGAGCACTAATCGAGCCCTCTCAGGCCATTACCGTTTCGAACCATTGGATGCCTGTTGTGGATGTCCGTGGCCGTTAGATTTCATTCTAATCCTGATGGGCCTTCTTTTCCTGAGCTTCGGGCGCTGCATGTTTGGGCCGCTGCTCCCGTAACAAATTCGGAGATCTGATGTAAACTTCGGCCAAATGGGCTTGGGCCATGTCGTTGTAGCCGTAGAGCCACTGTCGCCCCTCCTCCCCCATTCGCATTCTTCTCGCCTGATTCTCTCTCTCTGGTTTGCCTGCTCCCCTCCCTGACTTCTTGTTGTATCGAGATGCGCGAACGAACCAGCGCTCCAGTCATCAGCACTGCGCCCCTAGGGAGATGGAGATGCGTGGGATAGATTCTGGTGGTGCGTAGGCAACGCCTTATCTTCCTCTGCACCACAGGACCAGCAGATCCATCTTCCACAGCGACGGCGGCAGGGCGGTGCTGGTTCTTTTTTTAGCGCTATAGCGACGCCTTCCCCTCCTACTCCCCTTCTCTTATCCTCAGTCTCCGCTCTCCACCTGCCCGCCAACACCACTCCAGTCGCCCCCTCCGCGTGTGCGCTGCTCCTTTTGTCCGCTAATTTGGCCCATCCATATGTTCTTGGAGCAACCAATCTATTACCGGGGGAAAAGGTGAAGAACGGCACTATTAATTCCCTTGTGCGGAGTATGTTTTTAGGACCCTTTATTTATGTTTTTCTCGACATATGGATTTATGGTCTACTATGTTGCCCCTTCTCATCTGGTATTGTCTCCGATGGTACCGCAACATCTGAACCCGTCAGTACAATTAGCTTGGCTATTTATATTGTTTGGAGATGAATCCAAAAATATGACCCCACGTGTACACTTAGCAATTGGTTATACTAACTGTGCATCGTTCTACAATGATAAATTTTCTAAGATAAACTTTCTAAGTTCAGGATCAGATGCTGGGACTGTTTATGTTGTCTTGGTCGCCATTTTCTGTGTGTCACGTGCACACGCGTATATAATTTGAGATGCATTGCAAACTGACCTTAACATTTTGTCACACAATTTTGAACTCCTCCATCGATCTCCACATTTCTTATAATCATTTTTCAGATTCTTGCAGTCCATTTACTTCTAAAAAGGTGTAGTCCTCATAATGCATGTCTTTGGTCAATATAGACAGCTGCCTCAACCAGACCAGACAAGTTTTTTGAGCCTATATATTGTTTGACTACAAATTTGCTTCCATGAATGACAACTATGCCAATGTCAAGGTTTGCCACTCGGCTCGCTGTGTAAACATAAATCCCCATAGCAGAATTTACATATTTTGGATTTTTTTTATACAAATATAATTAAATGTAGTGTTTGTTCATTCATTTTTCTGATGTCCAGATCTGCTCTAAATGGCATAGAATTCTGATTCTTTTACCATGAATTCAATACCGAAGATAATAACGGTATTTTTCAACCTTGGTCAGCAGCATGTCACCAGTAGCACTTAAGCTTATTATTCGGGGATTGCAGACCTAGAAACGTCTATTTTGCTACCATCAGTATCTATGTAACTAAGTTACTCCTCCACTGGTGCTTTTACTGAAACAATATTTTAGTCGATGTTACTAATGTGTTGTTGAGTAGCATCCAAGTGCGTGCTAGCACTGTAGTTTTGATAGCATTATCAATTTCAGTCTTACCCGCTTCCTTTTTGTGTACTCGTATGAAAATGTAATTATTCTCGCTTATAAAAAACTCTACCCATCTTTTCTAAATTTAGTTGTTTTACTTCCTCCGGTCCTTTTTAGTTCGCATATAAGATTTGATTGAAGTCAAGCCTCATAAAGTTTGACCAACTTTATAGAAAAAAGTACCAACATTCACAGTCTGAAATCAATACCAATAAATGTGTCATGACTTAAAGTTTCATATTGTATAACTTTAGCATAGCAGATGTTGATATTTTTTTCATATAAATACGGTCAAAATTTATAGAGTTTGACTTCAAAGAATTTTAATATGCAGAGTAAAAAGGACGGGAGGGAGTACTTGAAACAACAGTTACATATTTTTGTCTCTAACTTGTCACAGCGCCCTCTTCAATGATGATATATATTACTATCGTTTTATTGAAAAAATAGATGGGTGCAGCAACGCGCGCCGCCATGATCTGGTACAACACAAAGCAGGAATAGGTTTTTACCTCGTTGAGAAGGGCCGAACCTGGGTAAACTCTTCGTGTCCTTTGTCCCGTTTAACCCCTTCAAGCTAACCTAATTGCGATGACTACACGATTAAGTCCTTACGCTAGGACATCTGCCGTGTCAAGTCCACGATAGATAATTTCCAACATTTGTAATAATGTGTTTTGTACTTCTGATGAACTTTTATAATAGATCCAGATTATTTTTTAAAAGAAAAACAGTTATTATAACAGATAAACTATAAAATGGCACCACCATTTCAAAACTCGGCAAAAAAAACGCTCAAACATCAAAGACGGGCCGGCTCAAACCGCTCTGCGTGCTCTGCATGCATGGGTCGAGAGTCCCCACAGCCTTTTCGGCCCCGCATGTCAGTGAGCGTGGTAACCATACCCTTGTAGGAGTACGTGACAACACGTTATCCGGAACGGTACTGTAAAAATCAGTCGACTGAGACTTCGCGAAATCTCAGTCGATTCATAGACCATTAGATCTACTACTGCTTTTAGATGCGTGCAAACTGCTTTTTATTTGTAAATTGGCCCGTGTAGATGGACGGACTAGTGGGCCGCTTTCATGTCTTGTTTTTCTTATCAGCTTTGGATGGGCTAGGCAGGGGAGTGGCGGGCTTTGAACGGTGTGTCTTTTTTTTTTTTGCCTGCAAAGTTTACAAAGTCTAAGAGTGAAAAGGAAAAGAATTCGTACACTGCGGTAGCATGTTTTGTGAGTTTTTCTCCTTTTTCTTTTTCCTAGAATCCGTGTGCGTATGTGTGGTTGTTGTTGATAGAAAATATCCCTAAATGTATAGTTTTTTATGTAGTTTTTCTAGTGCAGCATCCATTTTTTAGAATCAGAATTTCCTTTTTTCAGATGTGTGTACACGCACGCATTTTTGTATAGAACAAGCACCCATGTCTCCTTTTCTAGGTTTTTTAGCTTTGGCTTTGTGTTAAGTATGTCAGTCTAAAAGAAGTATAGATGGAAATATCTAATCCAAAAAATCTATTTTATGTGAATTTGTTATTCTTAGTTGACCAAGAATTAGCCAAGTCTTAGTCGATTCGGTAGCAATGGGACCTTTATTGTAAGTGTTGCCCCAGAATGCAACTCCATGTCTTCAAAGCGACCAAGAATTGGTAAAATTTTTTTTGTTTTTTTTCTCTCATGTCCAATAAGTTTGCTTCCATTTTTCTTTTTGGTGATGGGCTGTTTTAGGGTGTGTCTGGCCCGCTCCTTCGTTCTTCTTTATTTTATGCTTGGGCAGGGATGTGTGATAGCCTGGCCTTTTCTGGATTTATTTATGTGTTTTTTATTTTATTTTCTTGCCTCTTATTTATTTTTTCATAAGTGATTTTTAACAAAAAAAAATCGGCGTTCTTATGACATTGATTTTATTTTGCATTTGTATTTTTACCATTTTTCTTGTTTCATTCTTATTTTTATTTTGTTCATTTATTTACTTTACAAAAAAATCATGTTTCTTATTTATTTATTTATATTTTGTCTTCTTAGTGCATTTAAAATTCTTTTCTTCACTATTAGGCGCAATTGTAAGTGTCGCCATTGAACGTAATGTATTAGTCTTTTGTCAAGAGAAGGGCAATTGCATGTCTGTCCCTCGGTATCCAACTGCAAGTGTCATCCCCTACTGCAATTGCATGTCCACATACCCGACTGCAACTAACATTTATTTTCTAAGTGCGGTGGGAGAGGGAGGGGGAGTTGCATGTGCGATACCAGGCTTGCAACTGCAACCGTCGTCTTCGAATGCAACTACATGTCCCCCTTCCGATTGCAACTGGCCTTGTGTTTTTTTGTCAGAGAGGGGGGGGGGTTGCATATCCAAAAGTAGTCTTGCAATTACAAGTGTCACCCTCGGCTGGAACTGCATGCCTACACACCCGACTGCAATTGCATGCCCACAAACTCTATGACAACCGACATTTTTTGATTTATTAGTGGGCGGTGAGAGAGTGGGAAGTTGCATGTCCGATACTAGGCTTGCAACTCCAAGTCTCGGCCTCGACTGGAACTGCATGTCCCCTATCGACTGCAACTGGCCTTGTGTTTTTGACGAAGAGGGGGTGAATTGCAAGTCCCACAATACGCTTGCAACTACAATTGCATGTACAACAGTAGTCTTGCAACCGCAAGTGTCGTCTTCCACTGCAATTGCATGCCTATACACCTGATTGCAACTGAATTTTTTTTCTTTGCAATTGCATGCCTACACCCCCGGCTACAACTGAACTTTTTTGGTAAGTGAGCGACACGAGATGGGGAAGTTGCGTGTTCGACGATAGGCTTGCAACTACAAGTGTTGCCCTTGTCTGCAATTGCATGCCTACACACTTGACTGCTACTGGCCTTTTTTGGTTTTGTAAGGGAGCAACATGGAGGGGGAGTTGCGTATATATCCGATACTAGGCTTGCAACTGCAATTGTCGCCCTCGACTGCAACCATATGCCTACACACCCAATGCAATTGACATTTTTTGTTTTGTAAGTGGGCATCAGGAGAGGTGGTCGTTGCATGTCCGACGCTAGGCTTTGCAAATGCCAGTGTCGCCACCTAATGCAAGTACATGTCCACACACCGCTACTACAATTAACCTTTGTCTTGTAAGAGTGGCAGGAGAGGTGGGCGGGGTGGAGTTGCATGTCGAATACTAGCCATGCAACTACAAGTGTCGCCCCCGAATGCAACTGTGTGTCTCCCTCCCGACTGCAACTGGTCTTATGTTTTTGTTAAAGGGCGGTAGGAGAGGGGGTGGGGGAACTTGCATGTCTAGTACTAGACACGCAACTGCAACCGTCCCC
>NC_041388.1:326977244-326996889 GCF_002162155.2 Triticum dicoccoides
ACACTAGGCTCGCAACTGCAAGTGTCGCCCTTGACTGCATTTGCATGTCCGATAGTAGGCTTGCAACTTCAAGTCTCGCCCCCGGCTTCAACTGACTTTTTTGCAACTACACACCCGGCTTGGGTGGCCTACTAAGTAGGTTTATTATTGACCTTTTCTTTTTCTTTTTCTACTATTTTTTTCTTTTTTTACCCTTGTGTTTTGAATTTTTATTCCTTTTGTTATTATTATTTGTTGAGAAAAACAACGCAACCCACTTTGGAAGCACACTTGCATGACCTCCATTTGTATGCAACTTATAAAGATATTTTTTTTGCGGATAGCAACTTATAAAGATTGATTTGTGAAAAACGGTGCCACACTATCTAGTTTGTCTGGTTTCCATTTTGTTTCTTTGTTGCATTAAAAATTGATTTTTGTTCTAATATACAAAATGTTTTTTTAAACAAATTATAAAAAAAATAAAAATAAAAAGAGATGCAAGATGACGCACAAAGAGAAAGACTGGGCGATGCGCTGCACTAGTGACATAAAAATGTATTTTTATTTACTTCTCTTGTTGAACACTTTTTTGTGATGTCAAAAACAAACAAAGACAAAAGACAAAGAAACAAACAACCCAGCCCAAATAAACAAACAAACAAACAAACAACGGAGAAACAAAAATGGCCCAGCTAAGAATAAAACCCAGCAGCTGTCGATTAAACAAACGGGCTTAATCTGTCTTAGGTGACATCAGCCGACTTAGACTTTGCGAAGTCTAAGTGGAAACTGCCATCAGGGAAGCTCCCGTAGAGCGCGCGGCGCTGTCCCTTCTGCAGCGAGTCTACGGTTGACTTTTGCCCTCTATCCTTAGGATCATGCGGCGCGGGAGCGTACTGCATAAATACAAGCCGGAGATAGCACTCCAGTTCCAGTGCGAGGAAGCGGTGCGACGCCGGCGGACCAGACAATCCAGACGACAGTCACGGCGGCCGCCGCGCTGCTCAACGCCCTTGCCAGGGGGTTCGTGCCCATGGGCGCCGCTGCCGACGTGCTGAACCCACTCGCCAAGGAGTCTTTGCCCGTGGGCGCTGCCGCCGCGCTTAACCCGCTCGCCAGGGAGTTCGTGCCATGGTGGCGCGTTGGTGGCGGATCAAGGAGGGGGCTCTCCGCGGACGCGCCGGAGTTCGTCGTGACGCAGGGGCTCTACTTGCAGGATCCCACGGTGGTCGGCTACCCTGCGCACGGCACCGGCGTCTACATCGGCAATGCCGTGCCAACGAGGACCTGGAGAAGATCATCAGTAAGCTAAAGAGACAAAGTGGTAGCTACATATCGCATATCTATGTCCAACAGGCGTACACTTGATGCATACTTATGCATGCAGATCCATCTTCGTTTGCAATTGGCCCGGGGTCATCCTCCTTTTCTAAACAAATCTTCGTTTGCAATTTTCATTTTGTCCCTTTCCTGCTGCACTTTTTCTTTCGTCCTTGACCTCCATTCTTGATTTCATTCTGGAGTTTCCTTGTTGGGGTTTTAAGCTTTCCTTTCTGAATCAAGCATCTTCTTGGATCTTCTCTTCTTCTGGTTGGACAGATCATTGTTTTTTTGAGGCCCATGCACAGAGCATGGTTGATCCGTTCAAGACCTTGATTGTAATTTTCTGAATCTTTCAATATTAATTGTGCTCGAGACCTAGCTTGTCTTCCCAGTTTTAGTCCATGTCATGTTTGCCTTTTTTTCTGGCAAATCCAAGGCAGATCAATTCTTTTTCTCTTTGAGAAATATGGTGTATGTAATTCTTAGCCGCTTCAAACACCCCTCTCTTTTGGATTTATGAAACGTTTCTGATCATTTGAACTATGCAACACAGTTCAGCATTGGCTACAATGTTATTTTCTGAGCCATCCTAGTTATACTGTTCTTCACATGTGACACTGCTTTCATTACTTGTTTGGTAATTTGATGGATTACACATTTTTACAGAGGGTTAGCAACTACTCGCAACAGGGAAGGGCTAGGCATTCTTACCGGGTTCAAAGGATCCACGACGAAGAATTTGTGAGAAGAACAATTTATGTTGGCGATATTGATCACACCGTAAGAATTAATGCCATTTCCATGTGGAATAAAAGTGAAATTTTTGTGTAACATGCAAATCTGAAGTGATGTGTCACTTTTGGATGGGACCTTTGTTTATTTCAGGTCACCGAAGAAATGTTGGCTGGGCTCTTTGGTATATGCGGAGTCGTATGTCTAATTCCCACCCTTCTAAACATGATAAAAATATGCATACTCTTGCACAGATTGCTATATTTACAATGTATATGCTCTCCATCAATCAGTTCACATGCTTGACTTTCTCAAGTTCGGATGCTTGACCGATTGATGGCTAATATTACTTTTATTTGCAGGTTTATGTATTATATATCTTAGAAAAATCTTACTTTAGTTTAGCGTGCAATTTAATTGCTATAGCATATTTCTCTATACCAATATTGTTGTAAAACATATATGGAACACACAGCTTGTAGCTAGCTAGCTATATCTAGGTTTATATTGCGAATGATTTTGTGTGACGGTGTACGGGAAGGATGCTTTGATTTTGTAAGTATGCATGTGCGAGGTGAAATAGACGGGTGAACTCGATGTGTCTAATTATGATTCTTAGAAGACTTTATCATTTGATGTTTGGATTCCTTTTGGGGGTATGAGAATGTACTCCTGCATAGGACATGGCTATTTAGCATATTTATTTTTTCACGTTATTGACTTATGATATGCTAGTTACATTAATAGATCTTATTATTTTGCCAAAGGTTAAAAATAGAAATTTCAAGTGCAAGTTTAAATCATTGCCTTCATATCTTAAATAGTAAATAGTGTGTTGATATTCCAAGATCTTTGTTCTGCGCTACTGAAGTGTTTACATCATACTACGGTGCGGAAATAGAACATTATTCGTAAACAAAACATATATATTTAGCATTAATGTCAAAAATGTTGGAAATATGCCCTAGAGGCAATAATAAATTAGTTATTATTATATTTCCTTGTTCATGATAATCGTTTATTATCCATGCTAGAATTGTATTGATAGGAAACTCAGATACATGTGTGGATACATAGACAACACCATGTCCCTAGTAAGCCTCTAGTTGACTAGCTCGTTGATCAATAGATGGTTACGGTTTCCTGACCATGGACATTGGATGTCATTGATAACGGGATCACATCATTAGGAGAATGATGTGATGGACAAGACCCAATCCTAAGCATAGCACTAGATCGTGTAGTTCGTATGCTAAAGCTTTTCTAATGTCAAGTATCATTTTCTTAGACCATGAGATTGTGCAACTCCCGGATACCGTAGGAGTGCTTTGGGTGTGCCAAACGTCACAACGTAACTGGGTGGCTATAAAGGTACACTACGGGTATCTCCGAAAGTGTCTGTTGGGTTGGCACGAATCGAGACTGGGATTTGTCACTTCGTGTGACGGAGAGGTGTCTCTGGGCCCACTCGGTAGGACATCATCATAATGTGCACAATGTGATCAAAGAGTTGATCACGGGATGATGTGTTACGAAACGAGTAAAGAGACTTGACGGTAACGAGATTGAACAAGGTATCGGGATACCGACGATCGAATCTCGGGCAAGTATCGTACCGCTAGACAAAGAGAATTGTATACGGGATTGATTAAGTCCTTGACATCGTGGTTCATCCGATGAGATCATCGTGGAACATGTGGGAGCCAACATGGGTATCCAGATCCCGTTGTTGGTTATTGGCCGGAGAGTCATCTCGGTCATGTCTACATGTCTCCCGAACCCGTAGGGTTTACACACTTAAGGTTCGGTGACGCTAGGGTTATAGAGATATTAGTATGCGGTAACTCGAAAGTTGTTCGGAGTCCCGGATGAGATCCCGGACGTCACGAGGAGTTCCGGAATGGTCCGGAGGTAAAGAATTATATATAGGAAGTGCTATTTCGGCCACCGGGACAAGTTTCGGGGTCACCGGTATTGTACCGGGACCACCGGAAGGGTCCCGGGGGTCCACCGGGTGGGGCCACCTGCCCCGGGGGCCACATGGGCTGTAGGGGGTGCGCCTTGGCCTATATGGGCCAAGGGCACCAGACCCTAGAGGCCCATGCGCCAAAGGGACAAGAGGAGGGGAGAGTCCTAAAGGGGGAAGGCACCTCCGAGGTGCCTTGGGGAGGATGGACTCCTCCCCCCTTTGGCCGCACCCTTCCTTGGAGGAAGGGGCAAGGCTGCGCCCTCCCCCTCTCCCTTGGCCCTATATATAGTGGGGGGAAGGGAGGGCAACCATACCTAAGCCCTGGAGCCTCCCTCTCCCTCCCATGACACATCTCCCTCCTCCCACAGCGCTTGGCGAAGCCCTGTTGGAATCCCGCTACTTCCACCACCACGCCGTCGTGCTGTTGGATCTCCATCAACCTCTCCTCTCCCCTTGCTGGATCAAGAAGGAGGAGACGTCGCTGCTCCGTACGTGTGTTGAACGCGGAGGTGCCGTCCGTTCGGCGCTAGAATCATCGGTGATTTGGATCACGACGAGTACGACTCCATCAACCCCGTTCTCTTGAACGCTTCCGCGCGTGATCTACAAGGGTATGTAGATCCACTCCTCCCTCGTTGCTAGATGACTCCATAGATAGATCTTGGTGACACGAAGGAAAATTTTGAATTATTGCTACGTTACCCAACAGTGGCATCATGAGCTAGGTCTATGCGTAGTTTCTATGCACGAGTAGAACACAAAGTAGTTGTGGGCGTTGATTTTGTTCAATATGCTTGCCGTTATTAGTCTTATCTTGATTCGGCGGCATCGTGGGATGAAGCGTCCCGGACCGACCTTACACGTACTCTTACGTGAGACTGGTTCCACCGACTGACATGCACTAGTTGCATAAGGTGGCTAGCGGGTGTCTGTCTCTCCCACTTTAGTCGGATCGGATTCGATGAAAAGGGTCCTTATGAAGGGTAAATAGCAATTGGCATATCACGTTGTGGTCTTTGCGTAGGTAAGAAACGTTCTTGCTAGAAACCCATAGCAGCCACGTAAAACATGCAAACAACAATTAGAGGACGTCTAACTTGTTTTTGCAGGGTATGCTATGTGATGTGATATGGCCAAAAGGATGTGATGAATGATATATGTGATGTATGAGATTGATCATGTTCTTGTAATAGGAATCACGACTTGCATGTCGATGAGTATGACAACCGGCAGGAGCCATAGGAGTTGTCTTAATTTATTTATGACCTGCGTGTCAACATAAACGTCATGTAATTACTTTACTTTATTGCTAACCGTTAATTGTAGTAGTAGAAGTAATAGTTGACGAGACAACTTCATGAAGACACGATGATAGAGATCATGATGATGGAGATCATGGTGTCATGCCGGTGATGATGATGATCATGGAGCCCCAAGATGGAGATCAAAGGAGTTATATGATATTGGCCATATCATGTCACTATTATTTGATTGCATGTGATGTTTATCATGTTTTTGCATCTTGTTTACTTAGAACGACGGTAGTAAATAAGATGATCCCTCACTAAAATTTCAAGAAGGTGTTCCCTCTAACTGTGCACCGTTGCGAAAGTTCGTCGTTTCGAAGCACCACGTGATGATCGGGTGTGATAGATTCTTACGTTCACATACAACGGGTGTAAGACAGATTTACACACGCGAAACACTTAGGTTGACTTGACGAGCCTAGCATGTGTACAGACATGGCCTCGGAACACAAGAGACCGAAAGGTCGAGCATGAGTCGTATGGTAGATACGATCAACATGAAGATGTTCACCGATGTTGACTAGTCCGTCTCACGTGATGATCGGACACGGCCTAGTTGACTCGGATCATGTAATCACTTAGATGACTGGAGGGATGTCTATCTGAGTGGAAGTTCATAAGATGAACTGGTTTATCCTGAACATAGTCAAAAAGGATTTTGCAAATTATGTCGTAGCTCGCGCTTCAGTTCTACTATTTAGATATGTTCCTAGAGAAAATTTAGTTGAAAGTTGATAGTAGCAATTATGCGGACTAGGTCTGTAAACTGAGGATTGTCCTCATTGCTTCATAGAAGGCTTATGTCCTTAATGCACCGCTCAGTGTGCTGAACCTCGAACGTCGTCTGTGGATGTTGCGAACATCTGACATACACATTTTGATAACTACGTGATAGTTCAATTAAACGGCTTAGAGTTGAGGCACCGAAGACGTTTTGAAACGTCGCGAAACATATGAGATGTTTCGAGGGCTGAAATTGGGATTTCAGGCTCGTGCCCACGTCAAGAGGTATAAGACCTCCGACGATTTTTTAGCCTGCAAACTAAGGGAGAAAAGCTCAATTGTTGAGCTTGTGCTCAGATTGTCTGAGTACAACAATCGCTTGAATCGAGTGGGAGTTGATCTTCCAGATGAAATAGTGATGGTTCTCCGAAGTCATTACCACCAAGCTGCTTGAGCTTTGTGATGAACTATAATATATCAGGGACATATATGATGATCCTTGAGATATTCGCGATGTTTGACACCGCGAAAGTAGAGATCAAGAAGGAGCATCAATTGTTGATGGTTGGTGAAACCACTAGTTTCAAGAAGGGCAAGGGCAAGAAGGGATACTTCATGAAATGGCAATTCAGCTGCTGCTCTAGTGAAGAGACCCAAGGTTGAACCCAAACCCGAGACTAAGTGCTTCTGTAATAAGGGGAACAACCACTGGAGCAGAATTACCCTAGATACTTGGTAGATGAGAAGGCTGGCAAGGTTGATAAAAGTATATTGGATGTACATTATGTTAATGTGTACTTTACTAGTACTCCTAGTAGCACCAGGGTATTAGATACCAGTTCGGTTGCTAAGTGTTAGTAACTCGAAATAAAAGCTACAGAATAAACAGAGACTAGCTAAAGGTGAGATGACGATATGTGTTGGAAGTGTTTCCAAGCTTGATGTGATCAAGCATCGCACGCTCCCTCTACCATCGAGATTGGTGTTTGCGTTGAGCATAGACATGATTGGATTATGTCTATCACAGTACGGTTATTCATTTAAGGAGAATAATGGTTACTCTGTTTATTTGAATGATACCTTCAATGGTCTTGCACCTAAAACGAATGGTTTATTGAATCTCGATCGTAGTGATACACATGTTCATGCCAAAAGATATGAGATAGTAATGATAGTACCACCTACTTGTGGCACTGCCACATAAGTCATATCGGTATAAAACGCATGAAGAAGCTCCATGTTGATGGATCTTTGGACTCACTCATTTTTGAAAAGTTTGAGACATGCGAACCATGTCTATTGGTGTATATGCATGAAGAAACTCCATGCAAATGGACCATTTGGACTCACTTGATTTTGAATCACTTGAGACATGCAAATCATACCACATGGGCAAGATGACTGAAAGCCTCGGTTTCAGTAAAATGGAACTAGAAAGCAACTTGTTGGAAGTAATACATTTTGATGTGTGCAGTCCAATGAGTGTTGAGGCGTGTAGTGGATATCGTTATGTTCATACTTCACAGATGATTTGAGTAAATGCTGAGTATATTTACTTGATGAATCACGAGTCTGAATTATTGAAAGGTTCAAGTAATTTCAGGGTGAAGTTGAAAGATCGTCGTGACAAGAGGATAAAATATCTATGATATGATCATAGAGATGAATATCTGAATTACGAGTTTGGTACAGAATTAAGACATTGTGGAAATTGTTTCACAACTAATACAGCCTGGAACACCATAGTGTGATGGTGTGTCCGAACATCATAACTGCACCCTATTGGATATAATGCATACCATGATGTCTCTTATCGAATTACCACAATAATTTATGGGTTAGGCATTAGATACAACCACATTCACTTTAAATAGGGCACCACGTAATTCCGATGAGATGACACCGTATGAACTATGGTTTAGAGAAACCTAAGCTGTCATTTCTTAAAAGTTTGGGGCTGCGACGCTTATGTGAAAAAGTTTTAGGCTGATAAGCTCGAACCCAAAGCGGATAAATGCATCTTCATAGGACACCCAAAACAGTTGGGTATACCTCCTGTCTCAGATCCAAAAGCAATAAGGGATTGTTTCTAGAATTGGGTCCTTTCTCGAGGAAAAGTTTCTCTCGAAAGAATTGAGTGGGAGGATGGTGGAGACTTGATGAGGTTATTGAACCGTCTCTTCAACTAGCGTGTGGCGGGGCACAGGGAGTTGTTCCTGTGGCACCTACACCAATTGAAGTGGAAGCTTATGATAGTGATCATGAAACTTCAGATCAAGTCACTCCCAAACCTCGTAGGACGACAAGGATGCATACTACTTCAGAGTGGTATGTAATCCTGTCTTGGAAGTCATGTTGCTAGACAACAATGAACCTACGAGCTATGGAGAAGCGATGGTGGGCCCGGATTCCGATAAATGGCTCGAGGCCATATAATCCGAGAGAGGATCCATATATGAAAACAAAGTGTAGACTTTGGAAGAACTACTTGATGGTCGTAAGGCTGTTAGGTACATATGGATTTTAAAAGGAAGACGGACAATGATGGTAAGTATCACCATTAAGAAAGCTCGACTTGTCATTAAGATGTTTTCCGACAAGTTCAAGGAGTTGACTACGGTGAGACTTTCTCACTCGTAGCGATGCTAAGAGTCTGTTGGAATTATATTAGCGATTACTGCATTATTTATGAAATCTTGCAGATAGGATGTCAAAACATTGTTTCCTCGACGATTTTCTTGAGGAAAGGTTGTATGTGATACAAACGGAAGGTTTTGTCAATCCTGAAAGATGCTAATAAGTATGCAAAGCTCCAGCAATCCTTCTAAGGACTGGAGTAAGCATCTCGGAGGTGGAATGTATGCTTTGATGAGATGATCAAAGATTTTGGGTGTATACAAAGTTTATGAGAAACTTGTATTTCCAAAGAAGTGAGTGGGAGCACTATAGAATTTCTGATGAGTATATGTTGTTGACATATTGTTGATCAGAAATGACGTAGAATTTCTGGAAAGCATATAGGGTTATTTGGAAAGTGTTTTTCAATGGAAAGCCTGGATTAAGCTACTTGAGCATTGAGCATCAAGATCTATAAGGATATATCAAAACGCTTAATGGTACTTTCAAATGAGCACATACCTTGACATGATCTTGAAGGTGTTCAAGATGGATCAGCCAAAGAAGGAGTTCTTGCTTGAGTTGTAAGGTATGAAGTTAAGACTTAAAGCTCGACCTCGGCATAAGAAAAAGGAAGGACGAAGGTCGTCCCCTATGCTTTTGTCATAGGCTCTATACGGTATGCCATGCTGAGTACCGCACCTGATGTGTGCGTTGCCACATGTCTAGCAAGAGGGTACAAAGGTGATCTAGGAGTAGATCACCAAATAGCGGTCAAAATTATCCTTAGAGGAATAGGGATATGTTTCTCGGTTTTGGAGGTGATAAAGAGTTCGACGTAAAGAGTTACATCGATGCAAGCTTAACACCTATCCGGATAGCTCTGAGTAGAGATACCGGATACATATAATGGAGCAACAATTTGGAATAGCTCCAAGTAGAACAGTTATTTGAAATGGCTCCAAATATAGCGTAGAGATTTGCGAAGTACATACGGATCTAAATGTTGCAGACCCGTTGACTAAAACCTCTCTCACAAGCAACATGATCAAACCCAGAACACATTGAGTGTTAATCACATAGTGATGTGAACTAGATTATTGACTCTAGTAAACTCTATGGGTGTTAGTCACATGGGGATGTGACCTTGAGTGTTAATCACATATCGATGTGAACTGGATTATTGACTCTAGTGCAAGTGGGAGACTGTTGGAAATATGCCCTAGAGGCAATAATAAATTAGTTATTATTATATTTCCTTGTTCATGATAATCGTTTATTATCCATGCTAGAATTGTATTGATAGGAAACTCAGATACATGTGTGGATACATAGACAACACCATGTCCCTAGTAAGCCTCTAGTTGACTAGCTCGTTGATCAATAGATGGTTACGGTTTCCTGACCATGGACATTGGATGTCATTGATAACGGGATCACATCATTAGGAGAATAATGTGATGGACAAGACCCAATCCTAAGCATAGCACTAGATCATGTAGTTCGTATGCTAAAGCTTTTCTAATGTCAAGTATCATTTCCTTAGACCATGAGATTGTGCAACTCCCGGATACCGTAGGAGTGCTTTGGGTGTGCCAAACGTCACAACGTAACTGGGTGGCTATAAAGGTACACTACGGGTATCTCCGAAAGTGTCTGTTGGGTTGGCACGAATCGAGACTGGGATTTGTCACTCCGTGTGACGGAGAGGTGTCTCTGGGCCCACTCGGTAGTACACCATCATAATGTGCACAATGTGATCAAAGAGTTGATCACGGGATGATGTGTTACGAAACGAGTAAAGAGACTTGCCGGTAACGAGATTGAACAAGGTATCGGGATACCGACGATCGAATCTCGGGCAAGTATCGTACCGCTAGACAAAGGGAATTGTATACGGGATTGATTAAGTCCTTGACATCGTGGTTCATCCGATGAGATCATCGTGGAACATGTGGGAGCCAACATGGGTATCCAGATCCCGCTGTTGGTTATTGGCCGGAGAGTCATCTCGGTCATGTCTACATGTCTCCCGAACCCGTAGGGTCTACACACTTAAGGTTCGGTGACGCTAGGGTTATAGAGATATTAGTATGCGGTAACCCGAAAGTTGTTCGGAGTCCCGGATGAGATCCCGGACGTCACGAGGAGTTCCGGAATGGTCCGGAGGTAAAGAATTATATATAGGAAGTGCTATTTCGGCCATCGGGACAAGTTTCGGGGTCACCGGTATTGTACCGGGACCACCGGAAGGGTCCCGGGGGTCCACCGGGTGGGGCCACCTGCCCTGGAGACCACATGGGCTGTAGGGGGTGTGCCTTGGCCTATATGGGCCAAGGGAACCAGCCCCTAGAGGCCCATGCGCCAAAGGGACAAGAGGAGGGTAGAGTCCTAAAGGGGAAGGCACCTCCGAGGTGCCTTGGGGAGGATGGACTCCTCCCCCCTTTGGCCGCACCCTTCCTTGGAGGAAGGGGCAAGGCTGCGCCCTCCCCCTCTCCCTTGGCCCTATATATAGTGGGGGGAAGGGAGGGCAACCATACCTAAGCCCTGGCGCCTCCCTCTCCCTCCCATGACACATCTCCCTCCTCCCACAGCGCTTGGCGAAGCCCTGTTGGAATCCCGCTACTTCCACCACCACGCCGTCGTGCCGTTGGATCTCCATCAACCCCTCCTCTCCCCTTGCTGAATCAAGAAGGAGGAGACGTCGCTGCTCCGTACGTGTGTTGAACGCGGAGGTGCCGTCCGTTCGGCGCTAGGATCATCGGTGATTTGGATCACGACGAGTACGACTCCATCAACCCCGTTCTCTTGAACGCTTCCGTGCGCGATCTACAAGGGTATGTAGATCCACTCCTCCCTTGTTGCTAGATGACTCCATAGATAGATCTTGGTGACACGTAGGAAAATTTTGAATTATTGCTACGTTACCCAACAAAAAAGTACTTGTGCTTTGGGATAAACAAATAAAGCATTCATGTATGTTAAACTGAAATTGTAAAGAATCAAATACTACTTGTTTGACATGATTGCTTATTGTTTGACTGTGTAGCATCGACAAGCATTAGGTAAATTATTTTCCCTTTGTAGCCTACCTTTTCTGTTTATAATTAAAAAACCTATTTTTTTTCCTGTTTTGTAGTAATCCGCAATGCACCTTTCTTACTAATTAACTAAAGCTCCATCCACTTCTAACAAGAATTTACCATATTACTAAGATTATTTTTGTTAGACGATCATACTAGTTAGCGTGTTTAATGAAATCATCTAATTGTTTTCATCAAACTAATGGAGTTTCCACTTGATCAATCGGTTGTAGTGAGATATGTATTGGGCATATTTGGGAGATGTTCTACCTATTTTCATGCAGTTATGTGATTAACATAAATAGTGTAATAATTCTAGTTCCCTTCTCCACCACACAGGAAAATAAATATAAGTGTTATGTACCATTACATAAACAATGTGACTAAAACATCATTTATTCTTCATAATTGGTTGTAGATTGCCGTCTTTGCGGAGACCCCACTTGTGGTTTTCGCTTCGCATTCATAGAGTTTCAGTATCAGGGTTAGTCACCATATCTCACAAGCTCAAATATTGGTGTTCACCAACAATCAATACAGAGAGCAGTTCGTAAAGAAGACCAACAACATTTACACCTTTTCAGGGGATGCATATCTTGCGCTGCATCTTGATGGGATCATTATAGGACTTCACCCTCTGAAGGTAGCACCTTCTAGGAATGCAATCGTGCCTATCAAGCATTCATTTCTTCCTCAGGTATGCACAACATAAACATCCTTTAGTGTTAAGTGATTCTTAGATGGCAATACCTCCTGCAAAAAAATTGTTCAATGTTATTGCAGTCTGAAGAGGAAAAGGAGAGGTCTTCAAGGACAGTATATTGCACTAATATTGAACATATGGTATATATAGCCTAAGGATTTTCTTTGCACATGTTGTCTATTGGTTATAATACTTCACTTTTAAATTTTACATATAGGTCACTGCTGCCGAGTTGAAGGACTTCTTCCAAACATATTTTGGCTCGGTTAGAAAACTCAACAAAAACATAATATATAATTGTGTTCAATTTTTTTAACTTTTGCAAAAGAAAAACAAGTATAATACATTTGTATCCTTGTTTCAATGGGTTATAGGTTTCTCATGTAAGGCTTTTGGGTCATAACAACCATGCCACTCAAATAGCTTTTATTGAGTTCGTGGAGGTGATAATCTCAATCCATTATATCTTCTATTGTGTTTATAATTTACTCTGCTATAAGTATATGTGTGTCCATCCTCGTGCTTATCATGTGGACATCACACTTGTATGTGTGTGATCCACTCAATTTTCCTGTACATATATCTTATGTTGATAAATCTAAGAGCTAACTAATGTCCACACTCTTCTATTATTTTTCGAATGTTGATAATCACAATAATAAACTGAAAACAAAGTTGTGATCTACAATCTCTAGCTATTATGTTCATTCTTTACAAGATATCTAATAATTATAATGTGTTTCTGAAGAGATTTTTCCATTTTATTTTGACCACCAGATTGTTTATTTGCCATGCCTGGATTTTTACTCATGATACGAAGACTAAATGTCTAAAACATACTTTCATTTATGTGCATTACAGGTTAGTGGCGCTATTATTGCTTTGAGCTCCAGCGGCATATACATGAGAGGCCTTCCTATCAGGTTTGATAATGCACCCCTGATTCACAACTTTTTGTTCATTGACAAGATCAAATAATTTTTACTTGTATATTTAACAGTGCGGTCCCTTCAAAGACACCAATCAGGACAACCTTCAATGGTAATCCGCGCCTTGATAACTAACTGTTGCCTCTCTATCAGTTGTGCCTTAGAAAATGAGGTGTTTTATCTAGAGGCCAACTCGTCAACTACTCGTTTAGGCAACGATGCATGTGAATGCTAGTTCAATACTATGTTGTTGATATTATAGTCCTAGACTCTTGTACCCGAAGAGATGATGTGAGACTCTTGAGACTAATTCCATTGGTGGATGTATCTGTGATATCGCTTCAATGTTTATCGAAAAGCCTAGGCTGATCTTTATTAAGGTACCGCGACCCAAGCAAGCTAAAACAACCAACAACCCTTCACATTCCAAAATCGTCTAGAATTCCCTCGAACACATCGCATTGTGCTAGAAGTGGCGTTGAAGATCCGCGCGTCACTTTCCATCCAAAATCTTAATTGCACCAAGATAGCCATCGTGTCAAAGTGCTTCATCAGTGCTTTAGATGTCGTGCTTCGCGCCGCGATCAACCAGTCCTCTCTGCTCGCAAAGCCATCATCGAGCAAGAGGAAGTCAGCAACCACTGATTTGCACACCTTCATGCAAACCTGAATGGTGAAATGGCAGTGGACGAACAGGTGCATGTGCAACTCTCATGTTGCAAACTACAGAGCTGGCAAGTGGCAATGCAGGTCGACCCTCGACACTCCAGGTTGTCTGCAGTCTAGCCACATGTGTGTACTACCAACCACATGAAGAATTTGCATCGAGGCTGGGCCTTGGACATCCAAATCATGGCGGCACAGGCGAACCAGTGGTTGGAGCCAAAGAACACGACGTAGGCGCTCCTCACAGGGAATGTCATGTCTCTCTTGTGTGCCATACTATTGTATCCTCACTACTAGGGAAAAGGCTAGCAGCAGCGCGGGTTTTAGGTGTATCAGTAGTGCGGGGACCGGCGCTACTAATAAGGCGCTACAGCTAACACGTAGCAGTAGCGCATGCTCACCAGCGCTACTGCTACACAAGTGTAGCAGCAGCGCGCTTAATGGAAGCTCGCTACTGCTAATAGCTATAGCGCACTTCTCCTGTGCGCGCTACTGCTACTACCGCGCTGCTGCTAACTTTTCTCCACTCGCTACTGCTAATTTTAGTAGTTTTTTTCTGGCATATTTGTTTTGTATTTGAACAGGCTTTATAGAAGAATCTTTAGCACATACAAATGTCATCATGATACACATACAAATACCTGCGAGACCACAAATGTAATCATAGCATATACATACAAATAGTCTCATCATAATCATCATCCAACACAAAGTGGTATCTTGTCATCATCTCGAAAATAGCGATACATGCAAGTCTCGAATACTTGCAACTACAACGTCATCCATCTAAACAAAGGTATACGCCAGAAGAGCTATCACTATGAGTGAGAGCGGAACTATGCAGTACATGAGGTGACGGTTACGAGTCCTCTCTCGCGTTAGCGTGAACCTCAAGTAACTAGCTTCTCCTTCTTGTCTGTTTTTGAAGCCTTTATGGCTGGCGCCCGAGAACCCATTCACTTGCGCCTGACATGCCACTCGTTGTACACCCCCGGAACCTTCCCTTTGTACACGACATAGCACTTCCATCTCGCCATCAATAAACTAGGTACCTGTTAGAGATGCATGTTCATGAAGAGGATGTACAATCATATATATGCAACAAAATATACTAGAGCAACACCGAAAAAGAAAGGGTTAGCAACTAGATGCAACATACAGTACAAAAATTAATTAACTAGAGGTACACAGGTCATCATACGCAAACTAACAAAGTAGCGTTACGCAAGTTCGGCAGGGACCATGGACATCACAAGGTTTCATCGCTACAAAAAGTATACAAATTCAACCGACACATATCATCATCATCGGCATCATAAATCACTAGAAGTTTCATCCTTCCATATCATCGAGGATGGACCCTAGCTTCTTGAACGGCGTGAGGTCTAGACGTTGCATGCCTATGCGAGTTCGGACGTCGACTCGCGATATAGGGCCATGGTGGAACATCCCCTTCTCATCAACGACTTCTTTCATGATGATCGTCGCAATGTCGCTTTGGATGCGCAAGAAGTCATCTCTAAGTTTATAATCCACTTCTCCATGAGATTCTTGCCACTTGTGGATATGATCATCATTTCTGTTCTCATGCGAAGCTTTTGGTGATCCGTGTTGAACTGAATCATGAGATGGACGATGTAGAATCCATCCTTCTTGCTTGGTTTTGGGACATGGATGCAGGAGAAGTTAGTTTTATGCGCGAAACCCATCTTATTGTTCCTTTGTTTCCTGATTTGCATGTGGCCACCTCTAATGCTGAAGCCTTGGAGAGCATCATCTAGAATATTCATTATGTGGGTGTAGTCTTTTTTCTCGTAGTCTCTGGAAGGGTCAAAATACACGGCGTGGGAGACTTGCGGGTAAAGAACGATAAGGACGGCGCGCCCGTTGCTGCGGGGAAAAGACACCTCAGATTATTCCCCATGTGAGAGAGAAGGAATGATTGAAATGTACGAAGGGGTTGTCCGGAACTGACTTACTTTGGATGATAAGGTACGAGGACAATTTCCCGGTCCTTATTCTGTACCATGAAGTTTTGGAGGTACTCCCTAGCAGTTTCACGCTCAAAGTCGCCGAGACTCAAGGAAGACTCGTGCATGTAGTACGGATCCGCCACACAGATTTGCGAGACTTCTTCACTCTTCATGACGGAGCTCATATGTAGCGCAAAAAACCCGGACGATTGTAAAATTGAGCCGCCTAGTCAGAAACATCTCAAAGATATGGTCAAACCGCAGGAAGAACACCTCCGCGGGCCGTGTCTCGACGTAGCACTTCCCCTCAGGCACACGAGCCGCGTATGTCGGATATCCTGGATCCTTTGAGGCTAGTGGGCTTTTCTCAGTCGACAGCACATGGTCGTGCAGTCTCCTGAGATCCCCTGATAGTGCCTCGAGTGGTTTCGGTGGTAGCATCGGCTCGCCCATGAGATGGAACATGGCCGCACATTTCACGGGTACACGCTCTTCGGAATGCATCGTCTGGCTGCTTTGTGCTCTGGCTTGTTTGGAGGCAGTTATCTTCCCCGATCTCTTCCTCCTTTTTCTTGGGCACACCTTCCAGACCCTTCCTTAACCCCTGCCCCAGGGTTCCCGGGCTAAGCACTGTACGACCCCCGGCTAGTTGAGCCTGTGTTGAGGCGACATCTTCAGGCGTGTCCTGTGAGGAATTCATGAAGAGAGACTTTTTGCAATCCTTCCAACGACCTTCCTACCCGGGCATATCATCCATATCCTCATTAGCATGCTGATAGCCCGATTTGTCATATGGTTGACTCATCATATCTATGTCACAGTCATGCGCGTTTGTATTGAGGAAACCCATAGGATCGACCTCCGTCTCATCATCCATTCTCTGTTCTATAGGACCGATTACATCAGCCAGTACTATTGCACCCCTTCATCACGTCGTCCACCACTCTCACTCGGCACTACAGGAGCTGGTAATTGCGTAGGGGGGTGGTGGTCTCTGCACATGCTTGTTGATGTGTGGTTATTGGTGTGCTCTCGGCCGGCTCCAGACAAATAAGATTCTTCGGCCATAGCAGCACCCAACCCTTGCAACTTCCAATCTGCGGCGGGGTCTCGTCGTCCTCTCCCAAATGTTGTACTGGAGGAGGCAACGCCTCGTGCCCCGATTTCACACTGGACAAGCTAACCCTGAAGTGCCCAACGGGGATCGGCTGGTTGTGGAACGTGGGTTTCAAGGGGTTCAATATCATCCCCTTTCCCATGTCGACCTTCTGGCCTTTTATCAAGTAGAGTATGGTGCACAGGGTTTCTTCGCCCTGCAAACACATATGTCTGTGGCGTAAAACATCTGAAAGGCAACGAAAATGGAATATTCTATATATATATATATATATATATATATATATATATATATATATATATATATATATGTTGGTGCGACATGTAATTACCGTGACGGCGTCAAGCTCAGCCAAAGACGAAGGCCCATCTAGCGCGCCAGAGACTGAGGACGGGCTACTATGAGCGGGAGCGACCGCAAGAGGAGGCCCGGTTGCGTGAGCAAGTGATGGTGCGGTGTTGTTGTTGTTCATGGAGTTGCTCCCGGCGAAACTGGGCATCGGGAAATCATGTACCGTCTTGTCTGGATTTTCCTTCGTCCAGTTGATGATAGCTGGAACCAAGTTAGTAGCGAAATCATTTCTGCAGGCAATTACAACTGCATTGACTGCCTGCTATAGCAACTCATTTTTCTCCTCGGCTGTTTTTCCGCGTCCTCAGCTGCTTTTTTCTCGACCGCAAGCTTCACCTTCGCGTCGATGTCTGCCTGACTAAACTTATTTTTCTACTTCTTGGCCTCCGGGCCCTCGTTGTAAAACACCTTCCACATGGCGCCGTCTCTAGCGCCGTGCACACGACCATATTGCGGCCGCTGGCCCAAAGGGAGTCCCTTAAGTTTGTTCAAGGCCCGATTGAGAGGGGTGCCCCACTTGGGCCTCGTCGGAGAAGTAGGGCTTTCGGCTGCAAGCTGGTGATGCTTCTCCAGTAGTCTAATCAATTTCCTCGTGATCTGGTCCATGTAAAAAACCTTTTTCTCCTTGTCCCACTTGTAGCGGGCCCTGATGAAGTCACGCTCCAAGGGGTTGCTGAACTTCGCGAAGGGGTCTAGGAGACCCACGGCTTCATGTTCCGCGTCCTCCTTATCCCATATGGGCCTTTTACCGAGGTAGCCACGGCTTCTGAGGCGATGCTTCCCCATGTTCCTTTGCTGAAGGCTCTTGAATTTCGCGGCCTTAGCCTTGGCTGCCTCGGTAGCGCAAGTGTCCTTGAACTTTTCGAACTCCTCTTCCGTAAGTGTCGGATTTTCCTCCAGAATCTTGGACAGGGGTTCCTTAGCCTCAATAGCTCGTTCCACCCTCCCTTTCCAGGAGGCCAAATCATTGCTAAACATGCCCATGGCGTGATTGTTAATCTTTTTCATCTTCGGATCGTCCCACGGTTGTTCTATGTTATCATCCCGGTCGGGGAACTTGAATCTCTTGTGCAACTTAGTTAGGAGCAACTGCGTCAAATGTTCTTTACTCCTTAAGTCATCGTCGTTGATGCTCGCGCATTCCTGTAGGATGCATCCTACTTGGTTCCCATAGCACTTGCGAGGTTCTTCCGGCTCTAATGACTCAAACTTTCCAGGTGCCATCTTTGTGATCACAAGTCGTCCAATCCCTAGTTTGTTAGGTTTTCGTATCCTCTGCTTCTTATGCTTCCTCTTTTCGGTAGCGGTATCGGCGCCGGTACCTTCCCCGCCAGTATCTTCCCGTTCGGTACCTTCCCCGCCGGTCTCGGCGCCGCCATCGGTGCAGGCGCCGTCGGTGTCGATGTCGGCGTCAGTACCATCATCAAGGCCGACCTGCAAACCTTGCTTAGCAGTCAAATAGTCGAGGTACTCTTGTTCACCCTCATAATCCATCTCGTCTACATCTTGGTCAGAAGGCCCAGTTTCTTCGTTGTTCAACATGTTTCCTATGATTAAGTGTCCTCGTTTATTTCTAAAAGTATGAATAAATGAGAAATGACATAAAAAAGAAATCTATGTGCCAGCACTCGATATGCCAACTATGTAGCACAAATCATGCCTTTATTCACGGCAAATTTCGACATGACCTTTGCTAAAAAATGGACATATCGAGCACCTGAAATTCACCGGAACGAAAATGAATCAACATTCCGGCGTAACATAGGCCACTCGGATCATTTACCAAAATTGAACCAAAACATCACATGTCCAAATGACATGTTCAAATTCCAAACATGACATGTCCAAAACATGACATATCCACATATCACATGTCCAGTTCAAATTTGCATATAAATTTAGCCTACCTAAATTTGCTTTAACAAGGGATGTTGATTTGGACAATTGCTTAAATGCTACCTTTTCTTTTAAATACAATTGCTTAACCCTAAATTTCTGTCCTATTTTAGAACCTAGCTAAATTCATAACTAAATAGATAACCTAATTAACCTACTGCCCTAACTAAAACCTAAGTAAATTAACCGAAGAACCCTAGCTAGCAGAGAGAGAGGGGGGTTTACAGAGGGTGCAGGGGCGAGGAGGCAGGCCCGACGACAACCGAGGTTGGGAG
>NC_041388.1:326997063-326997562 GCF_002162155.2 Triticum dicoccoides
TCGGGGGCGAGCGCCGGGGCCGGGTCGGGGGCGAGCGCCGGCCGGGGTCGGGGGCGAGCGCTGGGGCGCGGCTGTGCGACGGGGGAAGAGAGAGTGGGGATTTGGGGGGAAAAGAGGCGGGATAAAGCGGGGAGAGTGAGAATTTTGGGTTAAGTGAACGTATCAGTAGCACGTTTAGACAAAACGCGCTGCTACTACCTTCACTAGCTATAGCGGTTTAGATAAAACGCGCTGCTACTACCTTCACTAGCTGTAGCGGTTTTATAAGGAAATCGCTACTGCTAGCTTAATTGTAGCTGTTTTATAAGAAAATCGCTACTGCCAGTTTTCCTTTTTCTTTTCCTTTATGTTCTCCCACTTTTATTTCCCGAGAGCAGTGAACGAAGGGAAGGCGATATATATTGCATCATTTGACGGTTAAATATGTATACAAAATAGGAACATATATATTACATCATTGGACCCATGCATAATAATGGCTAAGTGTGTATACAAAATA
>NC_041388.1:326997764-327027313 GCF_002162155.2 Triticum dicoccoides
TATATTACATCATTTGACCGATAACATACGGTTCCTCAGCGCTGATGTTTTCGTTTTTGAGTCAGCTTCTTTTCCTTCTTGTCCGTCGAAGAATAATTGAGCCCCTCATTGTGACTTTGCCTTTTCCATGGAGTACAATTTTTCTTAGGTAATGTAGTATTGATTCCTCTTTTGACGTATACTTCATCATCATCGTCATCTTCTCTCATTGGGTTGCCGTACTGATCATAGTCTTCCTCGTTGGCGACTCCATCCATTCCAATGATGTTCCTTTTACCTCTCCTCACGACAACACGACTGGGATTGCATGGGTTGGTTATGAAGAAGCATTGTGTCACGTGCTTAGCGTGTACCCATGGCTCGTTTTCTCTTTCGACATTGTTAGCCCATCTGACATGGAACATCATCGTGTTGTGCAGTCCAGAGTAGTCAAGCTCCCAGATCTCCTCGACCCTTCCATAAAATCGCTCAGTTGCGCCGTTGTCGCTGCCGGTCATGCATTCCATCGTCACCCCTGAGTTCTGATCATCATTGTCCATATCTTTGGCCTCCGTGTAGAACGTGTATCCGTTGATATCATATGCCTGACAGGTTACGAGGTTGGGCGAGGGGCCATGTGCTAAGGCGTATATGAGCAATCCATCTAGAGCCCTCCTCCGGGGGATTAGCAATAATATGCTCTTTGAACCAATGCAGGAAAGTGGAGTTGTGCTCTCTAGTAACTTCGGCGTCCGTCCTGCATACCCCCCGGTCACGATACTTCTTTGCGATAATTTGTTTTTGCAGTGCCACGAAAGGATCTACCTCGTCTGGGTGTTGTAGCACTACCAAGTTTGCTCTGTCAAAGTGGCTGCGTCGATCTGAGTATGCCACGTGCAGTTCCCTGCGACTGTTGTAGTGACCTTCTCCTTCGAGCCTCCCATCGTGCTTGTTAACGGGCAAACCAACACTAACACCAGGCGGCTGGTATCTACTTCAATGCACCAGAATAGGCATAGTGTCAAAGTGTTTCCTCGATGCTTTAGGTTTCGTGCTTCATGCCGCGATCCACCGGTCCTCTGTGGTAGCAAAGCCATCATTGGGCAGGGGGAAGTCAGCAATCACCCATTTGCACACCTTCGTCCAAACCTGAATGGAGAAACGGCAGTGGACGAACAGGTGTGTGTGCAACTCTCATGTTGCAAAATACAAAGCTGACAAGTGGCACATGTCCATCCTTGATGCTCCAGGTTGTCTACAGTCGGGCACCGTGTGTGTACTGCCAACCACATGAAGAATTTGTGTCGAGGCGGAGCCTTAGACTTCCAAATCGCGTCGGCACAAGCGCAGCGGTGGTTGGAGGCAAAGAACACGTTAGGTGCTCCTGACGGAGAATGTGTTGTCTCCCTTGTGTACCATACTGTTGTTTCCCGAAAGTTATTTGAGAGATTGATCTCGGAGACCATATCCCACAGCTTGAGATATTGTGCAATCGCCAGCTGCAAAAGACCACCCAGATGTCACAAACCCAACTACTAGAAGCAGATACGCACTTTGCCGCGTTGTTTTCTCTCTAGTGGTCATCATGTAAATAATAGATTCTTTGGAGTCGCATGCTTCACTACGCCGGTGTGGTTCCTACCACATGTTTCACTGAATTTCCAATGCGGTGAATAGACATAGCACATGGTTCACGCACAGCATAAAATGCAAGCTATCTCAAATAGATCGACCATCAAAAACACAAAACTTTATATTAATTTTGTAGCAAGAACACTATTGCAGCACAAGTTGACCATTTGACATGAAAGCCCCGATCTCGAGTTTATTTTCTCCGCCATTGTTGTTGAATGATGGAGAAGAAAAGGGGCACTCCAACCCTTCCCCCGGGAAGAGCTTATGGAATGTCACACTTGTTGTTCATAGATGATTGTTGTTCTTTAGGGCGAACACAACCTAGTGTTACCCTCGGGATCAATCTATTGCTTGAATTCGAGAGAATTACGGGGATACAAGGGTTCCTGGCGTCACGCCGAGGTCTGGATCAGATCGAGAGAAGGCTTGGGGAAGGGGAAGAAGGAAGGTAGGAGAAATACAGCCAATCTGACATTTTACATTCGATGCCCCTGCAGCCCCGCACGCTCTGACTACTTGTAGCGGTGACTTCCTAAGCGGGCTGGACTCGCTGCTGGGCGTCATGGGCCAGCCTCCCCTGTGGCGGCCTTGAGTGCATGAGTCAGCCTGCTCCGCTCTCTCTTCTCTGCTCTCTTCTTCAGTCGTTGTGCCTCAGTCTTCAGGAAGGCCATGACAATGCTCCCTCCCCGAGACGCAGCATGTCCCCATGCTGGTGCTTCCGCGTACCTTCGATGAAGAGCATGAAGTTGTTCCCAGGTAGCAAAGCTTTCTGGCAGTCCAGTCCAAAGAGTCTTGACTTGCGGAAGCAGCTTCTTGCCTGCACTAGCCTCGCCTCCAAAATCTGCTCAGGTTGTCTCTTGTCATCAGCAATGAGCAGAACAGAAAGGTCAGTACTCACCGGTGTTGTAGGCGCCACTGCTTTTTTCAGTTGGGACACGTGAAAAACTGGGTGTACTTGGCTTCCAGCCGGCAGCTTGAGTTTGTAGGCCACTGCTCCCACGCGTTGAAGCACTTCAAATGGTCCAAAGAAACGAAAACAGAGTTTGTGAGACGATCTTGGAGCCACCGAAGTTTGGATGTGTGGTTGTAATCGCAAATACACCTTGTCCCCCACCTCAAACACTCGTTCAGACCGCTTGTGGTCTGCAAACTTCTTCATTCTCTGTTGCGCTCTGTGCAAGTGTTGTTGGATGAGCTGCTGCATTCTGGAGCGTTCTGCCAACCATTGTTGTAAATCCACTGGTGTCAATCCCTCTATAGGTTGTATGCCAAAGTGCTTGGGTCGCTGTCCATACATGATCTCAAAAGGAGTGCGGCCAACCGCCGAATGGAAGGAGGTGTTATACCAGAATTCTGCTTGAGACAACCATTGCGACCATTTCTTTGGGTTTGCAGGCACAAAGCATCGCAAGAACGTCTCCAAACACTGGTTGACCCTCTCCGTTTGTCCATCCGTTTGTGGATGGTACACCGAGCTGAGATTCAAGGTTGCATCTGCCATTTTGAACAGATTCTGCCACAGTCTGCTAGTAAAAACCTTGTCTCTATCGGACACAATAGTTTGCGGCATCCCATGCAGCTTGTACACATTGTTGATGAACACTTGGGCCACTGACAGTGCTGTAAAGGGGTGTCTGAGTGCGATGAAATGGGCATATTTGGAAAATTTGTCCACCACTACAAGGATCGTGTCAAACCCATGAGAGATGGGTAGTTTCTCAATGAAATCCATACTGATGGTATGCCAAGCTTCAGGTGGAACTGGGAGAGGTTGTAGCTTCCCTGGGTACTTGACATGCTCTCCTTTTGCTTGCTGACAGACAACACAGGATTGCACATATTTCTGAATATAGCTCTTCATTCCCGGCCAGATGAACAAGGCAGCAACGCGCTGGTAGGTGGCTTCCATACCAGAGTGCCCCCCAATTGCGCTAGAATGGAGTGCCTTTAGCACGGCATCATGTGCCTCGGAGTGACTCCCAAGCCAAATTTTGCCCTGGTATCGAATTACTCCTTTATCCAATGCATATCCTTGGTCGTTTGGACTAGATAGGGCCAACTCATATAGCAGTTTTTGTGCTAGTGGATCTTTCTCATAGCCTTCAACAATGATTTCCAGCCAACGTGGCTGCACTGATGTGATACTGTGCAACTGCTCATTGTGTGTTCGACGAGACAGGGCATCGGCCGCGATGTTTGACTTGCCTTGCTTGTACACTATCTTGTACTGCAACCCCATAAGTCTGAGGAAAGCCTTATGTTGCATTGGCGTGGTCACTCGCTGATCACCGAGATGGACCAGACTACGCTGATCCGTGCATATAAAAAATTCTCCTGCTTGCATATATGCCTTCCACTTCTCCACAGCCATTAAGATGGCCAAGCATTCTTTATCGTACGTTGAAAGGGATTGATTCTTCACGCCCAAGCCCTTACTGAGGAAGGCCACTGGATGCCCTTTTTGCATCAATACCGCCCCTACACCTGTATCACAAGCGTCCGTTTCCAACACAAACTGCACTTTGAAGTCCGGAAGTGCCAAAACTGGTGCCTGCACAAGTGCTTGTTTCAAGGCATCAAAAGAAGCGGTCGTCGCTGATGTCCACACAAAAGGGGTGTTTTTCTTCAGTAGGTCTGTCAGAGAACGGCTAATGATGCCAAAACCGCGGATGAACTTACGATAGTATCCTGCTAAACCAAGGAACCCCCGTAGTTGCTTCACGTTACCGGGCGTGGGCCATTGTTGGACTGCAACTACTTTAGCTGGATCCGTCGACACGCCATGCTTGCTAACAATGTGTCCCAGGTACTCAAGTGACTCCTTTGCAAACGTGCACTTGCTTCGTTTCACATAGAACTGATGCTCGCGCAACATTTTGAACACCTGATCCAAGTGCTGGCAGTGCTCTTCCAGGGTTTGGGAAAAAACCAAGATGTCATCGGAGAAGGACAACACATATTTCCGCAGACCCGGGGCCAAAGTAATGTGCATGGCCGACTGGAATGTGGACGGTCCATCAGTAACACCAAATGGCATGACCTTGAACTCATAGTGGCCGTTGTGGGTGTGAAATGTTGTTTTAGCTTCATCTTCAGGAACCATACGAATCTGGTGGTACCCGGCTCGCAAGTCCAACTTACTGAAAAATGCTGCACCTGACAACTCATCAAGCAACTCCTCGACTACCGGCATCAGATATTTGTTCTTGATTGTGATGGCATTGAGCTGCCGATAGTCTACACAGAATCGCCATGTTCCATCCTTCTTCCGGACCAGCAACACAGGTGCTGCGAACGGGCTACGACTAACTTGAATTATTCCTTGTTGTAGCATTGCTCTGATGTGTTTTTCCAACTCATCCTTTTGTTGTGGCGAGTAACGATAGGGACGTACCGCAACTGGTTGAGCTCCTGGTAGCAGGGGAATTTGATGATCATAGTCCCGTGCTGGAGGCAACCCTTTGGGCTCATCGAAACAATCTTTGTGCACCTCCAACAGCTGCTGAATTTGTGGCGGCACTTCATCTGAAGTTTGCTTATCAGACACACCACTTAACTGAATCAGGTGCGACACAACACCTGTCTGCATAAGCAATGAAAGCTGATGGCCATCAATTTCTGCACAGGTGGATATGTTGTCTTTGACGCCTCGCAGTGTAATACGCCTGCCCTCGTGTCAGAAACGAAATAATTTCTTTTTCCAATCAATCCACATAGGCCCCAATGATTCAAGCCATTCCATTCCAAGAATTACATCATAACATCCCAATTTGAGCACTCACAAATCAGTCGCAAACACATGCCTTTGGCATGACCACACTGCTGCTGGAACCATCTCACTACTGGACATAAGCCCCCCATCAGCAATGGTCACTTTTGCCGCAGTCACAGGAACTGTCGGAATCTGAATACGCTGCACCGCTGCCTTGCTGATGAAGTTACTGGAGCTGCCCGAGTCAACTAACACCAACACTTGATGCCCATTCAACATAGTGTGCAACCTTATGGTCTTCTTGGCTGTCGTTCCTGCTGCAGCACATTCCGAGAGATGCATTAATCCATCCGTGTCGTTGTTAGAGCCTTGCTCGTCCGCATCTGTGTCCTCATCCAATTTGACATCCAGCAGTAACAAGAGTTCTTCGATCAGCTGAAAATGCGGTGAGGGAGTACATATATGTCCTCGGTGATATTTTTCTCCACATTTGAAGCACAACCCTTTCTCTTTGCGAACTGCTTTCAGTGCAGCCAACTTTTGGGCTAATTTGGCTTTATCATCTGCCACCGATTTGTCTTCAGGCGATGCACCCATAATTCCTTTGAACTGCACATTATTTTTGTGTTCATTGCGGGCAGAAAACTTGTAATCATTTCTGTAGTGAGAGCTTGAAGCCATCTTCACCTCCTCGAGCAAATCTTCCTGCGTTTGAGCAAGAGACAAAGCGGCATCAACAGTCCTCGGCTTGTGTAAACGTATAGCTGACTGAATTTCAGGTTTTAATCCTTTTACAAATTTGGTCACAAAAAATACTTCGTCATAATTCTTATTGTAGACTAACACTTTATGCATCAATTCCTCAAAATTGTGATGATACTCTTCTACAGTACCAGTCTGACTAATGCGCTCTAAGCTCTCTAAATGCCTATGGTATTTATCCTTGCCAAATTTTTGAGAAACGGCAACTACCAGTTCCTCCCAGCTATCAACGTTATGCATCGCCTCATAAGTCTGTAACCACAAGGCAGCATTGCCGCAAAAATGCAAGGTTGCAAAACTAGCCCAAGTTTCATGTGGCACAGCATACATAGCAAAATACTTTTCAGCTATGGTTTTCCACCATGTAGGATTGTCCTCATCAAATTTTGGGAAATCAGTTTTCGGCATGCGACCACCCGAATGTCCCGAGCGAAAACCAGAGCCATGAATGTGATCAGATGAATATGCGCTGTGCTCCAAGTCAAAAGGAATTGGTGTAGGGGCGAAATCACGCTTACCCCTGCCCAGGGCAGGCGCGGGAGCGTTGTTAGCTCCAAGCGCAGTACCCTGGTGCTGATTGTCAACGCCGTGCCCATGGGGCCGAGGTGGAATAGGGGTCGTTGCTGGTGGTTGCTCTGCTTCCAGCACTGCCACCCGAGCGCCCACCTCCGTGATGGCTGACTGCAGCGAGCCGATCGATTTATCGACCTTCGGCATCCAGCTCGACATGGCCTGGATGGTCTCCGACATCGATTTGACCGATGCCGCGACCAACGCACTGGTCGTCTTCATCTCCGCCAGGTCCGCGCGCATCTGGTCCATGGCGTCGTTCCTGATGCTCAAAATCCAAATCGCAGGCACGGGATTTTATGAGTCGCGAAGGATTCGCGACCAGCCGACCCACGACTCGAATCGCACCCCAACAAGTGCTCCACCGCCGCCGCACGCCGCTGAACAAGCACCACACGCTCAAATTTTTTTGGGGGGAAAGATGAAGGACTGGCTCTAGATACCAAGTGTTACCCTCGGGATCAATCTATTGCTTGAATTCGAGAGAATTACGGGGATACAAGGGTTCCTGGCGTCACGCCGAGGTCTGGATCAGATCGAGAGAAGGCTTGGGGAAGGGGAAGAAGGAAGGTAGGAGAAATACAGCCAATCTGGCATTTTACATTCGATGCCCCTGCATCCACGCACGCTCTGACTACTTGTAGCGGTGACTTCCTAAGCGGGCTGGACTCGCTGCTGGGCGTCATGGGCCAGCCTCCCCTATGGCGGCCTTGAGTGCATGAGTCAGCCTGCTCCGCTCTCTCTTCTCTGCTCTCTTCTTCAGTCGTTGTGCCTCAGTCTTTAGGAAGTCCATGACACCTAGCTAGGTAAATGAGGTTGGAAACATAATCGGTACATATGAGAGTGCAACCGACCAGCTTATTAATCCGTCCAAGTGTAGCATCATGTTTGTGAACGCCTATTTGGAGCACAACTAGGAGAGTGTACATGTTGCCTTGCACGTCCAGATGACAACTTTTGAGGAGAAATACTTATTAGGCCTACCAACTCTGGAACATTGAATGTTGAGAGGGAAATTCCAAAATCTCTAGGTTCGGCAAACCAAACACATCATTGCTTCGGGTGACACTCTTTCGCTTGCATTAAAAGAAATGATGATTAAAGAAGTTGCACAAGCCATTCCAACCTATATTATGGGGGTCTTCAAACTTCCCATGTCAGTGTGTGGTAATCTCAATAGAACGCTTCGGGATTTTTGGTAGGGTGCATCGAAACGGAAGAGGATAACTCACTGGAAGTCGTGGTCTAGCATCATGGCGCACAAGATGAAAGGCGGGTTGGGGTTCAGAGATTTCATAGTGTTTTTCAACCAAACGTTGGTTGCTCGGCAGGCATGAAGACTTTTAACCAAGCCTAATAATCTTTGTGTGTAGGTGTTGAAAACCTAAGAGGACACCTTGAGGACACTATTTACAGGCAATGCTTCAGCAGCTTGGCACGACATTCAACACGACTTGAGCTACTAAAAAGGGCTTTGTTTGGCATGTTGGAAACAGTGAAAATATACATATCTGGAGGGATAGGTGGCTGCCACATGAGTCTTCTAGCAAGCCCATCACGCTGTAGGGCACTTGCAGACTTCGTCGTTGTGGGATCTCTTGATGGCCAAGAGGCGTGGCGGATGGATATCCTCCACACGCACTTTCTCCCAGCAAACGTTGATATTATCAATAGCATCTGGAAATCACCTAGAGCCCCCAACGACGTCTCCTCGAATGGGCTCCGGAGAAGAACGACATCTTAATTGTATGTTCAGTAATCTCTTCGCCATGGACGATCGCGAGCGTCCATCGGCATGCACCACAGCAGGGCAACGAATGGTCATTGCGACATCTGGAAGACCACATGGGGGTGCCTTGCTCCCCCAAAGGTACGTGTCTTCCCATGGTGGCTTGTGATTGTCTCTCTAGCGACCTGGTAAAATATTTTTTCTCATCACTTGAAAGCTGTTTGTTCATTGTGTGATTTGGAATGCTCGAGGATGGTTTCCATGCAATGTGTAGGTGCACCCGTGTGGTGGCGATGAACTAGGTGCTCCCAATGATTATCTCGTTTCGCAATAGTGGGCCTGTGTGGTTGTTTGATGTGTTAGATCCACTCTTAGATACCTCCCGTGTGGTGCTCTTGATGACGTTGTAGAGATCATGGCACGTTCGGAATGAAATTACGCATGATAAGGATCCACCCCCAACTGAAACCTCCCGCCGTTTTTCCATAGCTATGTTACTTCTCTTTTGTGTATCCAACAACATCAAAAGGACGATTTCTCGAAAGAAAAAATGGTGATTCAAGATCCTGCTTGCCATGCTGCTGCTCCCATCACTTCTAGGCAGGGAAAATGACATGAGATGGTACGTCCGCAGGAGCACTCAGAGATGGACACGTGGCAAGGATGGATAAGAGGCGGCTGCATGTCATCAACTACATGGTGATAATTGAAGCTCAGATGGCGCCGGTAGGCGGTGGTTCACCAAGCAAGCAAGGGTGTTGGCATAGGGACACGATCATAGGAGAGTTGGTCATGTGTGGTTGCTTGGCTTTCGGTGTTAATTGAGAAGTAGAAGGACATAATGGTGATATTCCCCTTTTCTGGGAGGGAAATACCATATTTCCTTTAATAGGTAGCATCTTCGGTTGCTCTTCCCTTAGAGGAAATCAAGATATCACAAAATGGTTATTTTTCAACATTTATTTTTTTCGCAAGCGCTCATACATACACGCATATATTCATCCCTATGGACGCGCACACACACATTCTACCCGTATGAGCACCTGCGAGAGACTGAGCCGGTATGTAAATTCAGGAATAATGCGAGCACCATGACTTACCCTGGTGGGCTGGGGATATCACTGTCCCTCTAACCATCCAAATACAGGTTGGTTCGCATTTCCACATTTATAATTATGTGTTTTGTACTACTGGTGAATTTTTATAATAGATCCAAATCATTTTCGTAAAAGAAAAACAGTTATTACAACAGATAAACTGAAAGAATGACACTACCATTCCAAAACTTGGCGGAAAAAAAAAACGCTCAAACATCACGGACGGGCCGGCTCAAACCGCTCTGCATGCCCCCAGATTTCGTGCATGGATGCATGGGTCGAGAGTCCAGACGTGCCTCGGCAGCCTAGCCTCGCACATCTCTCCGAACACACCGCGACGATTCTTCCTGCAGTTGTGCCCCCACAGCCTTTTCGGCCCCGCATGTCAGTGGAAAGTGGAAACTGACGTCAGGGAAGCTGCCGTGGAACGCGCGGCGCTGTCCCTTCTGCAGCCAGTCTACTGTTGACTTCTGCCCTCGATCCTTAGGATCAAGCGGCGGAGGAGCGTACTGCATAAATACAAGCCGGAGATAGCACTCCAGGTCCAGTTCCAGTGCTAGCTCTACCGTTTCTCTTCGGTTCGATCACCCATGGACGCGGTGCGAGGAAGCGGTGCGACGCCGGCGGACCAGACAGTCCAGAAGACAGTCACGGCGGCCGCCGCGCTGCTCAACGCGCTTGCCAGGGAGTTCGTGCCCATGGGCGCCGCCGCCGACGTGCTGAACCCGCTCGCCAAGGAGTCTTTGCCCGTGGGCGCTGCCGCCACGCTTAACCTGCTCGCCAGGGAGTTCGTGCCGTGGTGGCGCGTTGGGGGCGGATCAAGGAGGGGGCTCTCCGCGGACGCGCCGGAGTTCGTCGTGACGCAGGGGCTCTACTTGCAGGATCCCACGGTGGTCGGCTACCCTACGCGCGGCACCGGCGTCTACATCGGCAATGCCGTCCCAACGAGGACCTGGAGAAGATCAGTAAGCTAAAGAGACAAAGTGCTAGCTACATATCTGATATCTATATCCTACAGGCGTTTTCAATTTTACTTTTGTCCCTTCCTGCGGCACTTCTTTTTTCGTCCTCGATTTCCATTCTTTGTTTCATTCTGGAGTTTTCTTGTTGGGGTTTTAAGCTTTCCTTTCTGAATCAAGTGGTTTATTGGATCTTAGCTTCTTCTGATTGGAAAGATCATAGTTGATGCGTTCAAGACCTTGATGATAATTTTCTTAATTTTCTATTATTAATTGTGCTCGAGTCTGACCTATAGCTTGTTTCTTCCATGTTCTAGCCCCGGTCATATGTTTGCCTTTTTTCTAGCAGATCCAAAGCAGATCAATTCTTTTTCTCTTTGAGATATATTGTGTATGTATTAGCCACTTCAAACATCTCTCTCTCTCTTTTGGATTTATGAAACGTTTCGGGTCATTTCAATTATGCGCATAGTTCAGCATTGGCTACAATTTTATTTTCTGAGCCGTCCTAATTATACTGTTGTTCAAATTTGACGGTGTTATCATTACTTGTTTGGAAATTTGATGGACTACACGTTTTTACAGAGGGTTAGCAACTACTCGCAACAGGGAAGGGCCAGGTATTCTTACCGGGTTCAAAGGATCCACGACAAAGAATTTGTGAGAAGAACAATTTATGTTGCCGATATTGATCACACTGTAAATAATAATGCTATTTCCATGTGCAATAAATGCGATATTTTTGTGTAACTTGCAAATCTGAAGTAATGTATCACTTTTGGATGTGGCATTTGTTTGTTTCAGGTCACCGAAGAAATGTTGGCTGGGCTCTTTGGGATATGCGGAGTCGTATGTCTAATTCCCACCCCTTCTAAACATGATAAAAATATGCAATGTAGATTACTAAATTGTTTTGCGAGAATGTAGATTACTATATTTATAACGTAGTTTTTCTTTTTGAGAATACAAGATCATGTGGATTATGCTCTCCATCGCTCAGTTCACATGCTTGACTTTCTCAGCAAAAAGTTCACATGCTTGACAGATTGTTGGCTAATACTCCCTCAGTTCCAAAATAGATGACTCAAACCTATTTTGGAACGGAGGGACTATATTGCAGTTATTTGCATGTTTATGTATTATATATCTTAGAAAAAAACAGAGATCAAACCTTAGTTCAGTTTAGCAATTTAATTGCTGTAGCATATTTCTCTATGTCAACATTGTTGTAAATCATATATGGAACTCATACCCTGTAGCTAGCTAGCTATATATAGGCTTATATTGTGGACGAGTTTGTGTGAAGGTGTACGGGAAGGATGCCTTGATTTTGTAGTGTATGCATGTGCAAGCTGAAATAGATGGGTGAACTCAACATGGCTAATTATGATTCATAGAAGAATTTTAAATTCGATGTTTGGATTGCTTTGGGGGGGTATGAGAATGTACTCGTGCATGGGACATGGCTATTTAGCATAATAGTTTTTCACGCTATCGACATTTCATCTAACTAGCATGTTTAACGCCATAATCTAATTGTTTTCATCAAACTAACGGACTTTTTCACTTGATCAATTGGTTGTGGTGAGGTAATGTGTTGACCATATTTCGGTGATGTTCTTCCTATTTTCATGCAGTTATGTGATTAACATAAATAGTTTAATAATTTCTAGTTTCCTTCTCCACCACACAGGAAAATAAAATGTAAGTGCTATGTACCATTACATAAACAATGTGACTAAAACATTGTTTACTCTTCTCAATAGGTTGTAGATTGTCGTCTTAGTGGAGACCCCACTTCTGGTTTTCGCTTTGCATTCATAGAGTTTCAGCATCAAGGTTAGTCACCATATCACATGCTCAAATATTGATGTTCCTCAAAAATCACTATAGAATGCAGTTCGTAAATAAGACTTAATGCCAACCTTTACACATTTTCAGAGGATGCAGCTATTGCGCTACATCTTGATGGGATCATTATAGGACTTCACCCTCTGAAGGTAGCACCATCTAGGAATGCAATCGCGCCTATCAAGCATTCGTTTCTTCCTCAGGTATCTACAACATAAACATCCTTTAATGTTAAGTGATTCTTAGATGGCAATACCTCATGCAAAAAAAAATTTGTTCAATATTATTGCAGTCTGAAGATGAAAAGGAGAGGTCTTTAAGGACAATATATTGCACTAATATTGAACATATGGTATGTATAGCCTAAGGATTCGTTTGCACATGTTGTGTATTAGTATTAATACTGAGTAGGGCATTTTGGAGACCGAGCTCCATGGAGCCCTTTATTTTGAAAAATTTAAAATTCACAAATTTTGGTTTAAAAAATTCTGAAAACAATTAGACATGTATGCAAGGATGTAAAGTGTATGTGTGAAATTTTTTAGGATGAAATACCTTGAATTGCGAGCTGCACACAAAAAAAACAAAATCATGGACTTTAAAGATGAACAGTACATATGCTAAAAAGCCTCAGATATATCTTTTTGTGTAGCTCATATTTTATTGTATTTCGAACTTCAAATTTGCACACGTGTACATAATGTATCTAGGTATATGTGTATTTATTTTCAGAATTTTTTGAAACTGAAAAGTTTGAATTTTGAAGTTTTCAAATAAAGGCCTCCATGGAGCTCGGTCTCCGTTTGGCATTTTTGATTAATACTTCACTTTTAAATTTTACATATAGGTCACTGCCGCGGAGTTAAAGGACTTCTTCGAGAGACATTTTGGCTCGGTTAGCAAATTCAACAAAAAACATCATATATAATTGTATTCATTTTTTAAAAAAATTGCAAAAGAAAAACAAGTATAATACATGTGTATCCTTGTTTCAATGGATTATAGGTTTCTCATGTGAGGCTTTTGGGTCATAACAACCATGCCACTCAGATAGCTTTTATTGAGTTTGTGGAGATGATAATCTCAATCCATTATATCTTCTATTGTGTTATATATTTTACTTGGCTATAATTATATGTGTATCCATCCTCGTACTTATCATGTGGACATCGTACTTGTATGTGTGTGACCCACTCTATTTTCATGTACATATATCTTATGTTGATAAATCTACGGGCTACCTAATGTTCATGCTCTTGTATTATTTTTCTAATGTTGATAATCACAAAAATAAACTGAAAAGAAAGTTGTGACCTAAAATCTCTAGCTATTATGTCATTCTTTACAAGATACCTAATAACTATAATGTGTTTCTCAAGAGATTTTTTCCATTTTATGTTCACCACCAGAATGTTTATTTTTCATGTTGGGATTTTACTGATACGAAGACTAAATGTCTAAAAACATACTTTCATCTATGTGCATTACGGGTTAGTGGCGCCATTATTGCTTTGAGCTCCAGTGGCATATACATGAGAGGCCTTGCTATCAGGTCTTTGTCTGCAGGTGTTTAAAACCTGATAGGACGCCCTGAGGACACCTTTTTACAGGAAATGCTTCAGTAACCTGGCATGACATTCAGCGCGACTTGAGCTACTAAAAAGGGCAATGTTTGGTGTGTTGAAAATATTCATATCTAGGGGGGCTTCCACGGGAGTCGTCTGGCAAGCCCATCACGCTGCAAGGCACTTGTAGACTTCGCTGGTTGTCAGATCTCCTAGATGACCAAGAGGCATCATTTAAAAAATGGGAGTATCCCGGCTTCTGCATCACACGATGCACACGCAGCCATATTATTAAGCACGAAATTATTTCAAGTCATGAGTGCTCCAAAGTAAAACAAATAAACACAAAAAGACGACAGCGAGCGGTCGAACATGAGATTACATAGCTCATCCACCTAATCTACGAGTGGCTCGCCAGCCAAACTGATTGAACAGACCCAACGGAAGCATTTCCAGTAGGCTACACCTAGAGGCCATAATCACCCACACGCCCAGAGGATGTAATGCTGACCACCAATGGGTTGAAGTTGTAACTCTGTAGATAATCTGCAAGAAATTTGGAGAAGATAATTTGTTAAAGACGAAATCATTCCGGCAATTCCATAGTGCCCAAAGAATGGCACAAACTCCCACACAGATTTGGGCCTTCAACTTTTGATGAATGCCACCTAACCAGTTTCGAAACAGGTTTGAAATACTCGTTGGTGGTGATAAATTTTACATAACGTGCACCATATGCCAGATCAATGTAGTAAACGGACATGACGGAAATACATGATGAATTGTCTCCTCCTGATCACAAAAACAACATTTTTTGTTGTCATGTCAGTTACACTTAGTAGGGTTATCTTTGGTAAGAAGTACCTCCCTCGGCAAAAACCACATAAAAATTTTGATCTTGGAAGGAACTTTTGCTTTCCAAAGATGCTTCCTTCGAAAATAATGGTCCAGAATCCATAAGATCCGCATACATAGACTTCACACTGAAACACCATTAGTGGTTAACTGATACGTCCATTTTACATCATGCTTTTATATTGATATTTATTGCATTATGGGCGCTGTTATTACACATTATATCATAATACTTATGCTTTTTCTCTCTTATTTTATAAGGTTTACATGAAGAGGGAGAATGCCGGCAGCTGGAATTCTGGGCTGGAAAAGGAGCAAATATTAGATACCTATTCTACACAACTCCAAAAGTCCTAAAACTTCACAGAGCATGTTTTTGGAATATATAATAAATATTGGGTGAAAAAAGTACCAGAGGGGGCCACCAGCCAGCCACAAGGGTGGAGGGCACGCTGGGCGCGCCCCCCGTCCTTGTGGGCCCCCTGGCAGGCCTCCGGTGCCCATCTTCTGCTATATGGTGTGTTTTGACCTAGAAAAAAAATAAGAAGGAAGCTTTCAGGACAAAGCGCCACCGTCTTGAGGCGGAACCTGGGCAGAACCAATCTAGGGCTCTGGCGGAGCTGTTCTGCTGGGGAAACACCCCCCCCTGGAGGGGGAAATCAAAGCCATCGTCATCACCAACGATCCTCTCATCGAGAGGGGGTCAATCTCCATCAACATAGCACCATCTGCTCTCAGACCCTAGTTCATCTCTTGTATTCGATCTTGGTCCCAAAACCTCAGATTGGTACCTATGGGTTGCCAGTAGTGTTGATTACTCCTTGTAGTTGATGCTAGTTGGTTTATCTGGTGGAAGATTGTATTTTCAGATCCTTAATGATAATTAATACTCCTTTGATCTTGATTATGAATATGCTTTGTGAGTAGTTACGTTTGTTCCTGAGGACATGGAAGAAGTCTTGTTAAGTAATCATGTAAATTTGGTATTCGTTCGATATTTTCATGAGATGTATGTTATCTTTCCTCTAGTGGTGTTATGTGAACATCGACTACGTGACACTTCACCATTATTTGGGCCTAGGGGAAGGCATTGGGAAGTAATAAGTAGACGATTAGTTGCTAGAGTGACAGAAGCTTAAACCCTAGTTTATGCGTTGCTTTGTAAGGGGCTGATTTGGATCCACATGTTTCATGCTATGGTTAGGTTTACCTTAATTCTTCTTTCGTAGTTGTGGATGCTTGTGAGAGGGTTAATCATAAGTGGGAGGATTGTCCAAGGAAGGGAAGCACCCAAGCACCGGTCCACCCACATATCAAATTATCAAAGTAACGAACGTGAATCATATGAGCATGATGAAAACTAGCTTGATAGTAATTCCCACATGACCTCGGGAGCGCTTTGCATTATATAAGAGTTCGTCCAGGCTTGTCCTGTGCTACAAAAAGGATTGGGCCACCTTGTTGCATCTTGTTTACTTTTATTACTTGTTACCCGTTATGATTTGCCTTATCATAAAACTATTTGTTACCCATAATTTTAGTGCTTGCAGAGAATACCTTGCTGAAAACCACTTGTCATTTCCTTCTGCTCCTCGTTGGGTTCCACACTCTTACTTATAGAAAGGACTACGATAGATCCCCTATACTTGTGGGTCATCATTAACCTCCACTGAAATGAATCTCGCATCTGGGTTAGATTAATTGGCATCAATCTAGAAACCAAATGGATCCACTTAGTCCATTTGTCACCCAATAATGCCCTGCGAAATTGGATGTTCAAATGGCTATTCCCAAGAACATAAGCCACTCATGGCGAACGTTGATATTATCACTAGCATCAGGACATCACCTCGAGCCCCAAATGACGTCCTTGTATGGGATATGGAGAATAACGGCCTCTTCACTGTACATTCAGCCTATCACTTCGCCATGGATGAGCGTGAGCATCCATCGGCATGCACCACGAGCAGGGCTCCGGATGGTCATTGCACCATCTAGAAGATCATATGGGGGTGTCTTGCTCCCCAAAGGTATGCATCTTCCCATGGCGGCTTGTGGCTGACTCTCTCCCGACTTGGTAAAATATTTTTTCTCTTCACCCGAAGGCCACCGATGTGTGTTCATTGTGTGGTTTGGAATACTCAAGGATGGTTCCATACTATGTGTAGGTGCCCTCATGCGGTGGACCTCTGTCGCACGATGAAGATGGACTGGATGCTCCCGAAGATTAGCTCATTTTGCAGTACTGGACCTAAGTGGTTTTTCGATGTGTTAGAGCCACTCTCAGATACCCCCAACATGGTGCTCTTAATGACGTTGTGATGATCATGGCACGTTGACAATGAAATTACGCATGATAAGGATCCTCCCCCAACTAAAATATCCTGCCATTTTTTGCACATATATGTTACTTCTCTTTTGTGTATCCAACAACATCAAAAGGAGGATTTTTCAAAAGGAAAAATGGTGTTTCAAGATCCTGCTTGCCATGTTGCTGCTCCCATCACTTCTAGACATGGAAAAAGGTGTGAGATGTTACGCCTGTCGGAGCACTGGGAGGCGCCACCCAAGGGATGGCTTAAGTTGAATGTTGATGGAGCTTATTTGGAGAGTGCGGCAAATGGGCGCTCCCACACTTCTCAAAGATAGCAAGGGCTCCATTGTGTTCAGGTCATGCCAGCATTTGTTAACATGCAGTACTGGAGACAGATAGCTCTGAAGTGATGGGAACTAGAAGTACGTAGGAAGAGGATAGCCCTTGTGATGGAGTGGAGCACACCGCTGTTCATACTCGATACGGATAGCTCTGAAGTTGTGTTGATGATCTCCTAACGTGGATGGGTCAAAGGACGAGTCTCTAGTCTAGGAGATTAAAGGCCTTGTCAATGGCGATAGATGAATAGGTTTAGACCATCAAGCGAGAGAGGAATAGCGTTAGTCATGATCTCACCAGGATTAGTCAAGTGTAAAAACTACAGTTTGGTTCCGGTCGGGCCCTAATGGGTTGTAAACCCGTGTTTCTAGGATCCACCTGATCCAGGTTAAGTAATGACTACAAAAATAAATAAAAAACCTTGGTCCATATCAACCTCACAAAACGCATTGAATCAAATTAGATTTCTGTTCAATCCTGTCACGATGTGCCCACATATTTTCTGCATGCAAATTGATGAAAAATGAATAAAATGTAAATATTAGCATCCACGGTCGAAAAAATCCATGCCAATGCACCTAGTATACTTGAAAGAAGAGCTCAAGTCTCCATTCTGAAGTGCCTACTGCTTGAACTTGTCGCCATGCTAGCAAGTCTTAAACAAAACATATATATTTGATTTCATAAAGTACTTGTGCTTTGGGATAAAAAATAAAGCATTCATGTATGTTAGACTGAAATTATAAAGAATCAGATGTATACCACCTATTTGAAATGAAAGCATATTGTTCGACTGTGAGAGCATTGACAAGCATTAGGTAAACAATTTTCCCTTTGTAGCCTACCTTTTCTGTTTATAATTAAGAAACCTACTTTTTCTTCTTCTTTTGCAGTGATCCTCCATGCACCTTTCTTACTAATTAACTAAAGCTCCATCCATTTCTAACAAACAATTTACCTTATTACTAAGATTTTTTTGTTAGACAATCATACTAGTTAGCATGTTTAATGAAATGATCTAATTGTTTTATCAAACTAATGGACTTTCCACTTGATAAATCGGTTGTGGTGATGTAATGTGTTGAGCATATTTTGGTGATGTTCTTCCTATTTTCATGCAGTTATATGATTAGCATAAATAGTGTAATAATTCCTAGTTCCCTTCTCCAACACACAGGAAAATAAATGTAAGTGTTATTTACCATTACATAAACAATGTGACTAAAACATTGTTAATTCTTCTCCATAGGTTGTAGATTGCCATCTTTGTGGAGGCCCCACTTTTAGTTTTCACTTTACATTCATAGACTTTCAATATCGGGGTTAGTCACCATATCACAAGCTCAAATATTGATGTTCATTAACAGCAACTACATAGAGCAGTTCGTAAAGAAGACTTAAAGCCAACCTTTACACATTTTCAGGGGATGCATTTCTTGCGCTGCATCTTGATGGGATCATTATAGGACTTCGCCCTCTGAAGGTAGCACCTTCTAGGACTGCAATCGTGCCTATCAAGCATTCATTTCTTCATTGGCTATGTACAACATAAACATCATTTAATTTTAAGTGTTTCTCATATGGCAATAGCTCATGCAACAAAAAATTCAATATTATTGCAGTCTGAAGATGAAAAGGAGAGGTCTTCAAGGATAGTATATTGCACTAATATTGAACATATGGTATGTAATAGCCTAATGATTCATTTTCACATGTTGTGTATTAGTGTTGATACTTCACTTTTAAATTATACATATAGTTCACTACAACTGAGCTAAAGGACTTCTTCCAGACATATCTTGGCTCGGTTAGAAAACTCAACAAAAAACATCATATTTAATTGTGTTCAATTTTTTTAACTTTTGCAAAAGAAAAACAAGTATAATACACTTGTGTCCTTGGTTCGATGGATTATATATAGGTTTCTCACGTAAGGATTTTTGGTTCATAACAAGCATGCCACTCAGATAGCTTTTATTGAGTTTGTGGAGGTGATAATCTCAATCCATTATATCTTCTATTGTGTTATATATTGTACTTTGCAATAATTGTATGTGTATCCATCCTCGTACTTATCATGTGGACATAGCACTTGTATGTGTGTGACCCACTCTGTTTTCCTGTACATATATGTTATGTTGATAAACCTAAGACCTAACTAATGTTCATACTCTTGTATTATTTTTCTAATGTTGATAATCACAAAAATAAACTGAAAACAAAGTTGCAATCTAAACTCTTTAGCTATTATGTTCGTTCTTTGCAAGATAGCCAATAACTATAATGTGTTTCTGAAGAGATTTTTCCATTTTATGTTGACCACCGGAATGTTTATTTGTCATGCCTGGATTTTGCTGGTGATACGAAGACTAAATGTAAAAAAGTGCACTTTCATGTATGTGCATTACAGGTTAGTGGCGCTATTATAGCTTTGAGCTCTAGCGGCATATACATGAGAGACCTTGCTATCAGATTTGATAACCCGCTCCTGATTCACAATTTTTTGCATGTTGACAAGACCAAATATTTTTTACTTGTATATTTAAGAGGTGATCCCTTGAAAGACACCAATCAAGACAACCTTCAATAATAATCTACGCCTTGATAACTAAATGTTGCATATCTGTTAGTTGTTGTGCCTTAGAATAAAAATGGCACTTCACCCCCCCCCCCCACATACACACACAAGCTGCGGGGAAGAGCTCATGGGATGTCACACTTGTTGTTCACAGATGATTGTTGTTCTTTAGGGTGGACACAACCTAGGTAAATGAATTTGGAAACATAAACAATACACTTGAGAGTGCAACCGGCTAGCTTATCAATCCGTCCAAATGTAGCGTCATGTTTGGGAAGGCCTATTTGGAGCACAACCAGGAGAGTGTACATGTTGCCTTGTATGTCCATAGGACAACTTTTGAGGAGAAATACTTGGGCCTGCCAACTCTGGAAGGGCGAGTGTTGAGAGGGAAATTCCAAAATCTCCAAGTGCGGCTAACCAAATGCATCATTGCTTCGGGTGACACTCTTTCACTTGCATGAAAAGAAATGATGATTAAAGCAGTTGCATAAGCCATTCCAACCTATATTATGGGGGACTTCAAACTTCCCATGCCAGTGTGTGGTAATCTCGATAGAACGGTTCAAAACATTTGGTGGGGTGCATCAAAATGGAAGATGAAAACTCACTGGAAGTTGTGGTCTAGCATCATGGCGCACAAGATGAAAGGAGGGTGGGGGTTCAGAGATTCAAAGTGTTTTCAATCAAATGTTGATTGCTCGGCAGGCATGGAGACTTTTAACCAAGCCTAATAGTCTTTGTGTGCAGGTGTTCAAAACCTGATAGGACACCTTGAGGACACCATTTTACAGGCAATGCTTCAGAAACCTAGCACGACATTCAGCACGGCTTGAGCTACTAAAAAGGCCTTGTTTGGCGTGTTGGAAACAACAAAAATATTCATATTTGGAGGGATACGTGGCTGCCACGGGAGTCATCTGGTAAGCCCATCACACTATAGGGCACTAGCAGACTTCAGCATTGTCGGATCTCCTAGATAGCCAAGAGGCATGGGAGATGGATCCCCTCCGCAGGCACTTCCTCCCGGGAAACGTTGATATTATCACCACCATATGGACATCACCTTGAGCACCCAACGACGTCCTCGCATGGGCTCTGGAGAAGAACGACATCTGCACTGTATGTTTAGTAATCGCTTCGCCATGGAGGAGTGCGAGCGCCCATCGGCATGCACCACGAGTAGGGCAACCGATGGTCGTTGCGACATCTGGAAGACCATATGGGGGTGCTTGGCTCCCCCAAAGGTATGAGTCTTCCCATGGCGACTTGTGACTGTCTCTCTTGCAACTTGGTAAAATATTTTTTATCGTCACCTGAAGGCCACTGACGTTTGTTCATTGTGTGGTTTGGCATGCTCGAGGATGGCTTCCATGCTATGTGTAGGTGCGCCCGTGCGGTGGACCTCTGGCGTTCGATGGCGATGGACTGGGTGCTCTCGAAGAATAGCTCGTTTCGCAATACTGGGCCTAAGTGCTTGTTCGATGTGTTAGAGCCACTCTCAAATACCTCATGTGTGGTGCTCTTGATGACCTTGTGGAGATCATGGCAGGTTTTCAATGAAATTACGCATGATAAGGATCCGCCCTCAACTAAAACATCCTGCCATTTTTTCCATAGCTATGTTACTTCTCTTTTGTGTATCCAACAACATCAAAAGGAAAGGAAGTGAGCCTAGCTCACTTAGCTAGTGGAGTGGATGTACAACCCAGCCATCCAGGTTCAATTCCTCACGAGCACGAATTTGGGTCCTTGTTATTTAAAAATAAAAAAACTCATTGTGGGGGCCTTCCCCTACCGCTTTCCTTCAAAAAACAACATCAAAATGTGGATTTCTTGAAAGCAAAAAATGATGATTCAAGATCCTATTTGCCGTCTTACTGCTCCCATCACTTCTAGGCGGGGAAAAAAGGCAAGAGATGCACTAGTAGGAAACAGGGCATCTGTCCTGGTTCCGGTTGGCTTACGAACTAGGACTAAAGGAGCTCCATGTGGCCATTGTGGGGCTCCCAGGTAGGATGACTCTAGTCCCGGTTCGTAACACCGACCAGGACTAAAAGACAGCCACGCGTCAGCAGCTCCCAAGCACTGGGTTTTTTTAAATGGGGGGGGTAGGGGTTTTGGATGGTTTATGGGTTTCGTATTGTGTTAGCTAGCTACTACATATAGAGAGAAGTGACCTCTCTTTCTCCGTGCTTGGTCGGCGCTAGCTAGTAAGCAATGAAGGAACCATTAATGACACAACATCGCCATGAACATATATAGAGAGAAGTGACCTCTCTGTCTCCCTGCTTGGTCGAACAACAAGTTTTCGTATATCTATCCAACACTACTACATATATACAATATAACATCTCTTACGATCCCTAACATCATTTACCCAAATCATCCAATTCTACATGGTATTCTCCGTCTTTAGGTATGACATGGTCAAGAAAGAATCCCGCTAATTCCTCTTGAATTGCTCGTATGCGATCATGTGGTAGGAGTTCATCCCGCTTCTCCCAGATCTAATTTAAAGAAGGGGGTCAATACATATATATATGAATGAAACTCAACACAATTGATGGTAATAAAATGAAATTGTGAATATTGTTTACGTACTTCAAATTGTTTGTCAGATAAGCCCCGCTCGGAGGTCGAGTGGCGAATGAACTTGCAAATGTAGTATCCACATCAATTATTCCTGGGTGCCTGCCACAAGCACTTTACGAGAATAGAGTTCAATCAAACTGATAAGCAAGCATGATAATGGTATTGATGAAACTGGAATCAATGAGAGATGCGCGGAACTATCTAGTACTACTTACTTTGGGGTGTGTAAATCGCAGCTCCTTCTCTTTAGACCAGGAACCATTCCAGTGAACTTTTTCCAAACCCTGCCTGACAAAGAAAATGATTACTTGATATCAGGAAATGAGTGAAAGTTGCCGATATGGTGCGACAATGATCGAATTTACTTCTGGAGTATTTCACTCATGTTTGACCACTCCTTACGCTCTTTACATCTCGAGTCTAAGACAGTTGCTACTTCCACATCAAGATTAATGGATAGCATAATAAAGTGGAACCTGCACACACATAAATCATCAATTACACTTAACCTCGAGTAAGCGAAACCGAATATGCACAAGACAGTAACACTCACTTGAAGTTGTAACGAAAGAGTATTTTCCTTTTGTTTTGATGTCGAAGGAACACGTTTAGCAAGTTTTCCTCAGTCTATCTGGCTTTGTTTTGTACCACCCATTCATTTACGGTATTTGGGCTAATGAAACCAATGTCATAGATTTGTCCTCTTTTGCATTCGACAATCTTCAATATACATAATATATAGTGAGGATAATTATATATACATGCAATGAATGAGCTGAGCTAGAGACTTAATTACAGAAATAATACTTACAGGCAGTAGCAAGTCACGAGAGTTTTTTCGATGGCGTCTTGATTGTATAACTAAAATAATTCCACAAATTCAACACACATCATGTCCACTCCAATGAAGTCGTGTTCATGTTTAATTCCCAGCAAAATACTATGGGTCCCATCCTTGCTGCAGGTTTCCAAGTACCAGTTATGTAATCTTCGCATCATCGTTGGTAGTTGCAGGAGCTAATCAGGTTTGATGAGAGGCTTCTCATACTCGTATTTAAAGAGCTCTACTACCTCGGCCATTTCAAATTGTACATCATCGCTCACGTAACCACCAAGAGTTGTACCGGGTGCTAGCCCCGGATGATTAGCGACATTGGTAAACACCTTGAGCGGGGGGCACGATTGCTTCTCCTGTTAGCCGAGCTGGGGATTTATTTCCCACTTCGTATTGCAGCACTCTTAGTACTTTCCGACCACTGTGCTTCATCAAATGTCTTTTTAATACAGCAGTCATAGTGTGATATCGGCGGAGGCGGTGGTGGTCGCCTAAGGGCATCCAAAGAGGGATTCGCTTTTACTGGATCTATGGTTTCCTTCAAACATGGAGGTTTCCATTTAAAACGGGCCTTCACTTCGGCAACCACAATGTCCTTGTTTTCCTCGCCAGTCCTCTCATATGGTAACTTGGCAGGAGCCTTGAGGCTTGGACCAGCTCAGAATTTCTTCGTTCTTGTACTACTACCCGCCGGAGCAGCGGCGGCTCTCTTCCGCCGTTGCTAAGGCGGCAGAGACGGCTGACGCACCGGAGCCCGCTAAGGCGGCGGAGACAGCTGACGCACAAGAGACAGCTGAGGCAGTGGAGCACTACAAGAAATATGTCAACTTGCGACCATCACTATTGGTCACTGAAAGGTCATTGTTTTTCATTTGCGACCTTTTTTGACCAAAAACAGATGGTCAAAAGCTGGCAGTCGTAAACTAAAATTAATGACCTTCTTTGTGAGAAGGTCATGAAATTGCACGACCAAAACAAAAGGTCATTGATTCTATGACCTTCTGTTTTGGTCGCTGGCTCTTTGCCCAGGCCACGTCAGATCCGACATGGCAATCTGACGTGGCAAAATTGCGACCAATTGAAAAGGTCGTTGATAAGATTCAGCTCGGTCCAATTCAGTGTTTTATATGGGCCGAGCCCATTAATTCAGCCCATTTGTTGCTTTTTCTCTTTCAATTTGGATAAAATAAATGGGCCAAGCCCAACAGACTTTTATTTTTTGGGCCACAATGTTTTATAGTCCACAGTTTTTGGGCCTCAGCCTTTTTCGAGCCCACTTGTTAGTTTTCTTTTGTTTCTTTTCCATTTTAAAGTAGGTCCCAATAGTCAAATGGGAACCAATTACCAGAACTGTTGTTTGGGTACCACACGTCAGTTCTATATTTGTGCAATTAGATAATTTGATTCAAAGAGCCAATAAGGCATAATATTTCATACAACAACGAAGCAAAGTACATTACAATGATACATAGTACAGATCTGGTATTCAGCTATAGAATACAACAAAATATACAACACATAACTAGCTGCAGTGAGCTAAAACGCATTGCTGGGTGTGGTTTTCCTTCGGGATTCTTCTTCATAAAGCTCCTATGCACCCAACTATTGAAAAATGAAGGCCAGCATCTGCAAATAATAAATTATGGAAAGTTAGAAACATAATAGTGTGAATTCATGAATATAAAATTCTCATAATAATGAAATATTGCTGCAGAACTTTAGATTTAATAGGAAACCATGCATATAACATTCTCATATTAGCTAGCTGCATGTATCCATCTAGTAAGCAGTCACAAGTCAGAACACACATCTAATGCCACCATCTTATATTACACTTCAGGAACTAGTACATCATGATAAGATGACATGTTTCTTATCTTTGAAGAAGAAAAACAACAACACATCTAGCAAGAACGGATTGACAATCAGCTAGTTGCCGATCCATGATTTTATAGTACGGTGCAAGATAGCTATCATCATTGAACAATTAAAGATTGAAGAATTCAAAACATGTGAATTGCAGTAAATTGCAATTCTTATTCTACATAACTCATAAATGGGGATGCATAGTAGAAAACTATCAGCTCTATAGTCCTACTGAGAACCCACTACCAAGAGGGCATGGAACAAGCAGTGATACACCCAGGCATTCATCAACCAACATCTAATACACAAGTGCACACAATATTCAACATTCACTCAAAGTATGTTGTGCAGGAAGGCACCACTCCATTTTCACTCAAAGTAAAATGGTACATCACATTTTTGGATGAACAAAGCAACTGCCAAGTGCGTGGCTCATTTGAGAGATGAAAAGTAGCACATTTATACGCTCCAGGAACTGAACATGATGTTTGCTTACCTTGTTGTCAGCTGCAGGAAACTGCTTGCCATAAGGAGTTGTGGGGCCATCATGTGCAAGTGGAACCCTCAAGTTAGAAATGTGGAACTCTTTGAGTTGGATGCAATCAGCCAGCCTGATGACAAAGTAATCAGGTTTGAAGAAACTTGCTCCCAACGATGATATTGTCAGATGAACATATTCTCCGTTGTTTGAAGAAACTTGCTCCCAGCGATAGAACGTAGTCTGCAGCTTACCGATCTGCGAAATAAAGATGATCTTTATCCTTAGGATCAGAAGAAGAACACAAATACATGCAGTTTGATGATGCAATATGTTTCTGAAGCTACGGTACAGTTAAGCAACATATACATATGAGTTTTATCTTCAGGAACAGAACAGGACAGAAAAATCCAGGTGTTCCTAAAACTACAAGCGACGTAGCAGCACACGTACTGTAACTACTCGACTTTCTCAACGATAAGAGGACATAGATTATCAGACAAAGAATAGCTGTTGCAGAGCTCTATACAACATCCCTCACAAACTCCCATTCTTTTAAGCAATGCATAGGAGCTTTATCCTCAGGACCAATAGAAGAATACAGATGATACATGCAGGCTGACGATGCAATATGTTTGTGATACTATGGGAGAGTTTTAAGAATTACAGAGGAGTTTTATCCTCAGGAAAAACAGAGCATGGCAGATAAATGCATGTGTTTCTGAAACTACATGAGACTTATAAGCACATTCACTTTAGCTACTCATCTTTTCAAGCATTCAATCAAATGGCCTTATAATACAAGACAAAGAGGAGTTGCAATGGTATGCACTCATCACATATATAGGAACCATGCTTAAAATCCACACATACATATAAATATCCCAATAGGACAGAGCTAGTAAACAAACTAGCAGTTGTGCACTTGATAACCTGCCCTGCACACTCTTACTACCTAAAATAACTTGCATTCCACAAGAACGGCAGATGTACAATGTTTAATTTGTATATAAAATTTTACTTTTTCTTGGAAGCATGCTTGGAACCCACATGTTACATATCTATGCATATATCCCCAAACAACAACAAAACCAATACAACAACTAAGCCTATAATTTTTTTGCTCCTAGCTAGCATCATAAATTTTCTCAGCTAGTACTAACTACCAAGCTGGTCACTGCCTCAGCCATACTACAGTAAGACGTCCTTATATACTACTCCATACAGTACTGGAGTAGAAAATAAAGAAACAATTTTCAGCTGATAGTACACCACGGCATAGCTAAATAAACAGCGACAGCATACCAAAATTCGCAACTAGAGGAAGAGAAAGGGGCACAGGGGAGGGAGGGAGGGCGGACGGGGATGGGGGGATTACCCAGCCCTGGATCTCCTCCCGGACGATGTAGAAGGGGTCCTGCACGGAGCTCATGGCGGACGTCGGAGGTTGGTGAGGTCGGCAAGGGGCAGCTGCTGCCTCCGAGGACGCAGCCATAGCAGCAGCATTTTGTCGCCTCCTTCGGCTCTGGCTCCGAAGATTTCCGCGGTCCGGCCAGCTCGATGAAGCGCCGCGCATCGAAGCACGCACGCGCGCGCTGGCAATTAAGCCAGGTGTAGTGCTTCGTCGACGCCACATCCAGTAGTGGTTCAGCTAGATGTCATGGACCTGCAAAAACAATTAAAGAGAGCAAATAATAAGGTAACATCGCCAATAAATTGCAGCTTTTCAAAGCAACTATAGTTATTCAGAAAACATGGTTGCTGCAACTTTAAGCCAAGCAGTACACATTCATGTGAAATATACATGTGTAAGGTACTAGAAGCATTCATTGCATATCTATGTGCACTGCTATAATTTTATGCCAAGCAGTGCACTAGTACATCAATTACACTAAGCCTCAAACGAGGTTCACCAAAGATGAAATAGGCTGCATTGCTCAAACAGTCCGCATCCCTCAGATCTTATAGCTATGGGCCATCTCGGATGAACCTAAAAGTAAACTAGTTTTAGCCACAAGCCACAGGTACAAAGAAATATACTAAAATGGCTTGAAGCTAAAACTAATCAACCATTCATCTGGTACTGAAATTTGTTCTTCACTGGGAAACTGCTACTTGAGCTAGATACGACAGATAAAGCTACTCAACAGGAAAATAATACACTCAATGATACACTCTGATGTTAGTTGAAACCAAAGGATAAGTCGAACGAAACTGCAACGAAATAGATGATTTCTCTTCTATAGTTAAAACTCAAGTATGGTTTTCGAGTCACGACTCATGCGAGTCACTCTGGGGCAGTGACTCGGAAGAAGTCGAGCCTAAGTTGTGACTAGTCGCGACTCAGAGTCGCGAGTCGCGAGTCGACGCTAAGCTGAGTTAACCATATTTTTGTGACTCATAGACTAGTCGAGCGACTCGAAATCCATGCTCAACGGGAAAATAATACACTCAATGATACACGTGAATTAGAAATGCCCATTATACACAGCCTGGAGTCTGTTCTACAGAAAAACACTAATCAACAAGCAAGTAAAACCTTCTGAAAGCAACACTTTGGTAACCTGTAAGCAATAATAATTACTATCCCTGGTAGATATATACTACACCTCTTGATTTTGATGGACAAACACTCATACATTCATGAAATTTACTGAACATAAGCAACTCATATGTCAATTTCGAAACAGAAGAAGTGATACCAACTCATATACCGAACCATCATTAACTCATAGTAGCTTGAATTGAGGACTGAAATGAAGTAAAATTCAGAAGATAGATGTCTCTGGTCCGTCGCTGCGGTACCACGAGATGAAGACGACTGCACCTCTATCATTAACTTCATGTACGATCCCTGCAAGGAATCAACACCGACAGTTTCAGTCTCCAAATCCACACCAGATTCAGATGAACCTACGACCAGCACTGGATCAAACATGGATCGAATCGAAGGAGAAGTGTTACCTTCATATCGTCCACTTGGTGGGAGAGCTTGTCGAGCATCTTCTTATGCTCCTTCTCCGCCTCCTCTGCCATCTGCACGCAGCTCTGCGTCTGCATCTGAAGAGGAACAACACACATGGACATGGAAGGGGATCCATCACATCTCAGGATAAATACGCACTAAGGAAGGATGGCAAAGGGGATGAGAGGAGTCAGTCACCATGATGCCCTTGGGCAGGTCCGATCTCGTTGGGGCCTCTTCAATCGACCGAGGATCGGCCGGGATCAGAGGAGGTGGCGGCGGCGAGGAGTCATGGGGAGAGGGAGAGAGGAGGCGACCATGGTGACCTGCCGCCACCGGTGGCGCTCGTCTAGCGTGGGGGGGGACTGGGCTCGACGATGGGATCAGCGCGGGGGCGAGGGGAGGGCAGAGGTGGCATGCGGCATGCGGCGTGCGGCATGGTGGGAGACAGGGGCGAGGCAGAGAAGGAGGGATGGAGGTGTGGACGGTCGTGCGTGTACGTGGTCGTGGCGGGGCACATATGTTAGGAACCACAGGAGAGGGAGGGGAGGCGCGGAGTGTCGTGCGCGTACGTGGTCGTGGCGGGGCACGCCACCATCCTGGCCGTGGACTGCCTGCCTATGGTCGCCGGGCGGCGAGACGAGGCGCCGCGCGACAAAATCCCAAGGACGGAGTGGTTGGTTGGCTCGGAGTGGATAAGGCTAGGGGAGAACGAGAGGGAGGGAGGAGCTCGATCTCGTCTATGGTGGGCGGCGGCGGATCAAGATCTGAGGGAGCGAGAGGGTGACTTGGAGATGGGGATATGGGATCGAGGGGCGCGGGAGAGGGTGGAGCAGCGGCGCTTGGGGGGTGGGGGTCGACCTCC
>NC_041388.1:327027883-327074255 GCF_002162155.2 Triticum dicoccoides
TTCGACTTATGCGGGCTTGGGGTGAGGACATCCGTTAGATCCGCAAAAAACCAACGATGTTCCATCCACGACCCGCGTGAAACGTCCATGGACCAATCAAAATGCAGTACACGGATACGATGTCATGACCATCTAAATTGGTCATGGTTAACTAAAAATTGGTCGTAGTTAACTAAAAATCAATTTTCTATTTTTTGAGTGCTCGAAATAAGTTTTTTTGAAGGACCTATAATATATTTGTTGCAAAATTGGATCAAATCATTTTTATAAAATACTAGGCCATATTTAATTCACAATTGACCAAATGGTTGGGTGTAAAAAGTTTTGATCCACTTCTCGTGAAAAAAACAAATTTTTGCCGATTCAGTTGGAAGCGGGTCAAATTTGAACTGTAGCTACCTTGTAGTTTGCTCTTTATTTTTTCCAAAAATCATTTCTAGGTACATAAGTATCTATTAAATCAGAGAAACACTAAAAAAATCAGATTCAACCACTAGCTAGGAACGGTTATTCCCGCCATTTTGACGCATTTTGAAACGGGCATAAATAATTCAAAAAAAATCAAAACATTGGGAAGCCTTCGCATTGTGTCATTATATGTGGCCAAGTTTCCAAGAAAAACTTGTAATACTGCAATTATTTTTAAAAAGTGTTCTCAGAAACGAGCTATCACGTGTGGAGATCAACGGCTTTCAAGCCAAATGATCAATCTTATGGCCACATTCATGGCATAGTTTGTTCAAATGATCTCATATTATGCAAAAGGGTGCATATTGGAATGGTAAACAATGTTGCCTAAGGAAGTTTTCATTTTCTTTGGACGAAAAAACCATTTTCCATTTTTCGAGTGCCCAAAAGGAGGTTTTTTTTGTGAAGGACCTCCCAAATATTTGTTGCAAAATTGGACCAAATCATTTTTCTAAAATACTAGGCCATATTTAATTCACAATTTACCAAATGGTTGGGTGTCAAAAGTTTTGATCCACCTCTCGTGAAAAAGACAAATTTCTGCCGATTCAATAGGAAGCGAGTCAAATTTGAACTGCGGCTGCCTCATAGTTTGCTATTTATTTTTTTCAAAAATCATTTCTAGGTACAAAAGTATCTATTTAATCAGAGAAACACCAAAAAATTCCAAGATTCAACCACTAGCTAGGAACGGTCAAGCCCGCCGTTTTGACCGCATTTTGAAACGGGCATAAAAAATTCAAAAAATTGGAAAACCTTCGCATTGTGTCATTATATGTGACCAAATTACCTGGAAAAATAATAAACTTCTAATAGGACAATTATTTTAAAAAAGTGTTCTCAAAATTGAGCTATCATGCATGAAGATTCATGGCTTTTCAAACCAAATGATCAATCTTATGGCCACATTCATGGCATAGTTTGTTCAAATGATCTCATATTGTGCACAAGGGTGCATATTGGAATTCCAAACAATGTTGCCTCAGGTACTTTTTATTTTCTTTGCACGGAAAATTCATTTTCTATTTTCCGAGTGCCCGAATTGAGTTCTTTTTGTGAAGGACCTACCATATATTTGTTGCAAAATTGGACCAAATCAATTTTCTAAAATACTAGGCCATATTTGATTCACAATTGACCAAATGGTTGGGTGTCAAAAGCCTTGATCCACCTCTGGTGAAAAAGACAAATTCCCGTCGATTGAGTAGGAAGCGGGTCAAATTTGAACTGCAGCTACCTCATAATTTGCTCTTTATTTTTTCAAAAAATCATTTCTAGATACATAAGTATCTATTTAATTAGAGAAACATCAAAAAAATTCCAATATTGTACCACTAGCTAGGAACGGTCAAGCCCGCCGTTTTGACCGCATTTTGAAACGAGCATAAAAAATTCAAAAAAAATCAAAAAATTGGAAAACCTTCGCATTGTGTCATTATATGTGACCTAGTTTCCAGGAAAAATAATAAACTTGTAATACGAAAATTATTTTAAAAAAGTGTTCTTAGAAATGAGCTATCATGCGTGAAAATTCATGGCTTTAAAGCCAGATGATCAATCTTATGCCCACATTCATGGAATAGTTTGTTCAAATGAACTCATATTGTGCACAAGGGTGCATATTGGAATGGCAAACAATGTTGCCTAAGGGACTTTTTATTTTCTTTGCACGGAAAATTCATTTTCCATTTTCCGAGTGCCCGAATTGAGTTCTTTTTGTGAAGGACCTACAATATATTTGTTGCAAAATTGGACAAAATCAATTTTATAAAATACTAGGCCATATTTGATTCACAATTGACCAAATGGTTAGGTGTCAAAAGCCTTGATCCACCTCTGGTGAAAAAGACAAATTCCCGTCGATTCAGTAGGAAGCGGGTCAAATTTGAACTGCAGCTGCCTCATAGTTTGCTCTTTATTTTTTCAAAAATTCATTTCTAGATACATAAGTATCTATTTAATCAGAGAAATATTAAAAGTTTTCCAAGATTCAACCACTAGCTAGGAACGGTCAAACCCGTCGTTTTGACCGCATTTTGAAACAGGCATAAAAAATTCAAAAAAATCAAAAAAATAGAAAACCTTCGCATTGTGTCATTATATGTGACCAAGTTTCCAGGAAAAATAATAAACTTGTAATACAGAAATTGTTTTCAAAAAGTGTTCTAAAAAATGAGCTATCATGCGTGAAGATTCAGGGCTTTTCGAGCCAAATGATCAAACTTATGGCCACATTCATGGCATAGTTTGTTAAAATGATCTCATATTGTGCACAAGGGGGCATCTTGAATTCCAAACACTGTTGCCTAAGGGATTTTTCATTTTCTTTGCACGGAAAATTCATTTTCCATTTTTTGAATGCCCAAAATGAGTTTTTTTGTGAAGGAGCTACCATATATTTGTTGCAAAATTGGACCAAATCATTTTTATAAAATATTAGGCCATATTTAATGCATAATTGACAAAATAGTTTGGTGTCAAATTTTTTGATCCACCACTTGTGAAAAAGTCAAATTTCTGCCGATTCAGCAGGAAGCCGGTCAATTTTGACTGCATCTACCTTATTGTTTGCTCTTTATCTTTTCCAAAAATAATTTCTAGTTACATAAGTATCTATTTAATCATAAATACATGGTTTGGTGGCGATACGTTGAGGTTTGGATGTGGCCCAGGGCCCCAACTCCAAAGCGCGTAAACTCGCATGCCCGCCGCATGGTCACCGCGTGACCTTGGCTTTGACATGCGTTCTGGGAGGCCTAGGCATGTCTAGTGGGTTGGCATTCCCCAGGTAGGTGCTAGGAAGAAAATTACAATAGAAGAATCTCACGAGGAGACTGACCTATGCTCAAAGATGAATTAGCAGCCAAGTGTTTGATTAGCGGTACGGAAAATGCACATGGCGAATGGGCGTGAGTTTTGGCTGAGGATGATCATCTACTAAGGATAATGTCTTAACAAATTTTTAGCTCAAAAGGAGGATCCTAGGTGGTACTTGCTTTGCAGAGTACCACGCTGGACAAAAATATGAATATTGAAGCTGGGCTCAAAATAATGAATGGATTGAGCTGAAATTTGGTGGAGGATGGTTATTTGGGCATAGGAAAGCATTGTAGAAAATTGATACCATTTGGACATGCCAAAGTAGTACTTCCTTCACAATGTTGTTCTATGGACAGAAACTTGGAAAAACTAGTGAGAGAGATTGGATGAATGAAAATAGCTCAAAATTGGTGTGGGTGAGTTACATAGGTATGGTCATGTGCTGGTAATTTTCAGATCATTTGGGTAAGCCTAGCTAGTACTTACTTCACAAAGCTTCTCTCGAGATAGAAACTTTGGAAATTTCCTAAGAAAGATTTACTAGGAAAATTTAGCTAAATATTATAATGTGGCAATGATTTGGGTATGGAAGAGTGCCCAAAAAGTTTGAGGGTAATAGGAGGGGTCTAGATAACACTTTCTTTGCAACGTGCCAATTTGTCCATAAAATATAAATTGAACCTGGGCTCACATAGATGATTTGAATGAGCTAGAATTTGGAGGAGGGTGATAATTTTGGCATATAAAGGAACTGTATAATTTCATGTCATTTCGATATATAAAAAGACTACTTCCTCCACAATGCTTCTAGGTGGACAAAAACTTTGGAAATTTACCGAGGAAGATTTGCTAGGCAAATGGAGCTGAATTTCATCATGCGGTAATGATTTGGATAGGAAAGAGTGCCCAGAAATTCCGAGGGCAATCAAGAATATATAAATAGCACTTCCTTCATAAAGTGTTGTTGTGAACAAAATAGGAAAATGAATATTGTTGAATTAGTTTTGAACTAGGCAAGGAAGGATTTTTATATATTTGATGAAGATATGACCCAAAGAATTTATGAGATTTTTTTGGGAATTTTGGGAATGACAGAAATATAGGTTGCTTCACAACCTAGGGCAAAAATTGACACATTGACATGACACATATGCAAAACTGATGAGGTGACGCCAAGTCATACCAATCCACCACAATTTACAAGGTTATGACAATCTATATTGGTCATGATCAGCTAGAAATAAGGCAGCGGACTAGTGTTGTCTACTTTATGACCATTTCGTGTAAGGAAATTACGACCATTCTGACCAAAATGGTTGCAATGGTTTAGGGTTTGGAGCCCCCCAAACAGCTTTTGACCAATTGGTCTCAAATGGTCATAGATCTATGACCAATTCTTTCAGGGTCACTGACAGAAGGTCACTAGTTGACATATTTCTTGTAGTGGAGGATTCTACTAAGGGGCCTCCTCCGTCAGAGTCCGGTGAGGCTACGGAGACGGCTGACGCACCAGAGACGACTCAGGCAGTGGAGATAGCAGAGCTGGACTGTGAGGAGACTGTTGAGGATCCGCCTAAGTCTGCTAAGGCGGCGACCAGTTTGGAAGCTTGATGTTCTCCTTTCTCCATAGACAGGTCGTCCTTAGGGCATTTTCTAGAAGAATCTCCACTTCACCTATAGGGTACTCAAGCTCTAGCCCCTCAAATCCGGCCACTATTTCATCCACCCCGACAATAGCAAAGCCATGTGGAATCGGACGACAATGGAAAGTTCCCTCAGCTCGAGGAGGTAATACATAGTCGACCGCCACCTTGAAGGTTAGGTTATGGCATTTTGCCATTAGCACACAATGTTCGTTCTCCATGATACGATCCACGGGGTTGGGAGGAGCCATGATATCGCGCTGAACGAGCTCCGTGAAGCCACGCTGCCTCTCTGCTAAGATGGTGGTGTAGCTTCGGGGGCATTGTTGAACGAAGGATCTTCGTGCCGCCGAGATGGTTGGCCGGTAGCTCTCTGGCTCTCAAGTTGCTCTAGTTTCGGTAATCTTTCATTCATCTTCTGCATTTCGCTTGCTTCATCTTTCTTCTTTCTCTCTCGGCTTCTATAACCAATGATGTCAAACCCATGCACCCATGGAACGGAGCTTGATGTGCCTCGTGTTCTACCAGGGTGTTCAGGATCCCCGAGGGCCTTGGACAGCTTGTCCTTCTCTGTCGGCATGGAACCTCCCTTCTTGCGCTACCTTCATGGCTTCCTCAAGCTTTTTGATGGGTGTTTCAAGTTGAGATTTTGTCCAAACACACTTCCCTGATTTTGGGTCCAAAGTTCCCCAAACCCCGAAGAACCAAGTTCTTGACCGATCTGGCTAGTGCAATGTCACTGGTTGGACCCCTTTAGCAAGCAGGTCTTTCTTAGCTTTGTCCCATGTAGGTCGGGCTTTACAGTAGCCAGGTGACCCCGTAACATGGTGATACTTCTTCTTTGCAGCATTTTGCTTATTTATCTGTGACCTTTGCTTAGCCTTTTCTGATTTCTTGTAGGGCACAAATGTGGGCCAGTGATCTTTTATCTTCTCATATTGACCGGTGAATTCTAGAATCTCATCTTTGTCGACAAACTTTATCTTCAATAGTTTCTTCCAGTTCTTGAATAGTTCTGCCAACTTCTTAAGACCAAACGCCTTGACCTTTCGCTGTATAACTGGGTTATTCAGATCCTCCTCTAGTGGTAGGCTGAAATTTGTTATCAGCGAGTTCCAAAGATCATCTTTCTATCTATCGTGGACATAAGAAACTTCAGGGTCCTTCTTCTTTTTCCATTCTAGGATGCTGATTGGGACATTGTCCCTAACAATGACTCTGCACTGATGTACAAATTTGTTCTTGGTCCGCTTGGGAGCAATCGGTTGGCTATCCCGAGAGACTTCTTCGATCATGAACCTTTCATCCTGGCCCAACCTTTTCTTCAGGCCTCGTCTCCTTACCAAAGTTAGGTTCGATCCGGAGGGCTAAAAGAAGAAAGAAGTGTCAATTTATGTACATACAAAACAATTAATGCATCTAGTTAGTAGAGGCTTTATATATATATATATATATATATATATATATATATATATATATATATATATATATATATATATATACCTCGCCGGACTTTGCAACAGTTAAGGCTCCCTTCTCCATTTGATCACCGGAGCCATCATGATCTCCTTCCTCCTCCATTCGATCACTGAAACCGTCAGGATCTCCTTCGTCCTCCATTGGATCACCGGAGCCATCATGATCTCCTTCCTCACCATCGGTGTCATTGAGAAATGACAAGGTGATATCACCTCTGTCATAGATTATATCCCCCAACAACTCTTCTTTTTCTAAATCTCTCTCCGTAGTTTCTGCAAATATGCATATGAGCAATGGATTAGTGGCAAACATCATGCAAAGTTCACAAGTTTAATACCATTCAATTTCAGACGATCGTCGAGGACTCCTCCCCCCTCATGTCTGATGAGTCGTCCTATCTTTCCAGAGAGGATACTTTGTAGACCGCCCCTCTCATGGTCATCGAGGATACTTGTGGACCCCCCTCATGTCGAAGTTATCGGGGATATGAATTCCCTAGAGAGTTAGGTGTGTTCTAACGCGGCACTACACGATAGGTGAAGGGGATAACATACGGGAATGTTTTCCCAAAGTCTGCATTTTGGGACAGGTGAAACGGAGGGGGCGGTTCCAGGTTCACTGTGCTAGCTGCTTGTGACAGATGAACATAGGGCATACTTGGATTCTTCATATTTTTCTGATCGATTTTCATATATAATTTTCATCGGAGTTACGGTTAATTTTCTATGTATTTCTAAAATTTAACCAGTATCCCGAAAATTCCTGGAGTTCTGCTAAGTCTGGGAATTCCTCACCTTTAAACATCACTTAGCTATTTTCCAAAAGCTAAACTCGAACGGATGGCATATTCGGATTCATCATATTTTTTTGATCGATTTTCATATATAAATTATTTTCATCGGAGTTATGGTTAATTTTCTACAATTTTCTAAAGTTTTACCAATATCCTAAAAATTCCTGGAGTTCTGCTAAGTTTCAAAATTCCTCAGCTTTAAACATCACTTAGCTATTTCCCAAAGGCTACAACTATTGTTCTGTACATCCTATGGGTTAGTGCCTTATATCAATATTGATCAATCTCATGTGATCTACAAGATAGTATCAATTGCATCTCTGCTAGAGTCCATTAGCTTGCTCAAAATTTTGTTTGAAAAGTGCCACTTGATATTAATTCTATGAAAATAAAAAATTCTATGAACAAAACAATTCATCATATCAAAATTTTCTATATACATCCATCCATCCACCCGTACATACATACATACATGCATATACATCTGCATACATATATATACACTAAGCATCTACATTAATAAACAAAAAAGCATCAGGCCCGGGCGACGACGGCTCATGGCAGGGGCAGCTTTGCCGGAGAGCCGGGGCGGTGAGGGCTCAGGGAGGAGAGTAGGCGAGGAGGGCCGGCGGCGAGGAGCGAGCGGGCTCGAGGATAGCGCCGGGGGCGGCGATGAGGAGCGTGCGGGCTCAGGGACCGCGTCGGGGCAGGGGCTCGGGGATGGAGACGAGGAGCGGGCGGCGATGGCGAGGAGGCCGGGCGACAAGGCGACAGCGCAGCAGCCTGGCGGCGTCAGGGCAGGGTGTCAGGGTCGGGAGGAGAATGGGAGAGGTTGGGTAATATTTCCTAAGTGTGTGCTTATATACCCGAACCATTAGTCCCGGTTGGTGGCTCCAACCGGAACTAAAGGCACCCCTTTCGTCCCGATTGGTGGCTCGAACCAGGACGAAAGGGGGCCTTTGTCCTGGTTGGAGCCACCAACCGGGACTAAACGGTTGTGATGCCGCAGCCAAAAGTTTAGTCCCACCTCGCTAGTTGAGAAGCGCTCAGACTGGTTAATAAGCCGCACTACGACTAAGCTGTCGAGCTCCTCTCTATTGCAGGCAATACATGCCTAACCTTTGTTAGTGCCATGTTGGGCCTGCTGTGCTCGCGGGCCTGCATCCTGGCCCATGTATAGATGGATTTCTAGTCGTATGTAGGCCGTGGTGGCCTAGTAGGCGGCATTTTTTATTTTTATGTTATTTTAGTTTGCTATTAAAGTTTATAATAGAAAATACTTTATGAAAATTATTTTTGCAATTAAAGTTTTTAACAAAAAATGCGTTGATAATTTTAGTTGCATAAATTTTATATAATTTCAAGTTAATATTATTTTGATAATAACTAGAGGTTTATAAAATCTTTTAGTTGATTCTTTTTGCTATTCATTTTTTTTGCTATTAGAGTTTTATAAAACCTGCATTTTTTATTTTTTATGTTATTTTAGTTTCCTATTGAAGTTTTTAACAAAAATACTTTATGAAAATTCTTTTTGTTATTAAAGTTTTTAACAAAAAATACTTTCATAATTTTAGTTGCATAAATTTTATGTAATTTTATGTTAATATTATTTTGATAATACCTAGATGTTTATAAAAGGTTTTTAGTTGATTCTTTTTGCTATTGAAGAATATTATGGTTTTTTTTAGTTGATCATAACAAAATATTTTAATTGATTCTTTTTAGTTCATTCTTTTTTCTATTAGAGTTCTATAAAAGCTTTTTAGTTCATTCTTTGAGCTAAATGACCCTGAAATTTAAAAGCAGTACAAATGAACTCTGAAAAGGTTGAAACTTTGAATGGTGTCATAACTTCAGCCACATGGCATGTGCTAAAAAGTTGAGAGGGTTACGGGGAAATCTGGATGCACTTCGTGTACAAACTAGACAATCTCTTTTGAAGTATCAGGGTTTCGGACGAAAACTGATCTATTACAAAGGGTTTTCATTTTTTTAAACTTATTTTAACTCCAGACTTTTTGTGTGTTCAGCATGCACCATTCAAAGCCATATCATCAATTTTCAAGCCTATTGTGACTTTATTTGCTATTTTTCATGCATTTAATGATTTATTTTGAGCTGAATGACCTTGAAATTGACAAGCACTAAAAATGAACTCTAAAAAGGTTGAAACTTGGCATGGTATCATAGTTTCACCCACATAGCATCTGATAAAAAGTTGAAAGGGTTACTGAAAAAACTGGGTGCACTTCGTGTACAAACTGGACAATCTCTTTTGAAGTATCAGGGTTTCGGATGGAAACTCATCTACTACAAATGGATTTCATTTTTAACCTATTTTAACTCCAGACTTTTTGTGTGTTCAAAATGCACCATTCAAAGCCACATCATCAATTTTCAACCCTATTGTGACTTCATTTGCTATTTTTCATGCATTTAATGATTTATTTTGAGCTAAATGACCCTGAAATTGACAAGCACTACAAATAAACTCTGAAAAGGTTGAAACTTGGTATGGTATCATAATTTCACCCACATAGCATGTGCTAAAAAGTTGAGAGGGTTACGGGGAAAACTGGATGCACTTCGTGTACAAACTGCACAATCTCTTTCGAAGTATCAGGGTTTTCGACGAAAACTCATCTATTACAAAGGGATTTAATTTTTAATTTATTTTAACTCCAGACTTTTTGTGTGTTCAAAATGCACCATTCAAAGCCACATCATCAATTTTAACCCTTTTGTGACTTTATTTCCTATTTTCATGCATTTAATGATTTATTTTGAGCTAAATGACCCTGAAATTGACAAACACTACAAATGAACTCTGAAAAGATTGAAAGATGGCATGGTATCGTAATTTCACTCACATGGCATGTGCTAAAAAGTTGAGAGGGTCACGGGAAAAAGTGGATGCATTTCGTGTACAAACTGGACAATCTCTTTTAAAGTATCAGGGTTTCGGACAAAAACTCATCTATTACAAAAGGGATTTCATTTCTTGACATGTAACTGCAGTGTTATTATAGATCAAATCCATCATCAGAATAGTTGTGGAGAGAAAGTCTTCACTTTTCTTCATGTGTGTCCCTTGCTTATGGCGCCGTAACCATGGATAATCTTCATCATTTAACAGGGTGCTTGGGTTAGCCTTCACTTTGAAGGGAGGAATTTCAGGAAACTTTTCATAATCTTCAGACATGTCTATCTTGCCCTCCACTCCCACGATGTCTCTTTTCCGTGAAAGAATTATGTGGCGCTTTGGCTCATCGTATGATGTATTCGCATCTCTATCTTTTCTTTTTCTCGGTTTGGTAGACATGTCCTTCACATAGAAAACATGCGCCACATCATTTCTTGGACGAACAGTTCACCTATGTACCCAAGATTGTTGATGTGACGCCCCGAGTCCGATGCGCCAGGTGTCCTCCAGTTTTTCGTTGTTGTTGCCATGTCATTCGCTTGCGTGTTGCATCTTGTCATGTCATCATGTGCATTGCATCATCATGTTTTCGAAACTTGCATCCGTCCGGGTTCTCCTCGTTTCGTCCATTGTCCGTTCTGAGCCCAGACACACTTGCGCGCGCCCGCGACATGTCTGAAATAATATTTTATAAGTGGCCGGAAGATGTTCTCGGAATGGGATGAGAGTTGACGTGTGGTCTTATTATAGTGTAGGTAGACCGCCTGTCAAGTTTCATCGCATTCAGAGATCGTTTGATGCCCCATCAGATAACTATAGCGGCAGTATCGCCGGTCTAACGTCGGACGTTTTTGGTCTTCGGAAACCGTGCCGGGCTGCATCTCCCCCTTTTCTCTCAGACCAACACGCTCCTCTCACCGCCAGGCCCTACCTAACCTCTCTCATCAGCCCGCGGACCTGCTCCCACGCGCGTCCGAAATATGTCCCGGACCCGACCCGGACAGTCGTTACCGCTGTGTCCGGATCACCCCCAAACATCTACAAAATGTCTCTGTTTTCTTATTTGGACTCCCTAGCCTATTTTTTCCTGACCGTCTGATTTTGATCGGAGGGACGAGATAGCCCCTAACCTAACCCGTGGTGTATATATTCGTCCACCCCCAGTCCATTTTGGTCAAACCCTAGAAATTAGGGGACTTGTCCCTGCCGCCGCCGCCGCACTCTTCTCCCAAATCCCCATCGGGATCCACCCCGATCCACCCAACCAGTGAGCCCCTCCTCCTCTCAATCCTATCCCACCAACCAGAGCTTCACCTGAAGCCAGCGCGCCTCCCGATCGAGCTGCTCGATCTGCTGCACCCAAGCGCGCCTGCCTCCCCTGCTCGTTCTTATTCCCTTTCCTCCTCGGTCTCCCTCTCTCTCTCTCTCATGCCGTTCCTCCTCTCTCTCAGGTACCCATGGACCTCCCATGAACGCAAGTCCACAAGCTTCGCCGCTGCAGGGAACGAGGAGCACGTCGCCCCGATGCATGGACGCCGGCCTTCAGGACTCGTCTTCGACCAGTCCGAGCACCAGAACAGAGCCTCCTCTGCACCACTTCTCTTCCCATCGCCTCCGCCTCGTTCCAGGGAGGGACGCCCTCGCGCCACTGCACCATCTTCCGGATCCACCGTCCTCTGCCAAGTTCCTGCCGCCGCCGCTTCCTTGCAAGTCCAACCGCGCGCCAGCTCTCCTGCTTCGAGCGCAGAAGCCACCAGGACGCCTGACGCCATGGACGACGACCTCCTCAAGTCCGGTCCGCCCCGCGCTTTCTCCCTTCATTCCTGCCGAGGCCTACGCCAAGTCTCTCGCAAGACACCGCCCTGCTGCCCGGTTCCCCTCGCAGCAAGTCCGCCGCTGCAGTCCCCTACCGCTGTTGTCTGCTTCGTCAGATCGCGCGAGAGGAGCTCGCCCGGTCCAGCCGCGCATTGACCGTGCTGGCCAGCTTCGTGGGCCGGCCTCCTCTCCCGCTGCGGCCTAGCTACTCCCAGGCTCCTCCGGCCCAGCTCCCACTGCGAGCCTGCCAGCCTTCACGGGCCTTGGCCCATGGTGAGGCCAGCTCCGGCGCCCTCTTGTTTTTCTTTCCTCATGTTGGGCCAGCCTCTGTTTCGGCCCACTATATTTTTTTCCCTGGCCCTGCGAATTTTGCCAATATTCCAGAGTTTACGGTTTTACAGAAAAACCCCTAGTCTTCATGCATATAATAACTTATGAATAATGCTTCATATGTAAAAACTTTGTATATGAAACTTGCTTAGTTTTTCATCTAGTTTCATAATATGTCTTTTTCATCCATGTTTAAAATGTTTAATATGTTGTTTGTTTAAATTTGCTTTAATAACTTGCTAAAATGGTTTAATTCATAACTAAATAACCATAACTCCGAATTTAACAAACTTTATATGTAAATGGGGTAGAATTTTGCATAGTTTAACATGGTGGCATCTCTTTGCATGTTTAACAACTCTAAAATTACGTTTAGGGAAGATCAGTAACAAACCTAAAATATGCACATGAGGAGTTTCCAGACTTGTTGTTTTGTTGTTCCGGCCTCATTTAAACTTGCCTAAATAGGTAGTTTTCATTTGCTTCACCCTCTTATCATGTTTAACAACATTTAATATTGTTGGGTACATAAACAAGATCGAACTAAATAAGTCACGTGGTGTTTCATCAATATGCAACGGAGTTGCATATTGAGCTCCACTTAATTTGTAGGGTTGTTTGTGCACTTTGCCATGTCATGCATATTTAAACCGGACATGCATCATACTTGGTTGTGCATCATGCCATGGTCATGTGTTGGTTGTTTACTATGTTGTTTGCTCCTTTCCGGTGTTGCTTCTTCGGGTTGGTTCCGATAACATCGCATTTGTGAGGATCCGTTCGTCTACGTCCATTTGTCTTCTTCATGGACTCCTTCTTCTTCCTCGCGGGATTTCAGGCAAGATGACCATACCCTCGAAATCACTTCTATCTTTGCTTGCTAGTTGCTCGCTCTTTTGCCATGCCTATGCTGCAATACCTTCCACTTGCTTATCATGCCTCCCATATTGTTGAACCAAGCCTCTAGCCCACCTTGTCCTAGCAAACCGTTGTTTGGCTATGTTACCGCTTTGCTCAGCCCCTCTTATAGCGTTGTTAGTTGCAGGTGAAGATTGAAGTTTGTTCCTTGTTGGAACATGGCTATGTTGTTCCTTGTTGGAACATGTTTATATGTTGGGATATCACAATATCTCTTATTTAATTAATGCATCTATATACTTGGTAAAGGGTGAAAGGCTCGGCCTTATGCCTGGTGTTTTGTTCCACTCTTGCCGCCCTAGTTTCCGTCATATCGGTGTTATGTTCCTGGATTTTGCGTTACATACGCGGTTGGGTTATAATGAGAACCCCTTGACAGTTCGCCTTGAATAAAACTACTCCAGCAAGGCCCAACATTGGTTTTACCATTTGCCACCTAGCCTTTTTCTTTCCCTTGAGTCTGGTCATCTTATTTTTAACCCCCCCGGGCCAGTGCTTCTCTAAGTGTTGGTCCAACTGAGCGATGTCCGAGGCTACCAGGGGTAACTCTGGGCTGGCTTACCCCACGTCTTGCTCATCCGGTGTGCCCTGAGAACGAGATATGTGCAGCTCCTATCGGGATTTGTCGGCACATCTGGGTGGCTTTGCTGGTCTTGTTTTACCATTGTCGAAATGTCTTGTAACCGGGATTCCGAGCCTGATCGGGTCTTCCCGCTAGAAGGAATATCCTTCGTTGACCGTTAGAGCTTGTGATGGGCTAAGTTGGAACACCCCTGCAGGGATTTGAACTTTCGAAAGCCATGCCCGCGGTTATGGGCAGATGGGAATTTGTTAATGTCCGGTTGTAGAAAACCTGAAGTTGAACTTAATTAAAATACATCAACCGTGTGTGTTACCGTGATGGTCTCTTCTCGGCGGGGTCCGGGAAGTGAACACGATGTTGGAGTAATGCTTGACGTAGGTAGTTCTAGGATCACTTCTTGATCATAGATTCTCGACCATGCTTTTGCCTTCTCTTCTCGCTCTCATTTGCATATGTTAGCCACCAAATATGCTATTCGCTTGCTGCAGCTCCACCTCATACCTTGTACCCTTCCTATAAGCTTAAATAGTCTTGATCGCGAGGGTGTGAGATTGCCGAGTCCCCGAGACTCACAGATACTTCCAAAACCAGCTTACAGGTGCCGTTGAACCGTGCAGGTGACGCAACCGAGCTCAAGGCGGAGCTCTATGAAGATATCGTTCTTTGTGTTGTTCCGTTTCCAGTTGATCAGTAGTGGATCCCAGTTGGGGTCGATCGGGGATCTGTGTAGCTTTTGGGGTAGTCTTCTTTTATTTTGGTTCCGTAGTCGGACCTTCATTGTATCTGGTTGATGTAATGCTTTATTCATGTATTGTGTGAAGTGGCGATTGTAAGCCAACTATGTATCTCCTTTCCTTATGTATTGCATGGGTTGTGTGAAGATTACCTCACTTGCGACATTGCTTTCAATGCGGTTATGCCTCTAAGTCATGCTTCGACACGTGGGAGATATAGCCGCATCGAGGTCGTTACAAGTTGGTAATCAGAGCCTTCCCCGACCTTAGGAGCCCCTTGCTTGATCGAATCGCTGGCATTATTGAGTCTAGAAATGTTTTGAGTCCTATAGGATTATATATATCGGAGACTTAGGACTTCTTTTTGCTCCTCAGTCCCTTCATCGCTCTGGTGAGGCATCCTGACATAGAGTTTTGACTCTTCTCTTCTCAAATTTCACTAATTTTTTTAGGATCACGCGGGTATCTTGGAATTGTTCCGATGGTTTTGTGACGAGACCATTGTTCTTGGTGCCTCCTGACATTTAGGGGTTATGGCAGTGTCCCGGGGAGTTGAGCTCCGAGGTGTTGTCGTCACAATTTTATCGTTGCAGTTCTGGAATACTTGAGTTTAGTTTCGCCGACATCGAAAATATCTTTTATGCAGTTGTTGGTGAGATAACCTCGACGCCACCCAGTACTGGGGCGGGAGTTCGGGAGTATTGCCATAACTCGTATAACGGATGCTTTTCGAATGTTGAGGTAGACGATTTCCAAAGGTTTCTTGGTTATGTGTTGAAGGATGGATACAGCTGGATGTAGGACTTGTTAGTTTTGGGTGAGATATTATGCTTCCCCAGTATCCCCAACACCTAATTGCATAACCGGAAAATTTCGGGAGTTTATAAGTGGGAATTCAAGTAGCTCCTAGGATTTCTTTCCGACAGATTTATGATTTGAAATTGGGGTTCGACGTCTAGTGGTCCGCCTATTCACGGTCGGTTTTACAGTGGTCTCGTTGTGTCTTAAAGAGTCCTTGGCTATGCCGACTCGGGGACGCTTCGTATGTCGTGTGCACTGCCTTGTACATGATGGTGCTGTACGATCGAGCCCATGTAGGCCCCACCATGAAAACTTCGGACGAAATCTCTATCATATGTTTGTTCCGGCTTATTCTGCCAGCCAATCCTTTGTTTTGTTTTGAGTTGTGGTATTCGAGTTGCTTCGAAGTCGAATGTTGATTCCATCCCTTGTCTAAGTGGTGTTCTCATATTCCTATGTGAATAGTAATCCTTCTTGATCATCGAGATTGTCTTTCCAATCCTTTTCAACCGGCGTGTTTTCTCTTCAAGTGGATCCGATCATTTCAACATCCGCTAGATCAAGTATCAGTTCTTCCCAATGGTGTTTGTTTCATCCGTCTCCAAGTTGCCTTTGTTTTCCCCGCCCACCCACCCTTTTTCTTCAAGGAATCTGATGTTTTAATCAAGTATCCTTTATATTCTCGTGAAGTCTCTCCATTCCTTTTCCGTCAATGTTCTTATCCGGTGATTCTCAGGAAGATTCTAATGGAGCTTCAAGTTCGTCATTCTTCATTCTTTTCATCTCCGGTGGTTTCAAGTCAAGCCTTGTTGATCACACCCTTTCCTCATTTCAATGCCTTCTCATACCGGTGCACCTCATAATAATTCATTTCTTGCTATTCATTTGTTTCGGAGTGCTAAAGATATCTCAGAAGGCTCGTCTTGTCATTCAAGATTCGTTCAACTTATTCCGATGTTGTTATCTCATTCAAGCCGTTTAATTCAAACTGTGCAATCTTCTTTTCAAGCAATCATTCAACGGTGTTTCTTTTGAGTGGGCCCTAACCCTCAGGTCTTTTCCCAGGATCTTACCTGACTCTTCTTATTTGTCCGGAGCTATCCTCAAATTATTTTCGAAGTTTTGACGTAAGAATGAATTTTCATCAGTCAAGTGCCTTTCTCCAAGATCTTCAAATTCTTTTCATCGTTGGCTCAACCTTTCCTTTCTTCATTCCGGAGTGCCTCAACAATTCATGGTGGTGTTTCTCATCGTCATTCTCAACATTTGAAGATCGAAGAAGAGTTTTACCTATATATCTTATCCATTCTCTCAGAGATTCGTGGTTCTAATTCGAGACCATCCTATCATAATTGTTTTGATCGTGAGAATTCTTTTCACCCATCCGAAGCATTTCTTGAGTTGTTTTCCATTTCTTTCCTCCAAAGGCCATCTTTTCAAATATTATTCATTTCAGCTGGCAGCTCACGTTCTCCAAATATTACCGGTGCATCAATCAAATATCCTCTAATTAGTTCTTGATCTCTTTGTTCTGATGTATCTAAATCCCCTCAAGCTTCTTCGTTCATTTGCTAATTCTTTCCGGTGTTTCTTTATCTTTTCTTCGTTCATTTTCAATTCTTACGGTGGTTTGTTCAAGATTCCTCTTCTTACGTTATCATACTTCCGTTCTTTCAAATCCTACCGGTGGATCATCGAAGGCCTCTTCAAGTTTGCGCATTATCTATCTTAATCCTTTCTATGAGAATAAGTAGTATGCCAATTCCATTGGTTGTCATCAATTTGAATTGGTGAAGGATAAGCATAATGTAATTCTTATTCTTGTTTCATCGAGTTAATTCAATTCCTAATTCCGGAGTGGTTCATCATACATATTCTTGGTTTCAAGTGCTCATCTTTCTTTCCCGGAGTTCCAAGCTCTCGCAATTATGTTATCACAGAGATCTATCTAAATCTTTACAAGGTTCCACCTTGTGTTTTCAACTACCCTTTCTTTCCGTTTGATCATTCTTTTGTTTAACGGAGTTCTTCATGGAGGTTCTACATGATGGTTCTTGAAGGATTTAACTCCACGAAGGGTTCATCAAGATTCTTTTCAGAGGAGCTCAAGCATTCTTCTTCTTGTAATCCGGAGTGCATTTTTTCTTCCGTACCATTGGAGGTGGTATTAAGTCATTCTTGATAATTTGAGTTCATGTTCCATGATTCACATGTTGTTAAGAATGAGATACTTTAAATACATCAATCTTGTCATTGGAGTTATCTTGGGTTATATTTCACCTAAAGCCTTCCCTAAGGATTGTTGCTATTATGGTGATTATAAATGACCAAAGTTCTTCATTTATCCTCCCGGTGAAATAAGTTTCTCGTCTCCTTGTTGATATCAATCCAATTTACTATTTTTCGTTAGTGGCAGAATTTCACCTCATAGCCTTGAGATGTTTTCTATAAGTCCACTACAACGTTGTTCTTTTCGTTGTTGGTTTTCCAACAACTCCGTTCAACCCTTCTCTTAAAGATGCCTTTTCAAGCTCTTTTGTAGCAGAAGTTGGCATTTTCTTCTCTATTCTTTTATTTCAATTATCTATCTTCTATTCTTTCTTCCGGAGGCCTTGTGATGTTGCGCTTTTCAGTCATCATCTCGATTTGTGAAGATCATGTTGTTCTTTCCTGTGCTTATCCATCTAACCGGAGCATGGTGTCATCTCTTCTAGTTCTTTTCGCCTTATCAAGCCTTGCATATCTTCTTAACCGGAGTGCTGTCTGAGATCTTTCTTACCCCTTGTTCCATGCATTCAATAGTTCCGGAGGATGTATGTTGTGATTTCATCAAGTATCTTTTCATCTTACCAAGTTCTTATTCAATTCCATTTCTTTTCAGTCGGAATGCTGCCCAAATTATATCATTCTTAATTTTTTTCTATCTTGTTTCAACCGGACTAGTTTCAATATTTATCTTGCCCTTCAACCTCAAGGTTTTTTCGCAATGTTCTTTGTTACTCTTTTCTAAAGGAGTGTTTTCGACCTTATTCACCTTCGTTGTGTTCTTTCTCAAATTTGTTCAACCTTGCAAGGTTCCTTGGTTTCACTCGTTTGTCAAAGAAGCAACTTAGTTTTACCTTTTATCTTCCTCTTCCATTTCCCTCTGGTGCCATCCTAGATCTCGGGACGAGATCCTCTTGTAGTGGTGGAGTGTTGTGACGCCCCGAGTCCGATGCGCCAGGTGTCCTCCAGTTTTTCGTTGTTGTTGCCATGTCATTCGCTTGCATGTTGCATATTTTCATGTCATCATGTGCATTGCATCATCATGTTTTCGAAACTTGCATCCGTCCGGGTTCTCCTTGTTTCGTCTGTTGTTCGTTCTGAGCCCAGACACACTTGCGCGCGCCCGCGGCATGTCCGAAATAGTATTTTATAAGTGGCCGGAAGATGTTCTCGGAATGGGATGCGAGTTGACGTGTGGTCTTATTATAGTGTAGATAGACCTCCTGTCAAGTTTCATCGCATTCAGAGATCGTTTGATGCCCCAACGGATAACTATAGCGGCAGTATAGCCGGTCTAACGTCGGACGTTTTCGGTATCCGGAAACCGTGCCGGGCTGCATCTCTCCCCTTTTCTCTCAGACCAACACGCTCCTCTCACCACCAGGCCCTACCTAACCTCTCTCGTCAGCCCGCGGACCTCCTCCCGCGCGTGTCCAAAATCTGTCCTGGACCCGACGCGGACAGTCGTTACCGCTGTGTCCGGATCACCCCCAAACATCTACAAAACGTCTCCGTTTTCTTATTTGGACTCCCTAGCCTGTTTTTTTCCCGACCGTCTGATTTTGATCGGAGGGACGAGATAGCCCCTAACCTAACCCGTGGTGTATATATTCGTCCACCCCAGTCCATTTTGGTCAAACCCTAGAAATTAGGGGACTTGTCCCTGCCGCCGCCGCACTCTTCTCCCAAATCCCCATCGGGATCCACCCCGATCCACCCAACCAGCGAGCCCCTCCTCCTCTCAATCCTATCCCACCAACCAGAGCTTCACCTGAAGCCAGCGCGCCTCCCGATCGAGCTGCTCGATCTGCTGCACCCGAGCGCGCCTGCCTCCCCTGTTCCTTCTTATTCCCTTTCCTCCTCGGTCTCCCTCTCTCTCATGCCATTCCTCCTCTCTCTCAGGTACCCCTAGACCGCCCATGAACGCAAGTCCACAAGCTCCGCCGCTGTAGGGAACGAGGAGCACGCCGCCCCGATGCATGGACGCCGGCCTTCAGGACTCATCTTCGACCAGTCCGAGCACCAGAACAGAGCCTCCTCTGCACCACTTCTCCTCCCGTCGCCTCTGCCTCATTCCAGGGAGGGACGCCCTCGCGCCGCCGCACCATCTTCCGGATCCGCCGTCCTCTGCCAAGTTCCTGCCGCTGCCGCTTCCTTGCAAGTCCAACCGCGCGCCAGCTCTCCTGCTTCGAGCGCAGAAGCCACCAGGACGCCTGACGCCATGGACGACGACCTCCTCAAGTCTGGTCCGCCCCGCGCTGCCTCCCTTAATTCCCGCCGAAGCCTACGCCAAGTCTCTCGCAAGACACCGCCCTGCTGCCCGGTTCCCCTCGCGGCAAGTCCGCCGTTGCAGTCCCCTACCGCTGTTGTCTGCTTCGTCAGATCGCGCGAGAGGAGCTCGCCCGGTTCAGCCGCGCGTTGATCGCGCTGGCCAGCTGCGTGGGCCGGCCTCCTCTCCCGCTGCGGCCCAGCTACTCCCAGGCTCCTCCGGCCCAGCTCCCGCTGCGAGCCTGCCAGCCTTCACGGGCCTTGGCCCATGGTGAGGCCAGCTCCGGCGCCCTCTTGTTTTTCTTTCCTCATGTTGGGCCAGCCTCTGTTTCGGCCCGCTATATTTTTTCCCTGGCCCTGCAAATTTTGCCTATATTCCAGAGTTTACGGTTTTACAGAAAAACCCCTAGTCTTCATGCATATAATAACTTATGAATAATGCTTCATATGTAAAAACTTTGTATATGAAACTTGCTTAGTTTTTCATCTAGTTTCATAATATGTCTTTTTCATCCATGTTTAAATTTTTTAATATGTTGTTTGTATAAATTTGCTTTAATAACTTGCTAAAATGGTTCAATTCATAACTAAATAACTATAACTCCGAATTTAACAAACTTTATATGTAAATGGGGTAGAATTTTGCATAGTTTAACATGGTGGCATCTCTTTGCATGATTAACAACTCTAAAATTGTGTTTAGGTAAGATCAGTACCAAACCTAAAATATGCACATGAGGAGTTACCGGACTTGTTGTTTTGTTGTTCCGGCCTCATTTAAACTTGCCTAAATAGGTAGTTTTCATTTGCTTCACCCTCTTTTCATGTTTAACAACATTTAATATTGTTGGGTACATAAACAAGATCGAACTAAATAAGTCATGTGGTGTTTCATCAATATGCAACGGAGTTGCATATTGAGCTCCACTTAATTTGTAGGGTTGTTTGTGCACTTTGCCATGTCATGCATATTTAAACCGGACACGCATCATACTTGGTTGTGCATGATGCCATGGTCATGTGTTGGTTGTTTACTATGTTGTTTGCTCCTTTCCGGTGTTGCTTCTTCGGGTTGGTTCCGATAACGTCGTGTTTGTGAGGATCCGTTCGTCTATGTCCATTTGTCTTCTTCATGGACTCGTTCTTCTTCCTCGCGGGATTTCAGGCAAGATGACCATACCCTCGAAATCACTTCTATCTTTGCTTGCTAGTTGCTCGCTCTTTTGCTATGCCTATGCTGCGATACCTACCACTTGCTTATCATGCCTCCCATATTGTTGAACCAAGCCTCTAACCCACCTTGTCCTAGCAAACCGTTGTTTGGCTATGTTACCGCTTTGCTCAGCCCCTCTTATAGCGTTGTTAGTGGCAGGTGAAGATTGAAGTTTGTTCCTTGTTGGAACATGGCTATGTTGTTCCTTGTTGGAACATGTTTATATGTTGGGATATCACAATATCTCTTATTTAATTAATGCATATATATACTTGGTAAAGGGTGGAAGGCTCGGCCTTATGCCTGGTGTTTTGTTCCACTCTTGCCGCCCTAGTTTCCGTCATATCGGTGTTATGTTCCCGGATTTTGCGTTACTTACGCAGTTGGGTTATAATGGGAACCCCTTGACAGTTCGCCTTGAATAAAACTCCTCCAGCAAGGCCCAACATTGGTTTTACCATTTGCCACCTAGCCTTTTTCTTTCCCTTGAGTCGGCCGGCTCAAGGGTCATCTTATTTTTAACCCCCTGGGCCAGTGCTTCTCTAAGTGTTGGTCCAACTGAGTGATGTCCGAGGCTACCAGGGGCAACTCTGGGCTGGCTTACCCGACGTCTTGCTCATCCGGTGTGCCCTGAGAACGAGATATGTGCAGCTCCTATCGGGATTTGTCGGCACATCTGGGTGGCTTTTCTCGTCTTGTTTTACCATTGTCGAAATGTCTTGTAACTGGGATTCCGAGCCTGATCGGGTCTTCCCGCTAGAAGGAATATCCTTCGTTGACCGTGAGAGCTTGTGATGGGCTAAGTTGGGACACCCCTGCAGGGATTTGAACTTTCGAAAGCCGTGCCCGCGGTTATGGGCAGATGGGAATTTGTTAATGTCCAGTTGTAGAAAACCTGAAGTTGAACTTAATTAAAATACATCAACCGTGTGTGTTACCGTGATTGTCTCTTCTCGGCGGGGTCCGGGAAGTGAACACGGTGTTGGAGTAATGCTTGATGTAGGTAGTTCTAGGATCACTTCTTGATCATAGATTCTCGACCGTGCTTTTGCCTTCTCTTCTCGCTCTCATTTGCGTATGTTAGCCACCAAATATGCTAGTCGCTTGCTGCAGCTCCACCTCATACCTTGTACCCTTCGTATAAGCTTAAATAGTCTTGATCGCGAGGGTGTGAGATTGCTGAGTCCCCGAGACTCACAGATACTTCCAAAACCAGCTTGCAGGTGCCGTTGAACCGTGCAGGTGACGCAACCGAACTCAAGGTGGAGCTCTATGAAGATCTCGTTCTTTGTGTTGTTCCGTTTCTAGTTGATCAGTAGTGGAGCCCAGTTGGGGTCGATCGGGGATATGTGTAGCTTTTGGGGTAGTCTTCTTTTATTTTGGTTCCATAGTTGGACCTTGATTGTATCTGGTTGATGTAATGCTTTATTCATGTATTGTGTGAAGTGGTGATTGTAAGACAACTATGTATCTCTTTCCCTTATGTATTACATGGGTTGTGTGAAGATTACCTCACTTGCGACATTGCTTTCAATGCGGTTATGCCTCTAAGTCGTGCTTCGACACGTGGGAGATATAGCCGTATCGAGGTCGTTACAATTGAGATCCACTGTTGTCATTCCGTACTGTGGGTCTACCTGTACCCCGCCTCTTGACAGATTGACCCATTTGCACCGAAACAAAGGGACCTTAAAATCATGTCCATAGTCAAATTCCCATATGTCCACTATGTAACCATAATATGTGTCCTTTCCCCTGTTGGTTACTGCATCAAAGCGGACACCACTGTTTTGGTTGGTGCTCTTTTGATCTTGGGCGATCATGTAAAATATATTCCCATTTATATCGTACCCTTAGTAAGTCAATATAGTCGAAGATGGTGTCATGTCCAACGAGTACAGCTCATCTCCTACAATTTTGTTACCCATGAGATGTGTTTGCAGCCAACTACCGAAAGTCCTGATGTGTTCACATGCAATCCATTTGTCAGACTGCTCCGGGTGTTTGGAGCGCATAATATTCTTGTATTCATTGACATATGCGGTCACCAAGGTAGAATTTTGTAGAACTGTGTAGTATGCTTGAGCCCAAGAATGCCCGTCCCTACATATTATTGAATCCGCTCCTAGCGTGCCTTTTCCAGTCAGTCTCCCCTCAGACCGCGATTGAGGGAGACCAATCGGCTTAAGGTCGGGAATAAAGTCAACAAAAAACCCAATGACCTCCTCTGTTTGATGGCCCATGGAGATGCTTCCTTCTTTTGTCTTCCCATACACACCCAAGAAGCCTAGTAGGTTCATGCAAAGATTCTTCGTCACGTGCATAATGTCAATTACAGAGCGGACCTCTAAGTCTTTCCAATAGGGTAGGTCCCAAAATATTGAGTTCTTCTTCCACATGAGTGCGCGCCCCTCGGCATCATTTGGAATAGATTGTCTGCCAAGACCCTTTCCAAAGATTACTTGTAAATCCTTGACCATATCAAGTATGTCATCACCAGTATGGAGGACGGGCTTCTTCTAGTGATCTGCCTCACCTTTGAAATACTTGCCTTTCTTTCTTAAGAGATGGTTGGTCGGAAGAAATCGACGATGTCCCAGGTACACATTCTTCCTGCATTTGTCGAAATATATACTTTCGGTATCATCTACACAGTGCGTGCATGTGTGGTGTCCTTGTTTATCTATCCTGAAAGGTTACTACGAGCAGGCCAATCATTATGGTTACAAACAGCAATGCATGTAGGTCAAATTCCTGTTGTTTGTGCTCATCCCACACATGTACACCTTTTCCATTCCACAGCTGTAAAAGTTCTTCAACTAATGGCCTTAGGTACACATCAATGTCGTTGCAGGGTTACTTAGGGCCTTGGACAAGCACTGGCATCATAATGAACTTCCGCTTCATGCACAACCAAGGAGGAAGGTTATAGATACATAGAATCATGGGCCCCAGGTGCTATCACTACAAAAACATACACTTCCATGATGATACGTGTTTGTCACAGTAGGTCACGATTTTTGTCATGCATGTACATCCATGACGATTTTATGACAGAATCAAGATAGCCATACATGTGCTGTTGTAGAAGTGTTCCATGACATTACAAAAAATATCATCACGGAAGTGTCCACTTCCATGACGATAAATGGCGCATCATGGAAATGCTTTCGTCAAGGGTAACCGACACGTGGCATCCACGATAACGGGTCACCGTTAAGCTATCGGGTTCCGGCTTGGATTCGATAACCCGTTAACAGCCCGGACCAATGGGGACTTTCCATGTGTAAAATTATCATTGGCTGGAGGAAACAGTGTCTGCTCCTCAGTGGGCCAGATGTCGTCCGTCCAATGGAGGAGACATGCTTATGATATGTCGTCACATGGCAGGGCCCAACAGAGGCCCATATAGGTTAAAAAGGCTGGCACAGTCAAAGGCATGTAGTACTTACTCAGTTACTAGTGGGCCAGCACAGTAACAGCTTGTTTAAACATGGCCCATTTACGGCCCGAAGCCAGATTTGGCCCGTTAATTGTACGCCAAATATTTGGGCCCAATTATGGCCCAGTGACTTTCGCCTATTAGAGGCCCGATGTAGACATGGACCCATTTCAACCCGGTGTGTCTTTCAGCCTGGAAATGGCTCGTGCTGCCCATGGGCCACATATGGTCCGAGGCGACATCTGGCCCACTAACGGCCCATGATAAAGGTGGCAACAGTTCATCCCATTGTGACTTTGGGCCTATTAAAGGCCCGTCGTATAATTCAGCATGTTAATGCATGTACTAAGCTTTCGGCCTCGTAAAGGCCCATGATATCAGTGGGCCAACTAAGGTCCGAGATATGTTTCGGCCTGGTAATGGCCCGTCATATAACTGGGCCAAAAAAGGCCCGGTCTACTGTAGCGACCAGACCTCAAACGGTCTAATCTCTGTGCTCAGGTGTCATCCCTGGATCAGTAATGCTAACACCACACAGTACTTGAAGGATTTATAACAGAGTAGCAATCACACACTTATTACATCGAGTGTCTCAAACGAGAACTTATTACAATAAATATGGCTTAAGGCCATCTAATAAGGATAACAGTGGAAGGCTTGGAAGATAAGTGAGTCCATCAACTCCAACGGCATCACTGAGTATAGAACCACGACCTAAAACTCCTTAATCATCGTCTGAAAAGTCTGCAACATTAACGTTGCAGCCCGAAACGGGTCAGCACAAGGAATATGCTGGCAAAGTAACACATAGAGAGTAATGGAATGAAACAGGCTATTCTATATGCATATTTGGCTGGTGGAAATCTCTATGGTTATAGTTTTGCGTAAAGCCAATTTTTCCCTACTGCAAAGGAATAAATTTTATTTAACTATCATGGTAGTTGTTAAACATTGAGCATGGTTGACAACATTCTCAATCCCAATTAAGCATCATCATTAAACAAAACCCAACAAAATTAATTTTTGAGTAACATGTTGAGAATCACATGATAATCCAGGTACTAGATACTCAAGATGTCCATAACTGGGGACACGGCTAACCATGATTAGTTTATACACTCTGCAGAGGTTTGCGCACTTTTCCCCACAAGACTCGATCTCCTCTGTTGGGTTTCTCGCACTACATGGTGTTTGAGAAACGGATGACCGACACATAGTCTTTCAGAAGTGCTAGCACCTTACGAATGGGTAGACCGTACCAACCTACATCCCCTACATCTGCTAGTCTACCACTGTAAGAGTTCGCATGACTTAATCAACTATGCTAGAGCCCATAGTAGCTTGTGGCTGCACACGGAAGTTTCTAGCATGAACAATCTCATGATCCCTTTGAGCCTGGGTGGCGGTCCATAAAGAAAAACAGGCAATCGCTGGAATACCTAGGTGCCTCAATCCACCCAGATGTATATTTAAGTTGCCACCTTAAGTAAACCATTAATTAACATCTCACATGTGTCATGGATACACTCACCCAATCCACGTCTACTAGCATAGCATGGCATAATAAGCAAACGTAGAAGTAACTCCCAAAGGTTTGATAATAACAGGTAATAGGTACTACCTCAACTACTTCCCAAACCCACAATTTAATTAGATCCTAATCATGCAATGTGTGAGGATTGATCTAATGCAATAAAATTGGGTAGAGGGAAAAGCATGATCAAAGTGTTACTTGCCTTGCTGATGATCCGGGAAACCTAGCGATTCGAAGTGGCAAGCGGCGCACTCCGGGTACTCTATCGCAAACAAACAAGCATACAATAAGTACTCAACTAATGCACATGTAAAACTCAAATAAGAGATCTAACCAGAAAGTTCAACTTAAGAACTCCTGTTGGCAAAAAGAATCAAAACGAACGAAGCAACGATAGACAAACGGAAAAAGAAAAAGGATTCGTTTACTATTCTGGATCTAGTGCAATTTTTATAGTGGAAAAACCTTGTTTGAGTTGGTTAAACGGAAAGAGGGTTTCGAGACGAAACTCCAGGCGCTTGAATCGCCTGATTTCGATAAACGAGCGAAAAGTTAGACTAAAACGAAAATCAGATGAGGAATCGCGATATGAAAAATCGCGGATTTAATCCGAGAAAAAGAAAAATGACGAACATTCATTAAAACAAACGAACGGGCGAATGCTCGCTAATTAAATAAACCGGAAAAACCGATCTATTTAAAAAAAACGAACTAAAAAAACGAACAAAACCGTCGGAAAATTGAACGGTTTTTGAGAAAAACCGGAGGCGAAAAAAAAACTACCTCCGGCGAACGGCGGAGGCGGTCCGGCGACGGCGGGGGGGCAGCGGCGGCGCGGGCGAGCGGGCGGCGGGGGCGGCGCGGCGGCGGCGGCGGCAGCCGGCTAGGCTTAGGGTTAGGGCGGGGCGCGGCTGGGCTTTGGCCGGGGGCCTCGGGGCGCTTATAAGAGGCCCGACCAGGAGGAGTCCTGGCCGGTTACGGCCCAAGGTCGGTTCGGACTCTATTTTTGAAAAAATAATTACGCTCGGGAAAAAACAAAAGAAATACTAAACGGACTCCAAAAATCCCGAAATAAATTTTTCTCGGCTTCTAGAATCAAGCCGCACAGGATGAACATTTATTTGGGGCCTAAATGCAATTTGGAAAACGCGCATTTTCCTAAATTCAAATAAAATAGCAAATAAAGCCAAAATAAAATATTATTTGATTTTTTATTAAATCCTCAATATTTCTTTATTTTGGGAAAGTCATTTTATTCCTCTCTCATATTTTTGTAATAGAAATAATTGAAGATAAAATAAATAAAATAAACGATCCTATTTTCAAAATTTGAGACAACTCAAATATGAAAATAACGAAATCCCCAACTCTATCCGAGGGTCCTTGAGTTGCGTGAAATTTCTAGGATCAACCAAAATGTAATAAATATGATATGCAATGATGATCTAGTGTATAACATTCCAAATTGAAAATTTGGGATATTACAAACCTACCCCCCTTAAGATGAATCTCGTCCTCGAGATTCGGGTTGGCTAGAAAATAGGTGAGGGTGGTCCTTCAGCAAATCTTCCTCTCATTCCCAGGTGGCTTCATCCTCCGTGTGGTGGCTCCATTGAACCTTGCAAAACTTGATAACCTTACTGCGGGTGACTCGACTGGCATACTCTAGAATCTTAACTGGTTTCTCCTCATAGGTCAAATCACTGTCCAACTGAATTGCTTCCAGTGGTACCGTATCTCTCAGCGGTATGTCAGCCATCTCTGCGTGGCACTTCTTCAACTGGGAAACGTGGAACACGTCGTGTACTCCTGACAATCCTTCGGGCAATTCCAACTTATAGGCTACCTCTCCCATAGGCTCCAAAACTTTGTATGGGCCTACAAAATGGGGCGCTAACTTTCCTTTAACTCCAAAGCGTTTAACTCCTCGAAGTGGTGATACTCAAAGATAAACTCGGTCTCCGACTTCATAAACTGTCTCCATGCGTTTAGAATCTGCATAACTCTTCTGCCTGGACTGGGCTACCTTGAGCCTATGGCAAATCAATTTCACTTTCTGTTCAGACTCCTTTATCAGATCCGGTCCGAGCAACTGGCGGTCTCCAACTTCATCCCAAGACAATGGGATCCTGCACCTCCTTCCGTACAAGGCTTCAAAAGGGGCCATCTTCAAACTGGATTGATAGCTGTTGTTGTAAGAGAACTCTGCATACGGCAAATTCTTGTCCCAACTAGATCCGTATTCTAGCGCACAAGCTCTTAGCAAATCCTCCAAAATCTGATTGACTCTTTCAGTTTGTCCATCTGTCTGCGGATGGAAAGTTGTGCTAAACTCTAGTTTGGTACCCAAAGTTTCATGCAACTGATTCCAGAACTTTGAGGTAAATTGGGTTCCTCTATCTGATACTATGCTCCTTGGAACTCCATGCGGACAAATGATTCTAGTCATGTATATCTTTGCCAACTTTGCACTCGTATAGGTAGTCTTCACTAGAATGAAATGAGCTACCTTTGTCAAACGATCGACTACAACCAATATCGAGTCATAGCCTGAAAGTGTTCTGGGCAATCCTGTAATAAAATCCATGCCTAGCTTATCCCACTTCCATTCGGGTATCGGCAATGGTTGTAGCAATCCTGCTAGCTTCTGATGCTCTGCCTTCACTCTCTGACATACATCACAAACTGCTACATATTCCGCAATATCCTTCTTCATTCCGGTCCACCAGAATATATCCTTCAAATCCAAATACATCTTGGTATTTCCTGGGTGAATCGAATATGGTGAATCATGGGCCTCTTGTAAGATTAACTTCCTAATCTCCAAATCATTTGGTACATAGACACGGTCTTCAAACCATAAGGTATCGTGCTCATCCTTATGAAATCCCTTAGCTTTTCCTTTGCTCATTTTCTCCTTAATAGAAGCAATCTCCTTGTCAGTCCTTTGAGCTTCTCTGATCTTATTCATCAAAGTAGACTGAATCTCCAATGCTGCTACATAGCCTCTCGGGACTATTTTCAAACATAGCTCTCGAAGAGTTTCGGCTAACTCCCTTGGTAAATCTCCCGTCATTAGGGTGTTGACATGGCTCTTACGGCTTAACGCGTCAGCTACTACATTAGCCTTTCCGGGGTGATAATGCAATTTCATATCATAATCCTTGATGAGCTCCAACCATCTCCTTTGTCTGAGGTTCAACTCCTTCTGTGTGAAAATGTACTTCAAACTCTTGTGATCCATCTACACCTCGCAATGGTTTCCAATCAGAAAATGTCTCCAAGTCTTCAATGCATGCACTACGGCTGCTAACTCCAAATGATGCGTAGCATAATTCAACCCATGGGGCTTAAGCTGTCGTGAGGCATATGAAACAACTCTTCCTTCCTGCATAAGCACTACTCCAAGTCCTCGACGTGAAGCATCGCAATACACCTCATAATCCTTGGTCTGGTCTGGCAAAATCAACACCGGTGAGGTAACCAAACGTTTCTTCAACTCCTGGAAACTAGCCTCACATTCCTCAGTCCATATGAACTTGGTATCCTTCTTCAATAACTCCGTCATAGGCTTCGCAATCTTTGAGAAATTCTCAATAAACCTCCGGTAGTATCCTGTGAGTCCAAGAAAACTCCGGATTTCTCCAACTGTTGTTGGGGCTTCCCACTTGGTCACAGTATCAACTTTAGTGGGATCTACTGCTATACCTTCCCCGGATATAACATCTCCGAGAAATCCAACTTCCTTCAACCAAAACTCACATTTGCTGAACTTGGCATATAGTTGATGTTCTCTGAGTTTACCAAGCACCAAACGCAAATGCTCCTTATGCTCCTCTTCATTCTTTGAGTAAACCAGGATATCATCAATGAACACTACGACGAACTTATCCAAAAACTCCATAAACACTTTGTTCATCATGTGCATAAAATATGCAGGTGCGTCAGACCAGATGACATAAAGGCATACTCGTACATCCCATACCTGGTGGTAAAAGCTGTCTTGGGTATATCCTGTTCTCGAATCTTCAACTGGTGGTATCCTGATCGCAGATCGATCTTGGAAAATACCTTAGCTCCTTGCAATCGATCAAACAGATCATTGATCATCGGTAGTGGGTACTTGTTCTTGATGGTTACTTCATTCAATCCTCTATAATCAACAACCATCCTTAACGATCCATCCTTCTTTTCCACTAGAAGTACTGGCGATCCCCAAGGTGAAAAACTTGGGCGAATATATCCTTTATCTAGTAACTCCTTAATCCGCTTCTTAATCTCAACCAAATCCTTTGCGGGCATCCTATATGGTCTCTTTGATATTGGCCCTGTGCCTGGCAAAAGCTCAATCAAAAGCTCAATATCTCTATCTGGTGGCATGCCTGGCAACTCTTCTGGAAATACATCCGGGAAATCCTTCACCACTGGTACTTCCTCCTGCACAACTCATGTTAAATAATTTACTTGAGTCCTCTTTGGCACATTGTCGGGATACATACTTGATCCTTCTTCCTTCTGGGGTGGTAAGCAAGATCGACTTACTGGCGCAATCGATGTTTCCTCCATACATCAACAACCAATCCATGCCTAATATCACATCCAATCCTTGAGATTCCAACACTATTAGTTCTGAGGGAAATACATAGTTACCAATCCTTAATGGCAACCGATCACACCATAGGCTAGCCATATATTCTGCTCCAGGCGAGGTTACTAACATGGGTGACCTAAGGGCTTGGGTTGGCAGTTTATACTTATCCACAAATCCCCTTGATATGTATGAATGTGATGCACCGGTATCAAAAAGAACAAGTGCAGTAAATGACTTAACCAAAAACTTACCGATTACTGCATCCGGCTGCTCTTCAACCTCCTCCACGTTAACATGGTTCACCTGTCCCCTATTGAAAGGGTTCGGCTTCTTCCCAGAGCCTCCATTGACATTTCCATTCTGTGATTCAGGACATTCATTGGCATAATGTCCGGTCTTCTGGCACTTAAAACAAGTGACTTGGCTCAGGTCTCTCTTGGCTGGGGTCGATGGGTTGGTACGGTTCTAGCCGTTACTTCCTCCATTCCCATTACCATTCTTGGTGCCATTGTGATTGTGCGAGCTACCTCCTCCATGGGTATGCTGAAAATGTCCTCCCGGTCTAGGGGTAAAACATGGCTTCTGCTGAGCTCCTGAATTGTGCTTCCCTTGTCCATACTTCCTCTTGCGATTCTCAATCTTCTGCTGCTTCCCTTCAATCATAAGAGCACGATCTACCAACTCCTGGTAGTTGTTGAATTTTGCTACCATCAACTGCATGCTCAACTCATCATTCAGTCCTTCCAGAAACTTTTCCTACCTAGCTGCATCTGTAGCAACGTCATCTGGGGCATAATGTGCTAACTTACTAAAGTCCTCCACATACTGGCCGATTGTCCATCCTCCTTGGCGCAAGTTGCGAAACTCTCGCTTCTTCATGGCCATAGCTCCTGCTGAAACATGGGCAGTTTGAAAAGCCTGCTGAAACTGGTCCCACGTGACAGTGTCGACAGGAAAAGTGGCTGTGAAATTCTACCACCATGATGTTGTGGGTCCTTCAAGCTGATGTGCGGCAAACTTCACCTTTTCCGCATCCGCGCATCCTGCTGTGGTCAACTCTCTAGCTGTCTCGCGGAGCCAATCATCTGCCACTATCGGCTCGGTGCTACTGGAAAACACCGGCGGATTCAGTCTAAGAAAATGGGCTAAGTGATCAACAGGTGGTGGTGGTGGTGGTGGGTTGTTGTTGTTCCCCTGATTCTGATTCTGGACTAGCAACTGCATCAATGTGTTCTGCTGCTGGATCAACTGAGTGAGCTCCGGTGGGAAAGTAAATCCGGGGTCACGTCTCGGAGGCATCTGAGGGTTTAGAAAAGATGAGATTTAAGAATAGAGGGGGTCTAAAGAGAAAACACTACCCATATGCACATGAGGCAAAAGCAAACAATTCACTTCATTCAATCAATCAAACAAGGGCGTACAAATGATCTAACTATCGTAAAAGTGATCGGACTACTATATTTACATGGTGGACTACTACTACTGATGAGGTGGTCTACTAGAAATATTCTTCGGTTGCAGACTCCATGATATCTCCTCCAGCTTCATCAACATAGTCATCATCGCTATCATCTGCCGAGTCGGTGTCGTCGATGATGATGTAGTCTTCCGGACGAATCTCCTTGGGTTCTTCGTCTTCTTCTTCTACTGGTGTAGGGCCTCCCATGAGTATTCCAATCTTCTTGATCAGATCGTCATTCTTCTCCACTAATACTTCGATTCCCTCTTCATAATCTTCACGTGTAGCCTTGAGTTCTTCCTCCAGTTCCTTGATTTTTGTCCTCGCCTTCTTCAGATCTATCATGTCGGTGCACATTTGGTTCTCCTGACATCGAATGTGCTGGTTTAACTCCTGGATAGAAGCTGCAACTGATCTATCCTTCCTGGTGCTGATCATCTCCCAGGGCTCATCTCGGCGCCCATAAATCTGGCAGATAGTATCCTTGAGATCATTGCGGTAGAGTTCTCCAATGCATCCCATGGTGATGTGAGCTGCCATGCTCTTTCCTAAACTCCAAGTTGGTGCATCAAAGGAAAACTCTATGGGCTCAGTGACTGGCATGAACGTCCTTCCTGGAACTTGAACTTGAATCATCCAGCGCTCTTCTTCAGGTAGAGTGGCATTGTAGGTTCCGGTGAAGCTTGGTACTCCTATGTTCAGGTATCTAGTGGCTTCCTTCAAGTGACGTCCAAAGGGTGTATCTTCATCCGGTTGAGTGAACTTGTTCCTTGCATCCGCCATCCTAAAAGAGTAGAAAAGATGAGAAGTCAGAAAAGAGAGGAGAGTGAGTAGTGATCTAGGTCTTTAGCTTAGTGGCCGTGTCCTACAGTCAGCGTGTGCTCTGATACCATCTTGTAGCGACCAGAGCTCATACGGTCTAATCTCTGTGCTCAGGTGTCATCCCTGGATCAGTAATGCTGACACCACATAGTACTTCAAGGATTTATAACAGAGTAGCAATCACACACTTATTACATCGAGTGTCTCAAACAAGAACTTATTACAATAAATATGGCTTAAGGCCATCTAATAACGATAACAGCGGAAGGCTTCAAAGATAAGTGAGTCCATCAACTCCAACGGCATCACTGAGTACAGAACCACGACCTAAAACTCCTTAATCGTCATCTGAAAAGTCTGCAACATTAACTTTGCAGCCTGAAATGGGTCAGCACATGGAATATGCTGGCAAAATAACACATAGAGAGTAATGGAATGAAACAGGCTATTCTATATGCATATTTGGCTGGTGGAAAGCTCTATGGTTACAGTTTTGCTTAAAGCCAATTTTTCCCTACTGCAAAGGAATAAATTTTATTTAACTATCATGGTAGTTGTTAAACATTGAGAACGGTTGACAGCATTCTCAATCCCAATTAAGCATCATCATTAAACAAAACCCAACAAAATTAATTTTTGAGTAACATGTTGAGATTCACATGATAATATAGGTACTAGATACTCACGATGTCCATAACCGGGGCCACGGCTAACCATGATTAGTTTATACACTCTGCAGAGGTTTGTGCACTTTTCCCCACAAGACTCGATCTCCTCCGTTGGGATTCTCGCACTACATGGTGTTTGAGAAACGGATGACCGAGACATAGTCTTTCAGAAGTGCTAGCACCTTACGAATGGGTAGACCGTACCAAACTACATCCCCTACATCTACTAGTCTACCACTGTAAGAGTTCGCATGAATTAATCAACTATGCTAGAGCCCATAGTAGCTTGTGGCTGCACACGGAAGTTTCTAGCATGAACAATCTCATGATCCCTTTGAGCCTGGGTGGCGGTCCATAAAGAAAAACAGGCAATCGCTGGAATACCTAGGTGCCTCAATCCACCCAGATGTGTATTTAAGTTGCCACCTTAAGTAAACCATTAATTAACATCTCACATCTGTCATGGATACACTCACCCAATCCACGTCTACTAGCATAGCATGGCATAATAAGCAAACGTAGAAGTAACTCCCAAAGGTTTGATAATAACAGGTAATAGGTAATACCTCAACTACTTTCCAAACCCACAATTTAATTAGATCCTAATCATGCAATGTGTGAGGATTGATCTAATGCAATAAAACTGGGTAGATGGAAAAACATGATCAAAGTGTTACTTGCCTTGCTGATGATCCGGGAAACCTAGCGATTCGAAGTAGCAAGCGGCGCACTCCGGGTACTCTATCGCAAACAAACAAGAATACAATAAGTACTTAATTAATGCACAGGTAAAACTCAAATAAGAGATCTAACCAGAAAGTTCAACTTAAGAACTCCGGTTGGCAAAAAGAATCAAAACGAACGAAGCAACAAAAGACAAACGACAAAAGAAAAAGGCTTCGTTTACTATTCTGGATCTAGAGCAATTTTTACAGTGTCAAAAACTTGTTTGAGTTGGTTAAACGGAAAGAGGGTTTCGAGATGAAACTCCAGGCGCTTGAATCGCCTGATTTTGATAAACGAGCGAAAAGTTAGACTAAAACGAAAATCGGATCAGGAATCGCGATCTGAAAAATTACGGATTTAATCCGAGAAAAGAAAAACGACAAACGTTCGTTAAAACGAACAAACGGACGAATGCTCGCTAATTAAATAAACCGGAAAAACCGATCTATTTTAAAAAAACCAAAACTAAAAAAATGAACAAAACCGTCGGAAAACCGAACGGTTTTTCGAGAAAAACCGGAGGCGAAAAAAAAACTACCTCCGGTGACTCCGGTGGACGTCGGCGGCGGTCTGGCGACGGCGGCGCGGGTGGGCGGCGGCGGGGCGGCGCGGGCGGGCGGCGGCGGGGGCGGCGTGGCGGCTGGCTAGGGTTAGGGTTAGGGCGGGGGCGCGGCTGGGCTTTGGCCGGGGGCCTCGGGGCGCTTATAAGAGGCCCGGCCAGGAGGAGTCCTGGCCGGTTACGGCCCAAGGTCGGTTCGGACTCTTTTTTTTAAATAATTACGCTAGGGAAAAAAACAAAAGAAATAGTAAACAGACTCCAAAAATCCCGAAATTTCTTTTCCCCGGCTTCTAAAATCAAGCCGCACAGGATGAACATTTATATGGGGCCTAAATGCAATTTTGAAAAACGCGCATTTTTCCTAAATTCAAATAAAATAGCAAATAAACCCAAAATAAAATCTTATTTGATTTTGTATTAAATCCTCAATATTTCTTTATTTTGGGAAAGTCATTTTATTCCCGCTCTCATATTTTTGTAATAGAAATAATTGAAGATAAAATAAATAAAATCAAACTATCCTATTTTCAAAATTTGAGACAACTCAAATATGAAAATAACGAAATCCCCAACTCTCTCCGAGGGTCCTTGAGTTGCGTGAAATTTCTAGGATCAACCAAAATGTAATAAATATGATATGCAATGATGATTTAGTGTATAACATTCCAAATTGAAAATTTGGGATGTTACATCTACACTTTAGCATGTTGAAAGCCCGTCGACGACTAGTGAAAATTGATGCCCAACATGCATTTTCGGCCTGCTAAAGGCCCATAGTTTCTTCCGGGCCGTAACAGGCCAACAGAATATTCAGCCTGTTAATGGCCCAAACCTACATGGGCCCAACTAAGCGCTGGGTCCACTAAAGGCCCAACTAAAATTTGGGCCGAATATAGGGTCGAGTAAGTTGTGGTCCTGGCGCAAAGTGTGAAGGCCCCAATGGCCTTTCAGGCCCAAGAAAGTTGCAGGCCGGCCCAATTGTTGCCCGCTAAAAAGCATGCCCGTTAGAGGTGAATGTTTCGGCCCGGTCGACTACATCAGATTTTTGTCACATAGCGAATGATGGCAGTAACTAGTAGGAATTAAGAACAAACCTACTCTATACAATAAAGAAATTACAGCATAGTAACTTAGAATAAACCTACACTATACAATAAAGGATTTATGGTATATTACATCCACTGGACATCGAAGTTCGCCACCAGTGATCAAAAAGCGCAACGAAGAAGCAGATTACAAAAACTGGGCACCATTGCAGTGTAACAAAATAATACTGAACGAAGACCACTTCCAATAGAGTTCAAGAAAGGTTAGCCTTGCGCGGGAACTACTGCGCAAGGCTGTGAGACCATCCTAGCATGTCGGTCATAGCTTCCAGGTGTAGCTGTTTAGCAATGAGGTTCTCATTGGTGTTCTCTGCAATCTTTCTTAGAGATAGGACTTCAAGTCGAAGTTGAGTTGCGCAATGCCATTCTGCTAGAACTTGGGACTGAAGTATTCTAACTAATTCAGATAGCAAATTCTGTGAGCTTGTCTGACTGCTAGTCTCAAGTAACTTGAACACTGCATCAAGACAAGACTTTGGGGTTGTCTCGCTATCTTTAAGATGTTTTGCCTTCTTTGCTGCAATATATGTTGGGTTTGTTTCACAGCCTTCAGCGGACTTGTGCATGCCATCAGACATATCACCCTGAAACAAGCAGAGAGATGACATGTCTTGCACGTGTATAAACAAAGATGATAACTGTTCTATCAATTCCATCTAATTTCAAATTATAAAATGAAAAGTTCAAAATATCAATAGCATAATTTGGCATTGTTCATAATGCGGGGAGCTTCACCACACTACTGGATTACCATGTCAACATAACAAGCATAGATGATCATTGTATCTATTTTGGTTAATGTGCATGGCATGTTGTTCATATCATCAGCCACATTAGTAAGATAAAATAGGAGATGACAAGGTGCAAACATGGGTTGCTTCACCACACATTGGATTATAGATCCACAAAAACAAGCATACATATAGGGAGTATTGAGTAATGTGCATGGTATGAATAAGGAATTTGGTTTTACAAGTAAAACTTGGAACTTATGATTGTTGCGAACATGCATTTTGATAGAAACAGCAAACTAAACATCAGTTAATGATAGGGAGTATGAGCAAATTAAACAGCAGTTGAGGATAAAGGCTTTAGAAGGACTGACTTACATTAACAGTTAACACTGGCTTTATAATGCCCTTCTCCATGTCAAGGGAAGGATAACTCAAGAATTTCAGCACAAAATCTTCTTCATAAGCATTGCATGTACTCTACATTTTGTAGAGAATAATTATAGATATGATAATACTGGAAGGGATATAGGATAATGAAGACAAGATGCAGATTGATGCTACATAATCAACTACCAATCCCTGGAAGTACAAGCGTTACAGGACAAAATGTACTAACAAGTGCAATGGGCTACATTTCTGCACCGGCATTGTCTGTGTATTCAACTTTTTGGTAAGATTAAATATAGATCTGTTATTTTTTAGTAAATGGTGGGCGAGGGAGATAACATGCATAATACTACACAATGAACCAATCCCTCTTCCCATAATATAAGAGTGTTTTTAACACTTGTGTACTATACAAAACATTCTTATATTATGGGACGGAGGGAGTAGCTATTAATGTAAGTACAATGATAGACGACGTTCAATCCTTACAAGAGGACTGCAGTGCTAAACCTCTTCAAAAGCATTGGGTTGATTCTAAATTTATGTAGGAGTCCATACGGATCTTATAATGTCCACCAAATGGACGATAACGAGGCTAACATGTGCAGTGATGCTACATAATCAACCAGCTATGAAAGTAAGTATGGTCATACAGGGAAAGAGGTACTCACAAGAGCAATGCAGTGTGCTGTATAGTTGGGAGATTATGTGGTCCCTTGAGAATGAATGTTCTTCTGCTAATAGTTTTCGTACAAGTGAGACGTTAAGGCAGATGCATAAATGTAGTTCAAATTGTGATGTGATATCATAGACAGTACCTTACGCTACAGACGAGACCAATGTGTAACAAGATTATTCCAGTCACTGTCTGATAAATGTAGCACCGGAGACTTTATAGAAATTTTGTTTAGAGGCTTACCATCAAAGTGAACTTGCCTCAGGTAGGAATAATACTTCATCAACGAGTGCTTGAAAGGCGCAACTAACCCTTGCTCATCTTGACAATCCAGTTTGGTCCTCACCTACTTAAAAGAATGAAATCTTGTGTCTTCTGTCCGCAGAAACACATGCAATAATTACCATGAATAACATTAGTACATTACTTACGCGTAAGTTGCGGATGAAGACTGGAAATTGTTCTATGTCTACGGTATAATATTTCCATGAAGGAAAGATGCGAACAAAGTTCCTGACAACAATATAAGCTTCGTCTTCTAAACTAGGAAGAAATGGAACATGTGTCCTACTTGCTGCAATTGGGGCTCTCTCTGGTTCAAAAAGGGATTTGACAACTGGATTTGGTGTACTCCTTACCGGAATGGGGGTTTTTTTGCATCATAGAGCTGGTGCTATGTCAACCGGCATCATCATACAGTTTGCTGCAGTTGGGGTCTGCTAAGTTGGGGAATCGGAGATGAACACTATAGTGGGGCTAGAGTCTGCTAGAGTTGGTTCATGTTTTGTGGGTCAAGTGATATTGCAACTACACCTAATTGGCTATTTGATTTATCAGGTGTCTCTACCGTTTTCAAATACTTTGTTCATGCTCCTCCATGATCAGCAATCGCCCTCTTCCTTTTGAATGTCTGATACACAAGAACAACATTTGAATAGATAAATATGGTATGATGGTAGATGGAATATGTACTGAAAATAGATAGGCAGGGTGTATTTACATACACGATGTGTAAACTAAGCTAATGGCAGTGAAACAAAGTAGAAGCAACGCAAAGCTTCAGTTGCAAGATATGTGCGACCAATATAACCTTGGAAATTTAGAGCAAGCACCTTGATGGGTGAATAAGATATGTAGCTGCTTCTGACTCCTCCACTAGGGACCTACATTGACTTAGATCTCCCTCTAGCTTAGAATCATTGTTAGGATCCACTACAAAAAAATACACTTCCGTGATGATACGTGTTTGTCACAGTAGGTCACGTTGTCGGCGTTCTGGGAATGGGGATCCCCAGACTTGCCTGCCTGCGGCATGCGGCGTGGCTCAAGTGGGGGCCCAGCACGGCCCATCTTCATCAAATCAAGCTCAAGACCCTCGCGAGGGGCCAAGCCTCGCAGGGCGGACGACAGAAAGCTTCCTCAAAGGCAACCTCATCAGACAGGCTCGCGAGGAGGCGGAGAGATCAAGGCAGGGGTACCTCGCGAGGACCCGTGACGCAAGCCATGACGATCGAGACCAGGCGGGCGTCGTCCTGCACAGTGTCCTTGTTTCCCCTTTGGTGCAAAGGGGGCAAGCACAGGCCAAGGTATCGGGCAAAGGTTACCATTCTGGTGCAACGAGACCAAGACCAGTAGAGCGGCAGGATGGAGGTCACTGTGGAGCCCAAGACGGCGTCATCACCAGTGCTTTGGGCAGCCGAAGACCACCTTTGGTCAGGATAACTTGTACTAGATGTTCCGCTTCAAAATGGCCAATTGTTGGCGCCCTTCCCATTCATTATTTGGGGAGAGGCCCAGGGCCTCTATAAATAGAGCTAGCTACCACAAAGTAGGGGGAGGAGGGATCGACACACCTAGACATCTAGAGATCTGATAGAGCCCTAGCAGAGAGAGAGGGGGGCAACTGAACTCACCCAAGAAGTTCATCGCAGCAGCTCAAGAACACCTCTCGCGAGGCTGTTCTTCCCTTGTACTATTCATCATCAGCCCCTGAGGCAATCCACCACACCACACACTAGAGTAGGGTATTACACCACAACGGTGGCCCGAACCAGTATAAACCTCGTGTCCCTTGTATTGTTCGTTGTTTCCAGCTTAGATCACGCGAGGATATTGGACGTAGATCAGTAGGGGAGAGATCTTCGCGCGCACCCTAGTGTTCGAACCTCAAGGGTCTGCCGGAACCCGAAATCCGACATTTGGTGCGCCAGGTAGGGGTGCGCCGGAGTTCTCCCTCCTGACGACCCGCTCTCCCCCGACATCGCATCCCGCCCTCATGGCGGACAACGCATGCCCGCTCCAGCAACGGATGCCAGCACTGGGGCCAGGGGGCTCCAGGCCTTGGCCCCCGCCTTGCGACAGGTGCAGTGGCCGCGCAAGTTCAAGCCCGAGATGCCGCTGCGCAACAACGGTGCGACAGACCCAATGATTTTCATGCTGGCGTACGAGGAGGCCATCCTTAGAGCCGGGGGTGACGACCGGGTGATGGCCAACTGGTTCCCCATGGCCCTCACCGGCGTCCCGCGCGTGTGGCTCCTCCACCTGCCGACGACTTCTGTCACCTCCTGGGAGGAGCTGCGCGACCTCTTCCTCGCCCGTTTTGCCGCACCAGCGCCGCCCATCGTCGCAGCTCTCCTGGGTGGCTCCCAGGCACCACCCTCGAGCCATCACGTCAAGCCGTTCACCCGCCGGATCAGCACCGCCTCCAAGCACCGAGAAGCCCCCCCGGGCTGGGTGGCGCCTGAGGCCGATCTAACCTTCGACTCGGAGGATCACCCCTTCAACCCCATCGATTTGGGCGCGCTCCTGATGCTGTGCACCCCCACCATCTGCCAAGTGGCGGTCCCCAGGACCCTCATCGACGGTGGTGCCGGCCTCAACATGCTCTCGGTGGAGGCCTTCAGCCTCCTCCACGTGCCGCCGGAGCGGCTCCAACCCAACAGGCCTTTCTCGGGCGTCGGAGCCGGTTCCACCGCCTCCTTGGGACAGATCCGCCTCCCAGTGACCTTCGGCACTTATGACAACTTCTGCACAGAGCTGATCGATTTCGACATCACCCCCATTGGCCTCCCCTACAATGACATCCTCGGCTATCCGGCCTTGGCTCAGTTCATGTCAGCAACTCACCCGACGTACAACCTCATGAAGATGCCTGGGAGCAGCGGTGTCCTCACCGTGTCAGGAGACACAGGGGATGCGCTGCAGGTGCTCTAGCTTGTTTTCAGGGCGGCCGTAGTGGCGCAGCCCACTAGCACCGACGCCCTTGAGCCCAAGGGGGCTCTGCCGGCTAAAAAGAAGCAGCTATTCACCCAAGACAAGGCGGAAACCAAGCAGGTACCAGTCGACGAGGACGGGTCCACTAGCGCCACTTTCACCATATGGGCCAACCTCGAGCTCGAGCAGGAGAAGGCCCTGGTGAGGTTCCTGCGTGCGAACAAGAAGGTGTTCGCGTGGGAACCTGATCAGTTAGCAGGGGTCCCGAGGAAAGTGATTGAGCATCACCTCAACGTGTGCCCCAATGTGCACCCCGTGAAGCAGAAGGTGAGGCGGCAGTCCACTGAGAAACAGGCTTTCATCGTTCAAGAGACCCGGAAGCTAGAGGCGGCAGGAGTTATCCGTGAGGTCCGCTACCCTGATTGGCTGGCTAATCCGGTCGTTGTGCCAAAAAAGGGAGGAAAGGAGCGCATGTGTGTCGACTTCACCAACCTCAACAAGGCCTGCCCGCAGGATCCATTTCCACTCCCCCGCATTGACCAGATAGTCGACTCCACCGCAGAGTGTGACCTATTGTGCTTTCTAGATGCCTTCTCGGGCTATCACCAGATCAAGATGGCGGTAGAAGATGTGGAAAAGACGGCTTTCCTAACCCCGTGTGGAGTGTACTGCTATACGTGCATGCCATTTGGGTTGCGCAACGCAGGTGCGACCTTTCAGCGGCTGATGAACATCGCCTTAGGCCGGCAGCTCAGGAGGAACACAGAAGCTTACGTTGATGACATTGTAGTGAAGTCTTGTGAGGCAAGAACCCTGATAGGGGACTTGGAAGAAACCTTTGCGAGCCTCAACAAAGTTGACCTACGGCTCAACCCGGAGAAGTGCGTGTTTGGAGTCCCCTCAGGCAAGCTCCTGGGTTTCCTCGTGTCCCACATGGGCATCGAGGCCAACCCAGAGAAGGTCAAGGCAGTCGAAGACATGAGCCTACCAAGGACCCTCAGAGAAATGCAGAAGCTCACCGGGCGTGTAACTGCGCTGGGGCGCTTCATCTCCAAGCTGGGGGAACGAGCTCTGCCCTTCTTCAAGCTAATGAAGAAAAAGGGCCCCTTCAAATGGACTGAAGAGGCCGACAAGGCATTCCAAGACCTCAAGAGGTACCTTACCAGCCCACCAGTGATGGTAGCTCCGCGTCCTCAAGAGCCCCTAGTGCTCTACCTTGTGGCCACCCCTTACTCCGCTAGCGCAGCCCTGGTGGCGGTCAGGAAGGAGCGTTATGCCAAGGCCGCATCGACCGTCCGAACTGAATCAAAGCAGAGCCGGGATGGCCTTGCGAAGGACGCAACCGCAGCCGGAAAGGAACAGCCACAGCAGGAGAACGCACCCGGAGCGGGAGAGGCCTCTTCAGGCAACCAAGCACTGGGGGCTCCGCCGTCTCAAGAGACGCCTCGACCTCTGGAGGATGCAAGCTGCGCCAGCACCCTCAACCTCGTCGAGCATCGCGTGTACTTCGTCAGCATGGTGCTACGGGACGCGAGGGCACGGTATCCCATGCCTCAAAAACTCCTCCTCGCGCTACTAGTGGCCTCACGCAAGCTACGCCACTACTTCCAAGGCCATCCCATCAAAGTCGTCTCAGCATACCCCTCGGAAAGAGTACTCAGGAGCCCCAACTCAGCTGGGAGGGTTGCTGAATGGAACATTGAACTACAGACATTTCAGCTAGAATTCAGTACGACCAGAGTCATCAAGGGATCCGCACTTGCGGATTTCATGGTAGAATGGGCAGAAGCGCCGGGTCTCGAGGCAGGCGAAGACCGATCACTTTCCACGGGAAGTGAAACACCGGACGGCTGGGTCATGTACTTCGATGGGGCGTTCTCCCGACATGGTGTGGGAGCTGGCGCAGTGCTCGTATCCCCTACCCAGGACAAACTCTACTACGCCGTACAACTCTGCTTCCAGCACGGAGAAAAGGTCTCCAACAACATAGCGGAGTACGAAGGCCTAATAGCAGGCTTGAAGGCCGCAATTGCCTTAGGGGTAAAGCGCCTCATCATCAAGGGCGATTCATAGCTCCTCGTCAACTTCTCCAACAAGATATACGAGCCAAAGGACGAGCACATGGAAGCCTACCTCGCTGAGGTTCGCAAGATGGAGAAACAGTTCTGGGGGCTGGAGTTGCAACACGTGCCCCGCGACACCAATCAGGAAGCTCATCACATTGCCAAGAGGGCATCTCGGCGGCTGCCTCAGGAGCCTGGCGTCTTTGAGGAGCGGCTCTTCAAACCCTCGGCGGTGCCGTCACTGTCGAGCATGGCACAACCAAGGGAGGAGCTCCCTCAGCCGCCTGCCTCAGGAGCCCCGGTCTGTAGCCCGGCCTCAGGGGCACGCCTGATCCTGGCGTTAGAGCCTCAGGAAGGGTGTTGGATCCCGGAGCTCAAGAACTACCTGACGCAAGGGACTCTGCCAGAGAACAAGGAGGAAGCGGAGCGTGTGGCGCAGCAGGCCACAGCTTATTGCATCAGGGATGGAGAGCTCTACAGGAAGCGACCAAATGACATGTACCTACGTTGCATCTCCTGAGAGAAAGGGAAGGAGCTCTGGCGGACATACACAGCGGAAACTGCGGGCACCATTCGTCATCATGAACCCTCGTCGGCAAGGCGTTCCGTAGTGGATTCTACTGGCCCACGACGCTCATCGACGCCGTTGAGCTGGTGAAGGCTTGCAAGGCCTGCCAGTTTCATGCTAAGCAGATCCATCAGCCTGCGGGGGGTCTACAGACTATACCCCTCTCATGGCCATTCACAGTTTGGGGGCTGCACATTCTGGGCCCGTTTCCTCGGGCGCCAGGGGGCTATCGCTACCTCTATGTCATTGTGGACAAGTTCACCAAGTGGGCTGAGGTGGAATCCGTCCGCACAATCCCGGCAGGCTCCGCGGTCAAGTTCATCAAGGGCCTCGTGAGCCGATTTGGGGTGCCCAACCGCATCATCACCGACAACGGTTCGCAATTCACCAGTAATCTCTTCAAAACATACTGTGCTAACCTTGGAACACAGATATGCTACGCTTCGGTAGCACACCCCCGGAGCAATGGCCAGGCCGAGCGAGCCAACACGGAGGTCCTGAGGGGCCTCAAAGCCAGGACCTTTAAGAAGAAGCTGGAGGCCTATGGCAGGGGCTGGTACGACGAGCTCCAGTCCGTGATGTGGTCAATCTGCACAACTGTGACCAAGCCGACTAGAGAGACCCCATTCTTCCTCGTCTACAGAGCAGAGGCTGTTCTCCCTCACGAGGTCAGGTGTTGCTCCGCACGGGTCCTGGCGTTCGACGAGACGCAGCAAGACGCCATGCGGGGGATGGATCTCGTGCTAGGGGAGGAACGCCGCCGAGAAGCTGCGCTGCGAGCGGCAAGGTATCAACAGGTGCTGCGATGATACCACTGCCGCCACATCTGCCCCAAAACTCTTGAGGTAGGGGATCTCGTGCTTAGACGGGTTCTCTCCAAGGAGGGGCTGCACAAGCTCTCTCCCATGTGGGAGGGCCCATTCAAGGTTGTTCATGTCTCCAGGCCTGGTTCCGCGCGCTTGGAGACCGCGGAGGGGGTACCCATCCAGAACGCGTGGAACATTCAACATCTCCGGAGGTTCTATCCCCGAGTGAGGCCTAGCACCTAGGAAAGGCCCGGTGCCTGTGAAGAAGGCAAATGCCTGTGAAGCTGCCGTGTTTTGGGAAAGGCCCGGTGCCTGTGAAGAAGGCAAATGCCTGTGAAGCTGCCGTGTTTTGGGAAAGGCCCGGTGCCTGTGAAGAAGGCAAATGCTTGTGAAGCTGCCGTGTTTTGGGAAAGGCCCGGTGCCTGTGAAGAAGGCAAATGCCTGTGAGGCTATCGTGTTTTGGGAAAGGCCCGGTGCCTGTGAAGAAGGCCAATGCCTATGAAGCTCATCGCCTATGACACTCTCACGTAATAATGAGTGGGACTGTACACGCCCCGGAGTCTCCGGAGTGCCGCCCTCGGGCCTCGGGGGCTCCTGCTCATGCCCAGTGGCAGCACTTAGCTCCGCGCTGGTGAGAAGATGTCGAAGACTAGAATAGGCGCCGAACGCGCCTTTTCCATTTGCTTTCTGCAGTTGGCTTGTTTATTCCCGTTCGAAGTTTTATTGAAGCTGTTGACATTCCTGGCTTGTGACTCTTGGTCTTTTTCACTCGCTTGCCTCATTTTCTCTCGCACAAGTCTCGCGAGGGAGGTTCACGGGTGCCCTCACGAGTGTTTTCTGCCCCGATCGTTTGGAGCTTTCTTATCCGAGTCCTTTGCAGGAGCACCCCTCCCAGTCCGTGCCTCACGGGCATCACGACACGAGCGCAGGACCTGGGCCGATCGCCCCCACAACCAAGACCAAAAGTTACCCCTCCTACTGATCCTTGCAGGGCACAAAGCGCACGGCGAGGCCACGACCTCGTGAGGCAAGGACCGCGTCAAGCCCCACCGAGCTAGAATAATTCCCGCACATGGGTGAATGGCGCGGAAACACAGCGCAGAAATAGCGGAAGCATCGCGATGGTTAACAGCAGCAGTTCTAACACGCCCCCGCGGGGCCCTATACTACCTTCTATTTCTGCGCAGGAAAAGAAGGAAAACAAAATGGGCGCGATTCGTCCTGCGCCAACACACAGCGAAGGTTCGAGCTGCTCCTGGGGCTCAGGCGGATCCCTCCTCTTGCTTCGCCGGGGGGCGATGGCGGGATGACCCGCTACCTTCACCCAGGCAGGCGCGATGGTGCGGGGGCTGGTCGCGGCCACCGTTGGAGGAGCTGCTGCCTGAGAGGGAGTCGCCAAAGCTCGGCGAACCCAGAGCACCGCCGCCTGTACGCCTGTTGCCGTCTTCATCCCGGTCAGTACCGGGGCTGGGCAGGCGGCCGCGGTCATCGTCTTCGGGGCAGCACCCAACACGGCGACCGTCTTCCCCGAACACCCTCACATAGAGGGTGGCGTCACCATCGAACTTGAAGTGCAGGGTGCACCACCGGCCCAGGCCATGCGCGCGGGCAAACATTTGCTAGCTATAGGTCAGGGCCCCATTCCTAGAAACGGAGACCCTCAGCGAAGCCCAGGAGGCCCTGCTGCAGCAGCCGTCTGCCTGGAGCCAGAGGCCGCACCGGGCGCTGACCGGCAGTTCACCTACAAAGAAACGGGGGAGCTGGAGCCCGGTGCTGGTTGGGTCCGCTGACCACACGACGAACTCCGACAGCACCTCCGCAGAGTGAAAGCGTGGCCTAGGGGGCGCGCAGCCACGTCATGCCTCCCATCGGCGGCCGGGCGCTCACCACAGCGCAGGGAACCGCCTCCATGGCCGTGGGAGGCCACTACGGGGACCGTGGAATACTTGCGAGGGCGGCCTC